>NC_053429.1:16183351-16551546 GCF_007990345.1 Gossypium hirsutum
ATCTTATTATTTTTGCAAAGCGATGAGAAGCATAGAAGATTATTAAAGAAAATTCTGAATGATTTTTGTGAGTTCTCAGACACATGGTTAATTCTAGGAAAACAAATATTTTCTTCCAAATGAGTTGAGGATCCATGGTTAGTATTCTCAGTAATCTACTGGTTTCCAAAAGGTGCACGACGTTGGTCTTATCTTGAAGTTCTCCTTTTCCATAAAAGAGTCATAAATAGTACCTTACATTTGTGATTGAGAAAGTTCGAAAGAAGCTACAAAGTTGGGAATGCTCTTCAGTTGTCTTTGCTGGTCAGGTTACTTTAGCACAGGTAGTTCTTCTAGCCAACCTCAGTTACTTTATACAATATATAATGATACTTAGGAAATCTGCGACGAGATTGAATGTCTGGTGAGCGTTTTATTTTGGGGACCTTTGATGGAAAAAAAGATGTCGTAGTAGGTTGGGATCTATATGCCAACCTAAGTGGTGTTGGTCTTGGCATGAGATAATTATGGATGAATATCTCTTTTTTGTTGAAACTTGTTAAAAAGTGGTTTTTGATGATGAGCTCTTTGGGTTCGGCTCTTAGATCTAAGTATGGGTTAATGGTTCTTTACCTATTAGTATAGTGAAGGCGAGGAGCTCTTTCTATGAGTCACTTTCAAAAGTGTAGACCCTTTTACGTGAAAATCTGATATGGTCTGTAGTAATGGAATAAAATTTTTGTTGGAAAGACCATGGATTCCTATGTTGTCATTTGGCTAATTTATTTACCTACCTGTGCTAATGTTAATACTGATTGTTCTTAGTATTTGGTCACAAGAGAAAGTAACTGGAGCCTTAATTTTTACAGGTTGCTACGAGAGAGATTATTAGTCACATTATGGAATCCTCCTCTCCCGCTAAAAGACTTGGATCTTGGCGCCATACTTCAACTGGCGCTTCTCTATTAAGAGCGCATACAAGGTGTTGAAGGAGGATTCTTAAGTTTTAGAGACAGTTATGGAAGAGGCATAGAAATTCTGAGTCCACAAGAGTCCGTTTCTTTTTTTGGGCAGTTCTTAAGCAGAGACTTTTCACCAATGTGGAAAAAGTTAAGCGTGGCATAGCTGTAGATTCTTCTTATTCTATCTGTAGACATGATTCTGAGGACATTTTGCACATTATTCAAGATTACATTTTGCATATTATTCGAGTTTGCACTTTGGCTAAGAAAGTCTGGAAACAGGTAGTCCCGAAAAACCAACAACCTTATTTTTCTCTAACTCTCTGCACGAATGAATCTTTTTTAATTTGCAAGATGCTTCGATACTTCATGATGGGGAAACCAGTTAGGCTTGCCTTTTCAAATTATTAGCTTGGCGTTATGGAAGAATCGAAGTCTTTTCATCTTTCAAATGAAATCCTGGAGTTTAGCGAATCATAAGTTTCTATGGGGCAAACAATTTCTGCTCTAGAGATGGTCGATTGATAACAGGCTACCTCATGAGGAGCTTTACCTAGGGATGGACTTCTAACCGATGGTGCTTTCAAGAAGTCATAAAAGCTGCTGGAAGTGTACAGATGGTACGGATGGGTGATGTTATAGCAGATTCATAGGAAGTCGATTGACTAGAACTTGGGCATTCTAGATAGCTTAAAACTCATCCAACGTAGAAGTCATAACAATGTGTTATTCACTCTGATAGCTTGGAGGTAGTCAAAGCTATTCATGTCAATGTTTCGAAGATATCAAACTCTGCCCGAATCAGAGGAATCGTATTTGTCCCAAGAAAGTCGGTGGATTTTAATATATATTCCCAGGGAGGAGAATCAATGTGCTGGCTATCTTGCCAAGTCGGCCTTTGAAAGGAAAGAAGATTTACAACTAATTGAGGCCCCTCCAGATGTTGTGTTAGATTTCCTTAAAGTTGATAAAGAAAGGAATTTAGTACATCTTGAACAGTTCATGTAATTTTAATTTTGTTTTGTTTTTTTTCACTAAAAAAAACATAACTAGATTATGACATATTTACTATATGAGTGAAAAAAAAAAAGTTATGTAAAGATATAGTTATTAAAAAAATTATATAAAAATGAAATGAATCTTTAATTGAAATGGTAAAGTTAAATATTTAAATTTCATGGTATCATTTTCAAATTCATTATGTGTGAATTTTTTATTTTATATAAAAATATAAATAAACAAACACATCTTTATAATTATATAGCTTACCTTGTAAAATGCATGTGTTTTTTTAGTAATTTCCAACTAAATTGAAATCAAATTAATAATAACACCAAATTAATCAAACATATAAAAATAATATATATTCATCATCGAATTTTATAATTCAATATCAAATCTATTAATAATGGAAATAGAAATTTAAGTGTCTAATTAACATCATTAATTAACTTTAAATCTTTGGACAATATTAAGAAGGAGACAAAAAAACAACAACTAAGAAACTGTTGTTTGATCCCAAAGTTGTCTGAAGATAAGCCTCTCTAGTCATAAATATTTTGATTTGAAGCATGAACCAATGCAGTGCCTCCATTCATATAATGGCCGACTTCGTATTAAATGCCATTTTATGATTAAATTTCAATAATAAAACAACGTTTTAACTAATTAAATCCCGAAAAAAAAATTAGTTGTAATTACTTGTGGCCCAAAGCGAACAGCTTTATTCTTAATTATTCTTTTGTTTAATTTGATTCAATGGAGGGAAAATTATACTCTTTATCTTTTTTGTAACTTTATAAATTAATTTTTAATTCAATAGTTGGATTTTGCAAAAAAATAATAATAATAATAATAAAATTGTGATTTGTCGAATATGGGTGTCAACTTCACAGTTAAGCAATTGCTATCATCTTTCGTGTCAACTATCAACCACTTTGAAAAACTTTCTTTATATGGCTAATCAAATTCTAAATGCTGCCTGCTGTATTATTATTATTGGTGCTTCAAATCTTCTAAATTAATATATTTTTAATAGTCAAATGAGGTATTAGTTGAGTTACAACTTTAGCTGTCGTTGTACTTCTTGAAACTTGTGGATTCTGCCATTTGATATGCCTTCAAATTGGGAGGTTTATGAATATTTTAAGAAAGGTAT
The DNA here is from genome assembly GCF_007990345.1 of Gossypium hirsutum. Taxonomy (NCBI): domain Eukaryota; kingdom Viridiplantae; phylum Streptophyta; class Magnoliopsida; order Malvales; family Malvaceae; genus Gossypium; species Gossypium hirsutum. The sequence continues at coordinate 16,186,451 of NC_053429.1, forward strand.
CAAAAAGAATTAAGGTAAATTGTATTGCTTGTTTTGATTTTCCTTTTCAAACCTAATGGACAAATGTGTTACCCCATCTAACGAAATGACTAAAAGTAATATCTGGGATCACCATGGAAACTTCCCAAGCACATAGAAATTTCTCATAAGCATTTTAATAGCTCAATAACAATAATATATTGGTATACGTGTGAGCAAGATGAGGGATGAACCACAACTGCATGTGCGAAGCTGATTCCATCAACGACAACAATTCTGATTAATTTTAATGAAACGATTCAGAATCAGAGTGACAAGTAGAACTCAAGAATGAAATGCTACATCCATCAGCACCATAGTAAGAACACCCGAATCTTAAGACGGGTGTCAAGATTCCAATTTTGCTCCACCAACCCAATAAATGAGATTGATAACATTAATAAAATGAGCTAAATTTTCATTACTTCAAATACATGTGTGAATCATTAAATTTTGAAATTGGAAAAATAAAAAGAGAAAAAGAGTTGTGGTGATAGCCACCTTCTAATTTTCCAACTCCATACACATTATCTAAAGAGAAAATATAAAGGCATCAACAATAAAGTGAGTCCAAAATTCGTATGTATATATATATATATATATATAACAAAAACTTGCTGATGCTCTCAAATCATTGAAAGTTTGAAAGGTATAAAAAAGATAGTATTCAATTTAAACTTTTGTTTGCCACCTTTACCATAATAAAGAAAAAAAATCATTTCTCCTTTTTTTTTTTTCTTTTATCATAATAAGGACAACTGATTTTATTATTTTCTTTATACATCGCATGGACCACCCTATTTATTTTATTTTAGTTTTTGGTAAAATATTGACAACTACTTTTTTATTTTATTGTTTATTTGTTATTACGTAATAATAATATTTGACACGCGTTTCATTTACTTCATAAAATAGTTCACACATTTAAAACACTATTACAATGATATTTTTCCTGCTCTTCGTTTCTCCATGAATTAAGATTTATAAGATCTTAATAATAAACCAATATAATAGTTACAAAAATAAACACGGATTTTAAATAATATGTCAAAGATAAAAAAAGAAAAAAACAATTCTTTTGTTTAGAGAATCTTTCAATAAATCACAATCACCATAAAGACGAAATTGGTTGAAGGATTATTTCTATAAGAGACATCTAAAAAACTTCTCTTAAATTTGAAGAACGAAAGAGTTAAAAGATAAGAGAAGAATTGTCATTAAACCCCAATCTTTCCTATTTATATGTAATTAACTAAAATACATAAATTTATTACAAAATGAAGAACCACTAGAATATAAAATGTTCATTAATAATAAATATTCCAACATTCTCTCACTTGCTCTAAAATTTACAACTCCATCCTCAATAATAGTTTTATATGTCATATGCTTATAAGTAGAAAATAGAATTGTATAAATCATAACATTAAATCCTCATTTAACTGAGTATTTCATGTATTACAAAGAAAAAAATCCTTCTATATAAACTCACATATACCAGAAATTACTTTATGGACAAACATTGAATGTTTGTTTCTGGTCCTATTTAGATGCTTGTTGTTATCAATCAAATGTATACAACCAGAATAAGAAAACAAACTAAACAACAAAGTTTAAAATACTACATTATAGTGACATGTCTAGGTATAGTACCATTCCAAATACTTGATCCTTGAGTAACTTTAGTGGTATGCCTTTTGTTAAAGGATTTATTATTATAAGCTCCTTATTTATGTGTACTTTAAACACTTCCATGAATTTAATGTGCTTCTTGATTACTAAACACTTAATGTTTATGTGTTTACTTCGAGTTCCTCTTTTGTAATTCTTAGAAAAGAACACAACTTCTGAATTGTCACAATATATTTATATAAGCCTAGAGGTAGACTCAACAAGCCTAAGCCCCTCGATGAAAATGAAGTAGCTTCAAAACAAGATGCAAACTCCATTTACATAGTAGAAGTTGTTGCCGACATTTATTTGGAACTTCTCCACAATATGGCTGCTCCTACAAACATAAAATATAAAATATACTCACATGCTGATTTTTTTTAGAATCAAAATAGCCAACAAAATCTAATTGTACATATCCGATGAATTCCAAAATATATATCAAATCGCCATAAGCATGTAAATTTAGTTCCTTCTCAATTTTGCACTTGTGAGAATTGTTTCACTTGAAACTAACCACCCTTAACAATGAAAGTAACACTCCAAATCTCTCAAGAATTTTATTAATATAGATTTCTTGCAATAATCCAAAATATGTCAAGATTTGTCCTCATGGATCGTAAGTTCAATGACATAAAATGCCTCACCCATATCTTTCATACTAAAGTTTTGACAAATAAATTGTTTCACCTTATATAGCAAACCTGTAACATCCTGTTTCTAGTGATACCAGAAACGGTGGTTTTGGAACCCCGATTTTTAATGATCAAGTTAGTAAATATTATTTATTAATATTTACTAGTTTATTATAGAGTTATATTAAATTTTGGCCCGAAAATTTTAGTGATAGAATAGTTAATTTGGGTGCAAGTACTAAATCGTAAAATTCGTAAAAGTTGATAGTTATTGGATTTTGTGGATTGAAAGGTTAGTTAATAATTATAAAAGGTTTTAAAAGGGAATTATACCATGACCTAATATGGTGGACGGTTAGTTTATGTTTTAAATAAAATTAAGTTAATTACAAAATAAAATTTTATAATAAAAGATATTAAAAAAAATAAACAAGTCATCTTCCCCGTTTATTTTCTCCTACCCATTTCCACCATTTTTGTGAAGCTAAGGACTTGACCAAGCTCTCCTATTTGCATGTGAGTGTTTTTGAAGCTATTTTTTAGTAAATTTTATATTTTTGAGATTGTTGTAGCTTAATATAACTAGCCTTGGGGACTATTTTGTAAAACTGTTAAAATTTTGAAAAGATTCCATTGATGGTTCTTGATTTTTTTTTTTTGCTAAATAGATTGGTCGTAAGCTTAGATTTGATAGTAGACTAAATTGTAAAGTGAATTTAGTTAGTTTTGAGTTTAGGGACTAAAATAAAAATATTATGGTTTTGACATGAAATTTCGGTAATTATTGTTTCTATAAGGTTAAAGAAGGATGAAATTGAAAAATTATTGGAAAATATTGTTTAAATGTGAATGATATGATAGTTTCGATTTTAGGGACTAAATTGAATAAAGTTTGAAACTTTAGGGAAATAATGAAAACTAAAATTAATTTGATAAATGCATTGAATAGGATGATTTTATGGAAATTAGCACTGATAATTTAAATTGAATTACCGTATAGATCAAGTTTGAACTAACCGGTAGATAATTGAGGAAAAAAATTGCAAACTAGTCCTTGACACTTTTGCTATTGCTGTTTGTACTTGGTAACTTCATAGGATGTGCTTTTATATATAATTGTGAGGCTTTTGTTTGTAATAAATATATCATGTTTTCGAATATTCTGTGAATTGTATGCAAATTGATACGGAGGTGAGAAATTGACTAAATTGTACTGAATCGTATTGATATGTAAATTGTGCCCAAATGAACAATAGTATAGATATAAATAACATGCCAATAGGGTTAGTCGTGCGCTTGTACGAGATTTGTACTACGGTGCCTATTGTTCTGCACTTCGGTGCCTATTGGTTTGCACTATAGTGCCTACTACTTTGTATTTTTGTGCCTTCTGATTTGCACTTTGGTGCCTACTATTCAGCACTTCAGTGCCTACTGGTGTGTTGTAGTTACCCACATATCTATAGTTGTTCATTTAGTTCATTTGGCTCACTATTTAAAAAGGAAATGTGTTTTCTAACTTTGTATATTGATTGAAAATGAATATGTTCATATGGTTTATGTACTCTATGTTTAAATTGAGTTAAATGGTATATTCATTTGTAGTTATGATGAAATGGTACTAAATTGATTTATATGAATGAATGGATGATTATATGGTGGTATATTAAATGCTAAGCTTTCCGTTGTGACATATTGTGATAAGAAATTTAACAAAGCTTGTTATTTTGATATGTTAATTCTATTATAAGGTAAGTTTATGGTTTTAACACCTATGAGCTTACTAAGCATATAAAATGCTCATTCGGTTGTATTTTTTTGGTTTTGTAGATATATTTTGCAAAATGTGAAGATCGGATCAACTAGAATCTCACACTATCCAACTTTTATCTCGGTAGATCTTTCATAGTTCAAGAGTCAGTTTTGGGGCATATATATAAGTTTGATATGTATAAGTGTTGTAATAGCCCGATTTTGGGCCTAGTCGGAATAGTGGTTTCGGGACCACAAATCCGACGAGGGAAAATATGGTTATTATTATATTTTTATGGTCTACAATTTCACGGAAAATTTTCGTAAAAATTTCGTTCGAAAATTTCGACGTTTGGGCACTCAATTTAGTCAAAAGGACTAAATTGTAAATAGTGCAAAAGTTGAGTTCTATATGTAGAAGTATCTAATTGATATGAAATTTTAAATTGGAGGTCTTTATGTGGTAATTAGACCATTAGTTAGTTGATGGACAAAAATAGACATAAGAAATGAGAGAAATAGATTTTTTTTAAGTGTGGGCATATTAGTCATTTGGTAATAAAAAAAATAAAATGGGAAAAAGATGACAAAAATCATCATCTTCCTCATTAGTTGCTGCCGAAATTTGAAGGAAGCCATAGCTAAGGTTTCTTTGCTTTCTCAAGCTCATAGTAAGTGCATCCTAGCCCCGTTTTTAATGTTCTTCGCATTTTTGGAATCCTCGTAACTCGGTTTAGCTTATTCTAGCAATAATTCGTGTTAGGGCTCATATTTGGAAAAATACCCATAGGTGAAATGTGTTTATTTTGCTGTTTTATGGTGGAATATGAAGCTATAAATTATGTTAAACAACTTTTGCTAAGCGATTTTAAGCGAAAACGGGTAAATAGGCATAATCGGTAAAAATAATTATTGTTCATAAGTGTATGTTAGAGTGAGAATTTGATGTTGCCATAGAAGGGAAAAATGTTCAGCATGTCATAAAACCTAAGAATAAGTGATGAAGTTTAATTTCCGAGCTTGGGGACAAAAGTGTAATTATGCAAAAGTTTGGGGGCAAAATTGTAATTTTTCAAAAAGTTGGGTGGTGGATTATTTTAATGAATGTGAACATTAAATGAGTTAAATTTGCTATTATAGATCAAGAAAGACGTGAAGATTATCTCAAACGAGGAAAAGAAAAGATAGTGGAGTGAAGTGCAAAATTACGATATTTTGCACCGAGGTAAGTAAACACGTGACTTGATGTATTATTTTGACATTAATTGATATATGTTGAGATTTATTTGGAATTAAAATAAATGTTTGGCCATATCCTAAAAATGTTGTTAAATCGGGAAAGGTGGTAAAGAGTTGCAATATATGATTTATGGGTTGAACACTCGGAATAAGCCGAAGTATGTTGTACATAAAGGGGTTGCTGTGTGCTGATTCCCCGATTCATTGGTGGTGCTATGTGCGATATCCACCGTATCTTTGAAATGTGAAAGGGGGTTGCTATGTGCTGATTCCCCCGAGGGGTTGCTAAGTGCTGATTCCCCGATTCATTGGTGGTGCTATGTGCGATATCCACCGTATCTTTGAAATGTGAAAGGGGTTGCTATGTGCTGATTCCCCCGAGGGGTTGCTAAGTGCTGATTCCCCGGTTCATTGGTGGTGCTAAGTGCGATATCCACCGTATCTCTGAAATAAAAAGGGGGTTGCTATGTGCTGATTCCCCCAAGGGGTTGCTAAGTGCTGATTCCCCGATTAAGTGGTGGTGCTAAGTGCGAGATCCACCAATAACGGTTAACATTCCGAGTGCTCAACGAAAAAGTGTGGAAGGTGAATATTGCCATATGGTGGAAATTTTTATGGGGCAAATATTGAGTTGGATACTAAATCGATCCATGTATGAGATGGGAGAAAATATCAAAAACGAAAAAAAGAACGATTTAGTTATAAACTGTGTTGAACAACAGCAGATGGGTAACTTTGAAAAATCACCATAAATGGTGAAAAATGAATGGGAAGCTGAATAATATATGAAACTGAAGCTGAATGTGTCTATTTTCATATGAAATAAATAGAATAAGCAAAAGAGTTGTATTTTTGGAGATATCTGAATTTTTACTGAAACAGGGCTGGATTGATTTCGGGATCCCCTGTTCTAACTTTGGAAAATCACCAAAAATTGTAAAAAAATAATTATGGTGTGAAATTTATATTCCTGGATTCCTTATTGACTCTATTTTTGATAGAAACAAGCGAAACCATTTTTAAAATTTTGTACAGAGAGTTAAGTGAATTTTTTTGAGAAAGGGTCAGAACCGTTGGGCAGTGAAACAGGGGAAGTTTTAATGAATAAACTGTACTAATTGGCTGGGTAAAAAATTTTGAAATTTTTATGGTGAAATGGTATATGAGTCTAGTTTCAGGGAAAATTTACGAAACTCAATTTGGAGCCCTGTAGCTCTGGATAAAAATAAATTAGCAACTATGACGCAGAAAAACAGTTTGCTGGAAATTGCCTAAACAATGAAGTTATTCATGAATAAGTTTATATTTTGGTGTAGTTATGTGAGTAATTACTTATTTATCATGTGTTTACTTACTAAGCTATATGCTTACTCGATTTTATTTTTCCCTTGATTATAGTGACTTCCGACAACTCGGAAATTTGGAACGAAGTCAGACAATCATCCACACTATCCTTCACACTTGGGGTATTTTGCTACTATCGTTCCGGAAAATTATGGCATGTATAGACGACCTATGAAATATGGAATCATCATGTAAATATATGTTATGGTTTGATTTAAAATGTGGTGTTCATTAATAGTTAAATTGTGAGTATTATTATAAATGAGTTTGGTTGATATATATATATTGGATTGTGATTTAAATTTGCAGGAGGTTTAAGCAAAATTAAGCAGAAATGCTGTCGAAATTTTTTTTTAAAAAACTTAGTAATACCTCATACTCTGTTCCGAGCCGGAATACGAGTAAGGGGTGTTACATTTTAGTGGTATCAGAGCTACGGTTTAGTCGGTTCTCGGACCAATAAAATATGTGTGAAAGTCAGTCTATACATGCCATCAATATATTGTGATAGTGTGATGATTTCTGACAATTTAAAATTTTGTTTTATATAGTAAATGGATCCTAATCGAAGTATGGCAGATGATGTTGAAAGTAACACGCCGGTTCCCGCACAAGGGACCGCGCATGAAGAGAGTAGACATGAGACACATGGACAGGATGAGGCTCGAGAAGCCTTCCTCCGAATGATGAGTGATTGGTATACAGAATATGTCCGTGTAAATCCGAATGTTCCACCTCCTCCACCCCCTCCTATTCCTTCGCCGGTCCCCGTAGCTCCACGAAGTGCTGAATTGGTGAGATCAAGTAAACCACCCGTTGATAGAATTCGAAAGCATGGGGCTGAAGATTTCAGGGCCAATGTTGATGATGATCCGGAAAAAGCCGAGTTTTGGCTTGAAAATACTATCCAGGTATTTGATGAATTATCTTGTACTCCTGAGGAATGTTTGAAATGTGCTGTGTCTTTATTGAAGGATTCGGCACACCGTTGGTGGAAAACATTAATAACGGTGGTTCCAAAAGAAAGAGTTACTTGGGACTTCTTTCAGGAAGAATTCAGAAAGAAATATGTAAGCCAACGATTTATTGATCAGAAGCGCAAAGAGTTTCTCGGATTGAAACAGGGCCGAATGTCAGTAGCAGAATATGAACGGGAGTTTGTCCGGCTTAGTAAATATGCCCAGGAATGTGTGCCTACGGAGGCTATTATGTGTAAAAGATTTGAAGAGGGGCTAAATGAAGACATCAGATTACATGTTGGAATTTTAGAGTTAAAAGAATTTGTGGTATTAGTTGATCGTGCTTGCAAAGCTGAAGAGCTGAGTAGAGAAAAGAGAAGGGCAGAGATGGAAGCTCGAGATGTAAGGAAGAGGTCAATGGGCAGAACATTTCAATCTCACCCGAAGAAGTTTAAAGGGATGGATCCACGACCAACCGGTTCAGTTGGGTATTCACGCAGAGACCGAGGGAGGTCATATTCCGGAACTACAACTCAAGCTACCTCAGTGGCAAGTGTGGGTAATGTAGGAAACACCAGACCTGAATGTCAACAGTGTGGCAGGTGACATACTGGTGAGTGTTGGGGATTTAAACGAGCTTGTTTCAGATGTGGTTCCCAAGAGCATTATGTAAAAGACTGCCCTGAGAGAATAGAAGAAGAAAGATTACAAAGAGCTGGATCGGGTGATGTTGTCAGTAGAGGCAGACCACCGAGAAATGTGGGAAGCAAAGCCAGTGGTAAGAGTGTGATAAAAGATGCAGCTGGAGGATCAGAAACTAGAGCGCCTGCCAGGACTTATGCTATACGCGCTCGAGAGGATGCCTCATCTCCCGATGTGATTACTGGTACATTTTCTCTTCATGATATTGATGTTATTGCTTTGATTGATCCCGGCTCTACTCATTCATATATATGCATGAATTTGGTGTCTAGTAAGAAATTGCCTGTTGAAAACACTGAATTTGTAGTTAAAGTATCAAATCCTTTAGGCAAATATGTCTTAGTCGATAAGGTTTGCAAGAATTGTCCCCTGATGATTCAAGGTCACTGTTTCCCGGCTAATTTGATGTTGTTACCATTTGATGAGTTTGATGTTATTTTGGGGATGGATTGGTTGATATTGCATGATGCCAAGGTAAATTGTAGACAGAAAATTCTTGAATTAAATTGTGAAAACGGTGAAATTCTCCGGGTTGAAACAAAGGAGCCGAATAAGTTGCCTATGGTGATTTCGCACATGTTTGCTCAGAAATACTTGAGAAAGGGATGTGAAGTTTATCTTGCTTATGTGCTGAACACGGATATTACTGGGTCGAAGCTTGAATCAGTGCCGGTAGTTTGTGAATTTCCAGATGTATTTCCAGAGGAATTGCCTGGGTTACCTCCGATTAGAGAAGTTGAGTTTTCTATTGATCTGTTACCTGGTACTGCACCGATTTCTATTGCACCGTATCGAATGGCTCCGACTGAGTTGAAGGAATTAAAAGCTCAGTTACAAGAGTTGACAGATAAAGGATTTGTGAGACCGAGTTTTTCTCCTTGGGGTGCTCCTGTGTTATTTGTGAAAAAAAAGGACGACTCTATGAGACTTTGTATTGACTATCGTCAGCTCAACAAGGTGACTATAAAGAACAAGTATCCTTTGCCGAGAATTGATGATTTATTTGATCAATTAAAAGGGGCAACAGTGTTTTCTAAGATTGATTTGAGGTCTGGTTACTATCAGTTAAGAGTTAAAGAGTCTGATGTGCCGAAAACCGCCTTTAGAACAAGGTATGGACACTATGAATTTCTGGTAATGCCTTTTGGGTTAAAAAATGCTCCAGCTATTTTTATGGACTTGATGAACCGAATTTTTCGGCCGTACTTGGATAAGTTCGTGGTGGTGTTCATAGATGATATTTTAATCTATTCTCGGGATGAATCTGAGCATGCAGAACATTTAAGAACTGTGTTGCAGATTCTGAGAGAAAAGAAATTGTATGCTAAATTCAGCAAAAGTGAGTTTTGGCTTCGTGAGGTTGGATTCTTGGGACATATAGTTTCAAGTGAAGGTATTCGGGTTGATCCAAGCAAAATTTCAGCAATTGTTGATTGGGAGCCACCAAAGAATGTGACAGAAGTTAGAAGCTTTCTGGGCTTAGCTGGGTATTACAGACGCTTTGTCAAGGGATTTTCGATGATTGCTTCTCCTATGAATAAGTTACTGCAGAAGAATGTCAAGTTTGAATGGACCAATAAATGTCAACAGAGTTTTGAAAAGTTGAAGGCATTATTGACTGAGGCGCCAGTGTTGGTGCAACCTGAGTCCGGGAAGGAGTTTGTAATTTACAGTGATGCATCGTTGAATGGTCTTGGGTGTGTGTTAATGCAAGAGGGCAAAGTAATAGCTTATGCTTCGAGACAATTGAAACCGCATGAGAAGAATTATCCGACGCATGATTTAGAATTGGCTGCCATTGTTTTTGCTTTAAAATTTTGGCGTCATTATTTGTATGGTGAAAAGTGCCGAATCTTCACTGATCATAAGAGTTTGAAGTATTTGATGAGCCAAAAAGATTTGAATTTGCGGCAACGAAGATGGCTCGAGCTAATCAAAGACTATGAGCTAGTGATTGATTATCACCCCGGGAAAGCTAATGTGGTTGCTGATGCCTTGAGCAGAAAATCTTTATTTGCTTTGAGAGCTATGGGTACGATGTTAACTTTATCTGATGATGGCTCAATGTTGGTTGAATTGAGAGCTAGACCATTATTTCTTCAGCAAATTCGGGAATCTCAAAAGAATGACAGTAAATTGCAAGCCAAGAGAGCTCAGTGTGAAGCAGGTGTTGACTCAGATTTTCAAATTGGTTCAGATGATTGCTTGATGTTCCGGGATAGAGTATGTGTACCAAGAAATGATGAGTTAATTCAGACCATTTTATGTGAGGCACATAGTGGTGACTTGTCAGTTCATCCGGGTAGTGTGAAAATGTATAATAATTTGAAGAAGTTGTATTGGTGGCCAGGCATGAAAAAGGATATCTCGGAATTTGTATCAAAGTGTTTAATCTGTCAACAAGTGAAGGCTGAGCATCAAGTACCATCGGGTTTACTTCAACCGATAACGATTCCAGAGTGGAAGTGGGATAGTATTACGATGGATTTTGTGACAGGATTGCCTTTAACTCCAAAGAAGAAAGATGCTATTTGGGTAATTGTTGATAGATTGACAAAGTCGGCTCATTTTATTCCGATACGCATTGATTACTCACTTGACAGGTTGGCAGAATTATATGTTGCTGAAATAGTGAGATTACATGGGGTGCCTAAATCTATTATATCGGATAGAGATCCGAGATTTACTTCGAGGTTTTGGATAAAGTTGCAGGAAGCCTTGGGTACAAAATTGAATTTCAGTACTGCGTTTCATCCGCAAACTGACGGGCAATCGGAAAGAGTGATTCAAATTCTTGAAGATATGCTCCGGTGTTGTATTTTAGAATTGAAAGGCAGTTGGGAGAAATATCTACCATTGGTTGAATTTGCTTATAACAATAGCTATCAGTCAAGTATACGAATGGCACCGTATGAAGCATTATATGGGCGTAAGTGTAGAACTCCTTTATATTGGACTGAGCTCGGTGAGAACCGGATTCATGGAGTCGACTTGGTGAAAGAAACTGAAGAAAAGGTGAAAATAATTCGTGACTGTTTAAAGGTTGCCTCAGATCGGCAAAAGTCGTATGCGGATTTAAAGAGAAAAGAAATTGAGTTTCAAGTAGGTGATAAGGTGTTCTTGAAGGTGTCTCCATGGAAGAAGATTCTGAGATTTGGTCGTAAAGGCAAACTAAGTCCACGATTTATTGGACCATATGAAGTTACCGAGAGAGTTGGCCCTGTAGCATATCGGTTAGCTTTACCACCGGAGTTGGAAAAGATACATAATGTTTTTCATGTGTCGATGTTGCGACGTTACCGTTCGGATCCTTCACATATAGTTTCCCCTACAGAGATTGAGGTCAGACCAGATATGACTTATGAGGAAGAACCAATAAAGATTTTGGCTCGGGAAGTCAAGCAGTTAAGGAATAAAAGTGTATCCTTAGTAAAAGTACTGTGGCAAAAACATGGGATGGAGGAAGCTACGTGGGAACCAGAGGAAATTATGAGGAAACAGTACCCAAATCTCTTTTCCAGTAAGATTTTCGGGGACGAAAATCCTTAAGGGGGGAGAGTTGTAATAGCCCGATTTTGGGCCTAGTCGGAATAGTGGTTTCGGGACCACAAATCCGACGAGGGAAAATATGGTTATTATTATATTTTTATGGTCTACAATTTCACGGAAAATTTTCGTAAAAATTTCGTTCGAAAATTTCGACGTTTGGGCACTCAATTTAGTCAAAAGGACTAAATTGTAAATAGTGCAAAAGTTGAGTTCTATATGTAGAAGTATATAATTGATATGAAATTTTAAATTGGAGGTCTTTATGTGGTAATTAGACCATTAGTTAGTTGATGGACAAAAATAGACATAAGAAATGAGAGAAATAGATTTTTTTTAAGTTGGGGCATATTAGTCATTTGGTAATAAAAAATAAAATGGGAAAAAGATGACAAAAATCATCATCTTCCTCATTAGTTGCTGCCGAAATTTGAAGGAAGCCATAGCTAAGGTTTCTTTGCTTTCTCAAGCTCATAGTAAGTGCATCCTAGCCCCGTTTTTAATGTTCTTCGCATTTTTGGAATCCTCGTAACTCGGTTTAGCTTATTCTAGCAAAAATTCGTGTTAGGGCTCATATTTGGAAAAATACCCATAGGTGAAATGTGTTTATTTTGCTGTTTTATGGTGGAATATGAAGCTATAAATTATGTTAAACAACTTTTGCTAAGCGATTTTAAGCGAAAACGGGTAAATAGGCATAATCGGTAAAAATAATTATTGTTCATAAGTGTATGTTAGAGTGAGAATTTGATGTTGCCATAGAAGGGAAAAATGTTCAGCATGTCATAAAACCTAAGAATAAGTGATGAAGTTTAATTTCCGAGCTTGGGGACAAAAGTGTAATTATGCAAAAGTTTGGGGGCAAAATTGTAATTTTTCAAAAAGTTGGGTGGTGGATTATTTTAATGAATGTGAACATTAAATGAGTTAAATTTGCTATTATAGATCAAGAAAGACGTGAAGATTATCTCAAACGAGGAAAAGAAAAGATAGTGGAGTGAAGTGCAAAATTACGATATTTTGCACCGAGGTAAGTAAACACGTGACTTGATGTATTATTTTGACATTAATTGATATATGTTGAGATTTATTTGGAATTAAAATAAATGTTTGGCCATATCCTAAAAATGTTGTTAAATCGGGAAAGGTGGTAAAGAGTTGCAATATATGATTTATGGGTTGAACACTCGGAATAAGCCGAAGTATGTTGTACATAAAGGGGTTGCTGTGTGCTGATTCCCCGATTCATTGGTGGTGCTATGTGCGATATCCACCGTATCTTTGAAATGTGAAAGGGGGTTGCTATGTGCTGATTCCCCCGAGGGGTTGCTAAGTGCTGATTCCCCGATTCATTGGTGGTGCTATGTGCGATATCCACCGTATCTTTGAAATGTGAAAGGGGGTTGCTATGTGCTGATTCCCCCGAGGGGTTGCTAAGTGCTGATTCCCCGGTTCATTGGTGGTGCTAAGTGCGATATCCATTGTATCTCTGAAATAAAAAGGGGGTTGCTATGTGCTGATTCCCCCAAGGGGTTGCTAAGTGCTGATTCCCCGATTAAGTGGTGGTGCTAAGTGCGAGATCCACCAATAACGGTTAACATTCCGAGTGCTCAACGAAAAAGTGTGGAAGGTGAATATTGCCATATGGTGGAAATTTTTATGGGGCAAATATTGAGTTGGATACTAAATCGATCCATGTATGAGATGGGAGAAAATATCAAAAACGAAAAAAAGAACGATTTAGTTATAAACTGTGTTGAACAACAGCAGATGGGTAACTTTGAAAAATCACCATAAATGGTGGAAAATGAATGGGAAGCTGAATAATATATGAAACTGAAGCTGAATGTGTCTATTTTCATATGAAATAAATAGAATAAGCAAAAGAGTTGTATTTTTGGAGATATCTGAATTTTTACTGAAACAGGGCTGGATTGATTTCGGGATCCCCTGTTCTAACTTTGGAAAATCACCAAAAATTGTAAAAAAATAATTATGGTGTGAAATTTATATTCCTGGATTCCTTATTGACTCTATTTTTGATAGAAACAAGCGAAACCATTTTTAAAATTTTGTACAGAGAGTTAAGTGAATTTTTTTGAGAAAGGGTCAGAACCGTTGGGCAGTGAAACAGGGGAAGTTTTAATGAATAAACTGTACTAATTGGCTGGGTAAAAAATTCTGAAATTTTTATGGTGAAATGGTATATGAGTCTAGTTTCAGGGAAAATTTACGAAACTCAATTTGGAGCCCTGTAGCTCCGGATAAAAATAAATTAGCAACTATGACGCAGAAAAACAGTTTGCTGGAAATTGCCTAAACAATGAAGTTATTCATGAATAAGTTTATATTTTGGTGTAGTTATGTGAGTAATTACTTATTTATCATGTGTTTACTTACTAAGCTATATGCTTACTCGATTTTATTTTTCCCTTGATTATAGTGACTTCCGACAACTCGGAAATTTGGAACGAAGTCAGACAATCATCCACACTATCCTTCACACTTGGGGTATTTTGCTACTATCGTTCCGGAAAATTATGGCATGTATAGACGACCTATGAAATATGGAATCATCATGTAAATATATGTTATGGTTTGATTTAAAATGTGGTGTTCATTAATAGTTAAATTGTGAGTATTATTATAAATGAGTTTGGTTGATATATATATATTGGATTGTGATTTAAATTTGCAGGAGGTTTAAGCAAAATTAAGCAGAAATGCTGTCGAAATTTTTTTTTTAAAAAACTTAGTAATACCTCATACTCTGTTCCGAGCCGGAATACGAGTAAGGGGTGTTACAAGTGTCATTTTAGATGATAATGCTTATGTTATGTGTGAAATACTTGTTCATAATCATGATATGGCATGCTTATAGGTTTTTCTTAATGGATTAGTTATCTTGGATGATGGTTTATAAGTGGAAAATGTATAAGATGCATAAATAGGTAAACTTATAACAAGGTTATATAGTATGTTATAAGCTTTGGTAAATGTTTATGATGGTGAATGGTCAAATGTTTATTTGATGAGTTTAGTGAATGAAATGAGCATTAATGTATGGGTGGTGTTAATTGGAATCAATGTTTGATATTAAGTGTTGGATGAATTAAGATATTACACTTGGTGTTGAATGTGATTGAGATGCCTTGAAGCATATTAGTTAGAAATAGGATTTGATTATATCTTTAGTATGATTTTGTGTATTTGAAACAAGTTTATGAATTGGCAATTGCACACGCATGGTTTAAGTAAAAGATGGGTTTAGGAAACTTGCTTGTTAAGGTTCATATTTGCTCATAAGGGCAAATACACGGCCATGTGTCATGCACGGGAAGACAATACAACCGTGTGCTCTGTATAAGTTAGGAGGTTTCAGGGTAACATAGTCTTAGTGTAACGCCCTAAATTTTGGGCCTAGAAGTTTTAGGATTTGAGCATAGGGACAGTGAGAAGGCTACACGTATGAGTTTGGCTGCGCATTTAAGTGGTAGAATAGGCCTGCTGGTCTGGTGGCTGAGTGAGTGTTAGCATACCTCAAGGTTCTGAGTTCGAGTCTCTGTTTGGGCATTTTGGAAAAACATTTTATTTATTTCTTTTTGTTTTTAGGTTAAATAATTATTTTTTATGGGTTTATTATTATATGTTTTTATTTTTATTTGGCTTTTTTCTGTTTTTTTCACGTTCTTTTCTTTTTTGTTCTTCTTTTTCGATTTTCTCTTTTTGGCTCTCTTTGTTTTCTATGAAATCGGTTGCTGACTGATTGTGGAATTTCAATCCTCTGTTGTCATCTTCGATCACATATCAGGTGTGGGATTTGAACCTGGTTTATAGTTTCCTTTTCTGTTTATTTTGTTCGCGAACATTTATTTTCAGCTTTTCTTAATTGAATGCTTACCCATAGATTTTGGGGTTTTAGTTGATGGAAGTGATGAGAAATCGTCACTTAGTTGTTGATAGGACAAAGGTTAGGGACAAGTTTGGTGGCTAAAACGGTGGTTTTAAGGCTATTTGGGGGTGGTTTCGTGACCTCCCAACGGCCACACGGGCGTATGCCATGGCATACGACCTTGTGGATTTTAGAATTAGGGTTTTGGGTAAAATTTAGGTGCGATTTAGGGATTTTTGTCAAATTTCCTTCACATGGTCGTGTCCCTTTGGTACACGGGCGTATGGGTTTGGAAATTAGGGTTTTGGGTGAATTTTCGGGCCACACGGGCATGTGTCCTACACGAGCAAGTGAGAACTCCACATGGCCGTGTCTCATCTGTTTTTAATTTTTAGTATTTTTAGACAGTGAGTTACACGGGCTGTTCACACGGGCATGTGTGACCTCCACATAGGCGTATAGACCCCCACACGGCCTGGGCAATTCCACACGGCCGGGGCACACGGCTATGTGGTTCTAGCTTGTGAAATTATTGTATTATGTTTATTTAAGTGTAATTGTGACTCTGTGGGTGCCAACCCTCGACTGAGCTTTACTGAGGGTAGTTATGACTCTGATCTGGACTTGATATGTGTGTCATATGTGATTGGTTGTGTGACAAGCTTGAAACTGAATTAGAGTTATGAGTGTGTGCACATGGCTGATTCTGTATTGACTAACTGAATGTGAATGGTTGTTCTAATTAAATGTCTGGAACTGGTATTTTGAGTTGGGGCATTCGCATACATACATCTGCATACATACATTTGTATACAAAGCTTTCGGGGTGGGATGTTGAAGAGAAGGGAGATTTACAATTTGGCAGTTTATCTGCATTCTGATAGCCCATAATACCTAGAGGGTCATGGGCTGTCCTAATACCCTGAGGGATGTGGACATTACTGATAACGGTATAGCGGTTTACTGACTTGCACTGTACCGCGTATACATTAGCTACGCTACGTACCAATATCTGATCTGGCAGTTATACTGCACATCTGTACCGCGGTTCACCGTATAGCACAGTACATCTTATACGCTAGCGTTGCTGCATAACATATCTGATCTGGCAGTTATACTGCATGTCTGTACCGCGATCTTTTGCACGGCATCGTACAGCTTACTGATAGCCCTAATACCCAAAGGGTCGTGGGCTGTCTCAATACCTTGAGGGTCGAGGACAATATTAATGATTATCGTTGCCGGGCAACCCAGGATAACGTTCTGTAGTGTATAAGGTTGGATTGGCTTTTCGAGGTCCTGTTCGAAGTACAGGGATGGGTGGGTCGATTAAATCCTTACAGGATACGCAGGGTTGGACGGAGATAGTGCGTTGGTTGGATGGGTGGGTTATTTTATAACTCATTTGCACTCATATGCATCTGTGTGATTCTGTGACTGCAGTATATGTTTGACTATTTGACTGAAATATTTGACTGTCTGATTGGCTGAGAAGTCTGATTGTATTATTTGACTGAAAGACACTCGTGTCTAAAGGATCCTTGTGTGATAGGCTAAGGCCCAACCGATTCTGATTTTTGAAAAAGGGCTTAGACCTACTTTGTGCTTACTGAGAATTTCCGTTATTGGGTCTAACAGAGCCATATGATTGTAAAGTTACATATGATCTATTTTGTTATAGTCGCTCTGTAAGTATGATTCGTTGCTGAACTATTTCCAAGTTTACTATATCTGTTTCTGCTTCGGTAGCTAGTTGGTTTAATCTCACACTAAGCTTGTATAGCTTACCCCCTCTTCTGTTTCCCCTTTCAGGTACACTTTAAAATTTTGGATACTGGGCTCGGTATGCGGAGGACTGAGGCAATATAAACCATTAGTTTGTGATTTCGAATTTTTATTTTGTTATTCAGTTGAAATGTAAAGTTTTAATTCTGTGGTACTATTTTAGCTTTAAGACTTAATTGTTTTATTATTCCGGTTTTAAATACTCGATATTAATGTTTTCAAAAATTGAATTAAGAGTGACTGGTGTTTGTAAGATTTTCTTACGATCACTTCAGTGATCAATGTAGCATTCCAAATTCGATCTAAACTTTTAAGCTAGGTTTGGGATGTTATATTTAGTGGTATTAGAGCCAGATTTAAAAAAACTCGGCCTATACTCCTACATTTTCATGTGAGTACGTGTTGGTTTAAAAAGAAATTTTGAAAAAAAAACTTTACCACAAAAAGTTTAATGAGTGTGCTTTTAAAAATTTTTTGCGAACGTGAACTGTCTGAAACTCCGATACTGGTCCAAGTAAAATTCGGAGCTGTGTAATTAGAAATGTAGACTTTGTTATTACAGCTGTTTTTGTGTTCTGATATTGTAGGTCTCCTAAGTTAGCCTACTTTAAATATGACTTTTGAAGGTGAGCGTGATCGCGATGAGTCGTCTGCTCCTCCAGCATGTGTGGCTGCTCAGGAGTTGGAGGACAGTGTGAGTCCACTGACTTTAGGTGGCGATAACCCAAAGATTGGTACTGAGGCACTAACCCGATTAGTAAGGGAAGTGTTAGAAGGAGTGTTTGAGGCTAGGATAGGAGAGATCAGTGAAACACTTCAGACTAGATGTTTGGATTGTGGAAAGAAGAGATATCGCAGTTTTTTGAAGTTGAAGCCTCGTTTTGTGAAGCTTGTTAAGATGTGCCTGAGTGATAGTACTGGTGGTGCTGATAGTAGTATGAGCATATCGTCTTGCGAGTATTGCAAGAGGCATCATGCGGGCGACTATTAGAAGAAGTCAGGAGCGTGTCTCAAGTACGGATCTAAGGATCATCGGGTTCGAGATTGTCCTTGGCAATTTTGAGTCAGGTATGTTTAGATGCGTTGATTTGAGTATAGAAACTGTGTATGTAGTATGTGTATCTGCTTCAGTGGTTAGGTGTTTTGGGTGTATGTGAGAGGGTCCAAATTCAAGTTTGGTGTGATAGTGTTTTAGGAGTAGAGTACGCAGCGGGAGTGTAGTGGTGTAATTCGTGTTATACCACTATTCTGTTAGTTGGAAATTTCGGGGACGAAATTTCTTTAAAGAGGGGTAAGTTGTAATGCCCCGAATTTTGGGCCTAGAAGTTTTGGGATTTTAACATAGGGACAGTGATAAGGCTACACGTATGATTTTAGCTGCACATTTAAGTGGCAGAATAGGCCTGTTGGTCCGGTGGTTGAGTGAGTGTTAGCATACCTCAAGGTTCTGAGTTCGAGTCTCTGTATGGGCATTTTGGAAAAACATTTTATTTATTTCTTTTTGTTTTTAGGTTAAATAATTATTTTGTTATGGGTTTATTATTATATGTTTTTATTTTTATTTGGCTTTTTTTTAAAGTTCTTTTCTTTTTTGTTCTTCTTCTTCGATTTTCTCTTTTTGGCTATCTTTGTTTTCTATGAAATCGATTGCTAACTAATTGCGGAATTCCGCTCCTCTGTCGTCATCTTCGATCACATATCAGGTGTGGGATTTGAACCTTGTTTACAGTTTCCTTTTCTGTTTATTTTGTTTGCGAACATTTGTTTTCGGCTTTTCTTGATTGAATGCTAACCCATAGATTTTGAGTTTTTAGTCGATGAAAATGATGAGAAATCGTCACTTTTTGGTGGTTATTGATAGGGCAAAGGTTAAGGACAAGTTTGGTGGCTAAAACGGTGGTTTTGGACTGTTTTGGGGTGGTTTCATGACCTCCCCAATGGCCACACGAGCGTGTTCCATGGCACACGGCCTTGTGGATTTGGAAATTAGGGTTCCGGGTAAAATTTATGTGCGATTTGAGGATTTCTGTCTAATTTCTTTCACACGGCGGTGTCCCTTGGGTACATGGGCGTGTGGGTTTGGGAATTAGGGTTTTGGGTGAATTTTGGGGCCACACGGGCATGTGTCAGACAAGGGCGTGTGAGAACTCCACACGACCGTGTCTCTTTTATTCTTAGTTTTTAGCATTTTTGGACAGTGAGTTACACGAGTTGTTCACACGGGCATGTGCCCCCTCCAAACGGGTGTGTGGGGCCTTCACACAAGCGTGTGAGGTCTCCACAAGGGCGTGTAGACACCCACACGGCCTGGGCAATTCCATACGGCCGGGGCACACGGCCATGTGGTTCTAGCTTGCGAAATTATTGTATTATGTTGATTTAAGTGTAATTGTGACTCCCTGGGTGCCAACCCTCGACTGAGCTTTACTGAGGGTAGTTATGAATCTGATCTAGACTTGATATGTGTGTCATATGTGATTGGTTGTGTGACAAGCTTGAAACTGAATTCGAGTTATAAGTGTGTGTAGATGGCTGAATCTGTATTGACTGACTGAATTGAATGGTTATTCTGATTAAATGTCTGGAACTGGTATTCTGAGTTGGGGCATCCGCATACATACATCTGCATACATACATCTATATACAAAGCTTTTGGGTGGGATGTTGAAGAGAAGGGAGATTTACGATTTGGCAGTTTATCTGCATTCTGATAGCCCATAATACCTAGAGGGTCATGGGCGGTCCTAATACCCTAAGGGTTGTGGACATTACTGATAACGGTATAGCGGTTTACTGCCTTATATTGTACCGCGTATACGTTAGCTACGCTACGTACCAGTATCTGATTTGGCAGTTATACTGCACATCTGTACCGCGGTTCACCGCATAGCACAGTACAACTTATACGCTAGCGTTGCTGCGTAACATATTTGATCTGGCAGTTATACTGTATGTTTGTACCGCGATCTGCACGGCACCGTACAGCTTACTGATAGCCCTAATACCCATAGGGTCGTGGGCGGTCCCAATACCCTGAGGGTCGAGGACAATATTGATGATCATCGTTGCCGAGCAACCCGGGATGACGTTCTGTGGTGTATAAGGTTGGATGGGCTTTTTGAGGTCCTGTTCGGAGTGCAGGGATGGGTGGGTCGATTAAATCCCCACAAGATGTGTAGGGTTGTACGAAGATGGTGTGTTGGTTGGATAGGTGGGTTATTTTATAACTCATTTGCACTCATATGCATCTGTGTGATTCTGTGACTGCAGTATATATTTGACTATTTGACTGAAATATTTGACTGTCTGATTGACTGAAAAGTCTGATTGTATTATTTGACTGAAAGACACTCGTGTCTAAAGGATCCTTGTGTGATAGGCTAAGGCCTAACCGATTCTGATTTTGGAAAAGGGCTTAGGCCTAGTTTGTGCTTACTGAGAATTTTCGTTATTGGGTCTAACAGAGCCATATGACTGTAAAGTTACATATGGTCTATTTTGTTATAGTCGCTCTGTAAGTATGGTCCGTTGCTGAACTGTTTCCAAGTTTACTATATCTGTTTCTGCTTCGGTAGCTAGTTGGTTTAATCTCACACTAAGCTCGTATAGCTTACCCTCTCTTTTGGTTCCCCTTTCAGGTACACTTTAGAATTTTGGATGCTGGGATCGGTATGCGGAGGACTCAGGCAGTATAAACCATTAGTTTGTGATTTCGAATTTTTATTTTGTTATTTAGTTGAAATGTAAAGTTTTAATTTTGTAGTACTATTTTAGCTTTAAGACTTAATTGTTTTATTATTCCGGTTTTATATACTCGATATTAATGTTTTCAAAAATTGAATTAAGAGTGACTGGTTTTTGTAAGATTTTCTCACGATCGCTTCGGTGGTCAATGTAACATTCCGAATTCGGTCTAAACTTCTAGGCTGGGTTTGGGGTGTTACACTTAGTCTGTTACACGATCCAAGGACACGACCGTGTGACTTCATTTCACATGGTCTCAGTTTGTTACATGGGCTAACAACATGGCTGTGTTACTCTGGCACACATGGCCTCAATTTGTTACACGGTCATGTGACACTTATTTTTTTGAAATTTCTATACTTTTTGTTTAGATTACAATTAAGTCCTTACATGTTCTTGGTTTGATTTAAATGCTTCTATAAGTCCATTTGAGGTCTAGTTTGGTTACAATTGATATGAAATATGATTATTTGTGATGCTTCCATGAAATCATTTAAATTTAAATGTGTTTTCGAATGTTATATATTTCATTATCTATTATGACAATCTATTATGACATATTGTAGTTTGGATCCGGCAACTGAATCGGGTTAGGGATGTTACAAAACCATTGGTTGCAAATAAAATATCATCTAAAATCATTTGAACTAACATCTTCATTAAAAATATAATGTGTCTTACCATTATACCTAATACTTATCGGTAATAAGATAATATTATTAAATCAGTAGACTTTAAATTAAATTTTCTATTTTATTATTATACAAACACACCTTGACGACTGTTGTTGCTCCTAAAATAGTATGAAAAATAAAAGTACCAGAGTAGTCAACGCTTAAATTTGTTATTGTTCTTTCAAATAAAAGTAAGAGAGTAGTCAACGCTTAAATTTGTTATTGTTCTTTCAAATTTTAAAATTGATTCGATATATCTTTATTGTTGGGATAATTTTATATATTAATTTAAGCATATTTAAGTAATTTGTAATTAATTCAATTGATTAACTACTAAAAAGCATTAAGTTCCCGGAAGACTGCTCTTTTCATTATTTCACAAACGTCCCTGTCTAACTTTATGAAGGTGTGCCCTCTTTAAATTGATATATGTGACAAAATTATTTAAGGTTTTTTATTAACTACATTGCCAGTGGAATATAAAATTCTACAAGATTTATCAATTTATTTATTTATTTAAAATTTTAAATAAAACTCAAGTCACACTTTTTTATTAAATAAAAATGGCTTAACTCATAAATTAGTATTTATATTATATCATTTTCTTTATCTTAGTACTTAAATTATTTTATCATAATTTATACTTAAATTTCTTTTCTTAACTTGGTACATCCGATAGTCAAATCATTAGTCAAAACTGTCAAGTCTATTTGGAAAAAAAAAAAGACTTAACCCACAAATTAGTACCTAAACTATATGTACTTAATCTTTTTTTGTTATAAGTGGTACTGAAACTATTTTGTTACCCATTTCATACCAAAATACTGTATCCATTAAAAAAACTTCTAACCAATAATAGATTGCCACATCATATAAACTTTAAAAATAATTTTTAATTATTTTATTTTTACATTATTTCTCTCTCTCTCTCTCTTTTCTTATTATTTCCTTTTCCTTTATAATGTTTAACTATACCTGTAGTGCTCGAAATTGGCTCTCTTGAGGTCGAGACATTAGCAATTAATTTTGTTTTCGAATATCGCTACCTACTTGCTCGACTTGATGCGATTGAAAAAATTCTTTCGTCAATCAAAATCAATTTTTCAGAGCCGAACCAAACCGTTCAGTTGGATCGAGGACCAATTGGGGAACCACTCTAGAGAAAGTGGTTAACTCGATTAACCTGCCAACTGGTAAATATCAATTAAATCAAACTTTAAAAAATGGTTGAACTGGTTGAATCAATTTTCTTTATTTTTAATAATTTTTAAATAGATATATATAAAGAAAATATTTTTTTGTATTTTTACTACATGGCTATTTTTAATTGATTATCTTTTTTAATAAACTTAACAATTTGAATAATGATTGAACTAACAAAGGTGTCAACTTGAGGAAAAAAAATTAGTTTAGGTATCACTTATGACAAAAAAAATGTTTAAGTACCAAAATGAGAAAATAACATAGTTTAGGTATTAATTTTTGGGTTAAAATATTTCTTAAAATAGACTTAACCATTTGACTAATGGAAATACCAACTTAGGCAGAAAGTAGTTTAGATACCATTTGTGACAAAAAGAGAGTACCGAGATGTAAAAAGGGACATAATTTAAATACCAATTTATAGGTTTACACATAAATTTAGATTTTTTCAGCAAACTAATGAAGTGATTAATGATTTTAATTTTGAGAGAAAATTGAAATTATAAAATGGTTAAAATGTGTTGTTGTCCTAGTACCTGTATAGAACTTGAGATTTGGTCTATATATTTTAAAAGTTAAAAATTCAGCCCTTTTACGTTTTCAATTATAAAATATTAGTCTAATCATTATCGTTGTTGGTAGTTTTTGTAAAAAATTATCAAATTAACATATTTATTTTATGTCAATCATATACCTCATTATATGAGGAGAGCCTAATAAAAAATCTAAATTAACAATTTTTGATAAAAAAAATACTTACAATTTTAATTACTAAACTGATATTTTTAAATAAAAAAGTTAAAAGAAGTCAGTTTTTTATTTTTATTTTTTAAATACAAAGACTAAATCTCAAGTCTTGTCAAAGTATAGGGCCCTAACAAGAAATTTTAACCTTATAAACCACATTACTGCCGTTATTTATAAGTGGTAATTGAGGTTTGAAACCCAACACAAGGTACAGACTCTACAATCCAAGTTCTGGTAAAATAGGTAACAACAGTAGTTGCGGATGCTGGTATTAAGTTTTATGGAGCTAATTAAAATTTTTAAAAATTTTGAGACATTTAATAAAAGATTAAATAAGAATTTTTGTTTGCCACTGCACCACTCAATTAATTGGAAAGGAATCCCGTGAGAGAAAAATTATCATTAAATAAAAGCAGTGTATAAAACAAATTACTTTGAAGTGTGTTTATAGAAGAGCACATGGGACAGGATGAAGCAACAAGGAGAGACGGAGGAACCGCTTTTTGAGGCGGTGAAAGACAGTTACGCTGTCACTGTCTAAAATGACTCGAATATCCTGCAAAAGGCAGAGTTGAGAAGAGCGGTGTGGGGCGCTGAAAGAATCAAACAACTGACCAATGAAACATGATTGTCGGCACAACCTTGGTCACCGCACGTGCAAATTCTACTGAACCCACCAACTTCCTCCGTTCACTGTGCTGCCGGCGGTGTCCCGAAAGTGTCCCATTTGGTTTGCTTTTTTGTATTTTCAAGATCTGCGGCTGTCTTGTCTGGACGACTCGTTCTGGGTATTCATTATCTGGGCTCTAAAAGCTGCAGAACAAAATTGGGCTTTTAATGGACAGTTGCTACTTTGAATTTTCTTCAATCATTCATATCTTTTTTTAGATCAAAATAATGTAGTAATAGTAGTAGTAGGTCCTGTTTTAGAACCTTAAGTTTGACTAAAAATCAATAATTACCTGCTTTTTGTTTTAAATAAAAGCAAAGATTATTAAATTTGTTTTCTTTTTATTTAATAATTTTGAGTATTAACTCGATTGATATTGGTATTATTGTTAATATAGGAATATGTAGATTTAGCGTAATGAAATATATTATCCTCCTATTTATGCTTTGGAAAGAGACTATTAATAATTCTAAGCATTATGTAAAAAAAGCAGATATAATCAAAATATATAATAAAATTATTTAAAAAAATTTGAGAATTTAGGGTAAGTCTGAATTTCTCTAATTGGACTCTATTTCTCAAATTTATAAAATAATCATTAAATGTGACAAGCTTCTAAACAAAAATACAATAACATCTTAAATTTAAAAATTAATTTTATATTTAAATTATCCATAATTACCAAAATTAATTTAATTTTTTTTATAAAATTTTATGTTGGGCAATTTGTAATGTACCAAAAAGAAACTAGCAGCCACCTTAAGCGACGTCTGGGGTGAAGAACCTATAAGAGCAATTTTAATTGTATTCAAATTTTCAAAATTTTAAAAATAAATTTATTTGTTTAGATAAATATATTAGAGAATTTTAAATTTATGAGTAATTTCAAGAGCTCAATTTCTTTTTTCAAATTTCACCTAAAATTTTCAAAATTTATCATAACTTTATTTAATTTAACACACATGGTCAAAATATTTTCAAAAAAAGAATTTTATTCAATTCTAGTATATATTAAACTTATTTTATTTATTAAAATATTTATAATTTTTTACAAATATGGGAATATATTTTATTTTATAATTAGTTTGTAATTTGTAAAATTTCAATAACATAATTTTTTAAAATTAATTAATTATCCAAACAAAAGAATTATAAATACTAATATTTTGAATGGTTGAATTTAATAGATTAATATTTAAAAATTGTTAAATTTTTTTATTTAAACATAGTATAAAAGTAATTTAGAAAATCCATATTTTAAGAGTCACAGAAGCACTAAAACGTGGAAATTGATTCATATGGGAGTTTGTAATATAAAAAAGGCAAAAAAAGCATCTATGATTAAACTCAAAATGCAATGAAAGCGCCATTTCTCCTTTTTAATTGCTTTCTAATTAATTTGAATTTTGCTGTCTAAGAGTTTATAACTGCACTATCTCATACTCATCATCATTATTAGATTCACACAAAATAATATGTCAAAAATATATATTTACCTAATGTATAACATTACAATTAGGTCCAAGTTTACATATAATTTTTATTAATATGATAATATATTTTTGGTTAAAATATGCCATAAGTCCATATACTTTTTGTAAATTTAGAATTTAACCTCTTTATCTTTTAGATTTCAAAATTCTTGGAATATTATAATCTATATTTTTAACAAATTAATCTTGATTTTAAAATCTGAAAAATAAAAAGATTAAATTCTTGAAAATAAAAGTACATAGATTAAATTCTTAATTTATGAATAATGTAGGGGCTTGTAGTATATTTTAACCTATATTTTTTAGATTACATTTATAATTTCTCTTAAATAGAAAAAAAAAGGTATAAGATTATTCATTAATTCCTTTTGGAAGTTTGTATTTGTTTTTTCCCATAAAAATTGGAAGTTTATATTTGGTTTTTCCTCAAAATTTAGAAGTTTATATTCAATAAAATTAAAAGTAGTGTTACTTTCATGCTCTTCTTTTTCTTTCATTTATTTATTTTCCTCTTGTGGTGAAAATGATAAACTTTAAAGAAAAAACAAAAGATAAAAGCAACTACCTATGGTTATCCTTTTTCTTCACATGTTTCTCATTTGCTTCATCTTTTATATTTTTTTATACATTCTCAAGTAGATACCTACATTAAACAATACACAAACTTTAGAAAGCCAAAAACTAAAGGTTAAACTCTAAATCTTACTAATCAATCAATCTTTAGATTTTTGAGTATTTATGTACAATGATGATATATAGATTTTCAATCTTAACATGTGCATATATTATATATAAGTTTTTATCTAATTTTTTAGATTCTTTATGTGTTATACTTTTTAATAGTTTAATTCTATATTATAATTACTTAGATATATATATATATATAAAGTTGTGCAAAAGCTTGAGTAAGAAATTGTATAAAAAAATTTAAATTATAAATTCTGATCATTATTTCAATTTACCCAATCTATCAATAATGAAATATTAAATATTAAATAAATATGTAATTAGCATAGAAAAAGAAAAACTAAGATTTCTTTTGGTTTTATTTTTTTAAAATTAAAAAACATGGTTAATAAATAAAAATATGCTTCTAACTTTAAACTTATTTGGCATCTCAATTCAAGTAATTTCAACTAACATTCATTACCATTCAACTCCATTCATTCAATAAACGTATGCTTATTACTTGAACCATTTCACCATATCAGGCAGCAAAATAAAACATAACAAAACATGGCCAAAACATCCTCATACATGTACATATTTAAACACCAAAAGAACCAACTTACCAAAATACCACAACACTATTCAAAACCATACTATAACTTGAATATTTACATATGAAATCAAAACACTTGCTACATGCCACTTATAACCTAACCCAAAATGGTCAAAATTCTATCAAGTCGTTGAACGGATAATGTGAGCTCCGATTTAACTTCTAACTGACTGCAACTTCCGATGATCTACAAAGAATCAAACACCACAAACGTAAGTAAATCATTGCTTAATAAGTTCATATAAAAATTAACTCAACTTACCAAATTAAAAAAAAAACAACAACAACAATTAAGCATGGATTATACCAATTCTTAAGCAAAGGTATAAGCTCATAATTAGCCTATGCAAATCACAATCTCACAAGTTAGTAATTTCCGAAATAAACGTATAATTGATCCAAACTTAGCAATCATATACAAGTAATGACACATAGTAAAAATATCATCTTTCACATTTAGTACATTACCATTTCATAACCAAATTATTTCATCATATAACCATTTCTCAAACCATGTAACCAATTACCATGACAATGGACCCTTTTATATAAGTCCAGTTTTCACCCGATGAGCCACAATGAAATAACGTTGGATATGCCGGAATAAGCTTACACAAGCTGTGACTATAAATGCTCACACGAGTTGTGGGTCGGGATGATAAATTATACGATGCTGGTCACACGAGCTGTGAAGATTCCACAACAAATACAGGATCTTAGCCATCAGTAAAACATTTAAGACCAGCAACCGAAACGGTAATAACCTTAATGACATGTCAATTGTATCTTAAGCATTCACTAAGTTCATACGGGCCTTATTCCATAACCATATCATTTAATCACTTATTCATTACCTCATCATATGAGTTCAAATACTTTATTTTTATAAAATTATCTTAAAATTTTATCTTTTATGCAATTTAGTCCCTAAAATCAAAATTTGCATATTTTCATAATTAGGCCAAAACCCTTAATTTTGCAGTTATTATAGTCCTTCAAAAGCCCCTTAACATCCGAATTTTTAGAAGAATTCCTTGCTTAATTCAATATTTTATCAATTCAATCCCTAAGTTCAAAACTAACTAAAATGACTTTACAAAATAATTCTATTTAGCAATCAAACTCATAAGTCTATCAACCAACTTCAAGAACACTTAAAACTCATTAATGGAAAGTTTCAAAACCTTTATCATATTTACAATTTAGTCCCTAGGTTAGCGAGATTAAAGCTACAATGATTCCAAAAACATAAAATTCAGTAAAAGCAAAAGTCAAATTCACTTAAATGCAAGGAAGAATATGACCTAAACACTCCAAGCTTTTCTAACAATGGTGGATATGGAAATATGAAAAAGAAAGATGAAAATGGCTTAATGGTTTTGTTTTTCTTTTGTTTATGTTCATTATTTATCAAATTACTAATTTACCCATTGATGCTAATTAAAATTTCTTTAATAACCAAGCTAAGACCGTCCATTATATACTAGTATGGTCTAATTACCAATTAATGTAATCCAATCATGCTTCTATAGTTATTTAGAACCTTTTGATTAATAATGATTAACTTTTTCAGCTTTTATGATTTAATCTTTTTTACCTAATTAACCAACCAAACATCAAAATTATTGAACCAAACTTTAATATAACACTACAATAGACTCATAAATATTAAATAAATAATATTACAAACTCACTAATCGAAATTGTGATCTCGAAACTATTGTTTTTGACACCACTGGAAAATAGGTTGTTATAATAACAAATTATCCCTAATTATTTGATATTTTCTAGTTGTTAAGATATTTTTCTTTGATTTGTTTCTTTTTACTATTTTTAGCTAATATAAAGCCTAAAAAAAGATTAAACTATGATGAATATATCATCAATTGAGCTCCTTTTCATTTTAGCCAGTCTTCTATTTTCTTTCTTTCTCTACTCGTGAGTGTAATAATGGTATAAGAGTCGGGTTCAATCTAGTTAACCTGTTAGGCTCAATATACACCAAGAAAGGGTGAATTGGTGTTTTAAAAAATTTAAGAAAATATGGAAAACTAGAGAAATGCAAGGATTTAGAGTGGTGCAGCCCCAATTTCCAACCTCCACTACCTTAACTTACCACAACAAAGGATTTTCTCAAATTCATTAGCTTGTAAACTTTTGAGGACAAGGTTTAACCTTTACAAACACTATCTTTTCAATAGGCAAGATAGAGCTACTTCCCTTAAGGTTTTCTACCCAAAAAATAGAAAACCTTAAGCAAAACCTTACAAAGATGGGAAATGAAATTGAGAAAGGAATATCACCTCTAGAAGGTTGATATATAATAATTAAGCACTTTCAAAATATAGTACAACACTTGATAGAATGAAAGAAGTTGTTGCCCAAGTGTGTGTGTATGAGAAACAATAATAATAACAATGAAAAGATTGGATTTTTGTACAACTAACTTCGCAAACTTGTTTCTTGTCTTCAATATAGAGCTATTGACTTGTATTTATGTCTTCTAACTACTTTGGGGGCGTTTGGAGACGTTAGAAATAAATTAAAGTCATTGCAACAATAAATTTGAGCATTAAATGCATACTGTAAGCAACTTGTATCACTACAAATAGACTTATGCCATTAGAACTCTTTAAAAATGTGATTGTTGGAGCCCATACTATCGGTAGAAGTTGGCTTATATTGGTAGAAATTGAATGTTTCAAGGTGAGTGACTTACATTGATAGTTGTATCAGTAGAAGGTGTAGGGGAATCAAAAATTGCTCACTAACTACCTTGTATCAGTAGAAGTATACCTTTGTGTCAGTAGAAGCCAAGTTGTATCGATAAAATGTTTCCTTTGTACCGGTAGAAATCCGAGGGGAATTTTGAAAGCTTATTAAATTGCTTCTATTGATACAAGTTGACACGTGTATCAGTCGAAGTCACCAAAATTTGTAAAAATGGTTTAAAGTGAGAATTTTCAAATTATTTTTATAAGTTTGATCATTTTCAGAGTTTGTAAACACTTGAATTTTTCTATAATATCTTATTATTTAATTTCAAATTTGATTAAGTGAGAGTGTGTAGTTTGACTTTTTTATATAAAAATGTTTGAAAAACTAGGGCTAACATAATACAAAAGTTATTGTAACACCCACATACCTGACCCACTCGATGAGTATAGGCACTGGAATGTTACATTCATTGCCGAATCAACTTCAGAGAAATTTTTGTTCAAAAATTCTTCCTAATCAAGTTAACAGAAAATTTTACAATTAATATAAATTCTGATTTTATTCCAAGCTTTAATCGAGCTTTAGTTAGCTCTCTTAACAGTTTATAAGCCATTTAAGACCTATTTGCAAACTTTTCAAACATTTCATCGAATGTAGAATAATATCTAGAGATCAAAGCATTGATACCCTACTTGAAGTATCAGTACCTTTCTCATTGTATCAATACCTTACCCCTAGTATCAATACCGTTTTAAGGTTCGATATTCTGAACCCGTGTGGGGTGACCGTGTGTGGCACATGGCCATGTGACAGCACGTATGCTTCCAAACTTAAACAAGCTAAAATCAAGTCAAAACTTTTCCAATAAGGTATACAAAAAACACAAACCATCCCATGACCAAAATATGAAAAACCTACACTTAAAACATATCAAGATCAATAACCTAAACTTCAAACCAATGTACCATTTATAGGTACCTCAGTTATAACCAAACAATACACCAAAACTTTATCTATTAACACACCTGAAATCCACATTCATAACCATACTATTATCTTTTAAACATACTAATAAAGTTTACCATTCAACATCACATAACATAATCACCAATACTAAATAACTTTTCATATCTTCTAAACTTTTAAAGTTAACTTTCTTACAATAAAACTTATATACATGCCACAACCCAAAAAGAGATATAAAAGCTACCAAAAGTAAATAGATAGCGTGAGCTTTGATGTCGATCCTTCAAGCCCTCTGCAATCATTAACTACAAAATGACATGATAAAAATCATTAAGCTTAAAAGGCTTACTAAGATCATAGTGTAAATTCTACTTGACTTACTTTTAGTAAATGAATCACTTAAATATTATAACATGATAACTAAAATTCTCAATTGCTTTGTCTATAAGTTTTCAAGAATTCATCATAACTAGAATATGTCAACTCCATGTAATTCTTTATATCATTTAATCAAGTTCATCATTACCTGGTTCACATACTCGAACCTCATTCATTTTCAGGGGTATCATAGATGTAAAACAGGGGTACCAGAGTGCAATCAGGAGCACCAGAGTGCTGTTAGAGGCACGAATGTGCTATCCAAGGCATTAGAGTGCATTCAGGGGCACGAATGTGCAAACAAAGACATCAAAGTGTTTACAGGGGCACAGTTGTGCAAACAGGGACACCGAAGTGTTTACTAGGGCACCGAGGTGCAATAAAACCACTTCAACATTTTTGTAAACATATTAGAACTCATTACAGTCTTATACAATTCATTTCATATACAAGAAACACTACTAATATCCACTTCTTAATTTCATGTATATATGTGATACTTGCATTCCTAACAATTATATAATTAATTAAATTATATTCACATGTACATACAAAAAGATCAACTAACAATATAATAACCATGTAAATTACAAGTGAAACACATTAAATACCAAATAACTATGAACTTACCCACTATTCACTTCCGGTTAAAATGCAGGGACTACTCCACAATTTTTCCTTTTCCTCTATTAATATCTTTGTGACTCGTTTCTTGATCTATAATAATTCAATTCAATTCATCAAATTCACATACAACTAACCTCAATTTAATGCATGTGACCTTAACTTTTTATTAATTACATATTTTTCTTAAACATTTACATTTTTCACAATTTAGTCCTAAAACTTAAAATCTCCAAATTTCAAAAAAAAATTTCCAAATACCCAGTTAGCCAAATATTTTACCATACTAGTACAATCAATAACAACTCAAAGTTCATGAGAATACCATGTAAATTTTAATATTTAATAATTTAATCTTTAACTCAAAAACTATCAAAATTACTAAATAAACCACTTCTAATTAGCAACCAAGACTTAAAACCCACCATTTATCATTCAAACTAATAAGGATTCATCAATGGAAACATTAAAAATCTTTGACAGTTTTAAAAACAAAGCTATGGGTTACTTGGACCTAGTTGTAACGATCACAAAAACATAAAAATTTCTAAAAACGATTAACAAATACATACCATGCACTCAACAACAAGCTTGACTGAAGCAAAAGGTTTAACAATGGTATTTCTTCTAATTTTCGGCGAAGAGCAAGATAATTTTAGAAGATGATAATTATTTTACCTAATTTACTTAATCTTAATTATTAATTTACCTTTTTATCCTTTAATAAAACATCCATTTAAGCTTATTCAATACCCATTACCGTCCATTAACATATTACATGGCATAATTTCCATATAAATCCTCCCTTAGTTTATAATTAAGCCATCTAATCACTATAACTCAATTATGGCTAATTTTACATCTTTTACAATTTGGTCCTTTTTCTTAAATAAACTAGGTAAACATTAAAATTTCATCACCAAAATTTAATACAACTCAAACAATAACTAAATAATAAAACACAATCTCACACATCAAAATTGTAGTCCCAAAACCACTATTTTCATCGCCACTGAAAAACGGGATATTACAACTTCGTTCAACCAAATTTGTCCTTCATTAGTGTGCCAATTGTCATACCAACAGGACAACTCATCTAACTCATACCAGTTATTGTCATCATCAAATATATCCATGTGTGCATCTAAGTTCTGGGCTGAAGGTTTGTTGGGCTTAATTATTTCATATGACGATATCTGTTGTAGATTAGAAAGAGACTTTGTTTGGTATTCGAACATATCAGTCATTTTATCATCTAACTCCTACAAAGGTCTAGATGAATACCCTTCCTTTTCACATTCTCTGTCCGAACTCCATTGGTCCATCGAATCTCCATCTAACCAACTTGATTTACATCGTCGTATATATTATCCCATGTCTTGCCTTCATACCAATTGTAATCACTATTAATTGCATTCATGATTAAATTTGCTTAATCAACAAGGAAAATAAAAAAATAATAAATAATTAAAATGAAAGTAAAATTGGAATAATAAATAAATAAAATTAAAACACTATATAACTCGTATGTCTTTTAACTAATATTATTTACAAAGTAATTGATTTGATAACAATTATCACCATCGCAATCCCTAAAAATGGCGACAACTTGACCGCCTCCAGACTTACTAACATTAATAGTGTGAATACTACAACCAAATATAAGAGTTAGGTGGTTTCTGCAAGTATACGGGTCAGATTATAATATAGTTACAACTAACTAGGTAATTACTCCGAGGATCGTACCTAAGAGATTGTAATTTGGGGGAAATTGCTATTAAGCTAATTACCAAAAATAACTACTATACTATTTGAGTCACGAATTAGTAGTGTTAATCTGGAAGCAGGATGATAATAATAGTAATAATAAACTAAATGAATTGAACTAAACCTAAATTTACTCCTAAGTTCATGTATTGGTTTTTCCTATCTTTTGTTTCAATTTGCGAATTTCTTCAGCCTAGATCCAATTATTTTACCTAATTAATTATTGATGTGAGGTTTTAAATAATTGACTACTAATTATCCTAATAGGTCTTCTCAGCCTTCTACTAACCTAATTAGTCGACAAAAACTACTCATCTTTCGATGACACAGTTCAGACTAGGGTAGGGTAAGGTTTTCATGGATAGGCAATATTGATTTTAAGTTAATTCCCACCTATATGACTTCCTAAGGTCATCAAGCATAGGGTTTAAGTTCTTCCTTCCCTAACCACTGATTGGCTGAGTGATGCTTGGTAAGCAATACCGATTTCGGGTTTATTCCTACCTAAATGACTTCTTAGGGTCGTCAATTCTAGGGTTTAATTACACTCAACCAGATCCAACCAATCCAAATTAAAATCTACCTTCAATCAATTAATTCGGTTAAGACAGTTGAAACATGCAAAAAAATATATACAGTATAAATTGATTCTAATATTTGCACAACCATTCAACTAACAATGTTAAAGAAATAGATATAAAGAATAGAATAAAGGAAATAGATGCTCATGGATTTATCGATGAAAGCATGACTTTGGAACAATCTCCGCTCGCAAAAGTTGTACTTTGGAATAGGATCTTTCGATTTCAAGAACATAACGTAAACAAAGCAAAAATTAAGAATGAAATAAAAACCTAAGAATCAATCTACCCCATGTGTTGCCCAAAGTGTTGTTATGAGCTACTATTTATAAATTACATGTATTATAACCTAATTAGGTCAAGTAAGGACGGCTAAGCATATTAATTTAGGTTGTGTAGACAAAACCACCCTTTCTTATTAAATTGCCATTTTCGCAGCTGTGTTGCGACACCCTTAATCATGTATCACAACACTGAAGTGGTGATATCTAAAGTAATAAACACTTAATCAAAATTGTACCTTTTCGATTCGTCTAGAATGAGCGCGCCAATCGAGTAGTTTTCTTTGCTATCCTTAAGCTCACATCTGCCGAATGTAGACACGCTTTGAATCAGAAATTTCTCACAAAAATTACCAGTGGGGTAATTTTGTAATTTCTTTAAACTTTTGGTCAAGCTGTAAATCAGAAAAATATCTCTAGAAATTTTTTGGAATTATCTCTTTAAATAATTTTCTCTCTACAACTTTCTCTTGAATTCAAGTGTGTGTAAATAATGACTCAAAGCTCTCTTTATATAGGGAGAGTTTAAAGAATTCAACTATGATTAAACTTAATCACTTTAATTTTAAATTAATATAATATTTATCAAGATAAATATTAGATTAAATTTAATATTAAATCTTATTAAAATAATAGAATGTTCATCTATAAGATAAATATTAAATTAAATTTAATATTAACATAATCACTTTAATATTAAATTAATA
The DNA here is from genome assembly GCF_007990345.1 of Gossypium hirsutum. Lineage (NCBI taxonomy): Eukaryota > Viridiplantae > Streptophyta > Magnoliopsida > Malvales > Malvaceae > Gossypium > Gossypium hirsutum. Next base: position 16,221,829 of record NC_053429.1, read on the forward strand.
AAATACTATTAAGATAAATTTTAATTTTAATTTAAAATTAAACTATTAAAATAATATTATTTTTGGAATAATTAATTTGAAATCAAATTCTCTAGTAGAATTCCAGTAGGAGTGTAACTCTTTCGCTGCTCAACCACCAACGATTAGCAGCTGTCGCAGCAGCCGGCACTGCCATGTCTGGTGATGTAGGTGTGACACCATTACAACACCTCGAGTCGGTTCGGCTATTGCCGATTTTTCGGGTTATTGATGATGCAACCGATTCGGTCTAGCCACCAATTAGACCATCAGCCCCGTTTCACATCCCGGGCTCAATTCGACCAGTTTTTGGGTCTTGGTCTTGGTTTTAGGCTTCAGGGCCCAACTTACAATCTCAGGTCCAATTTTCAAGTTCAATTACCCATTGAGTCAATTGTCTGACTTGAAAATTAACTTACAAAAAATATCATATTAACTTTAATTGATTTGTTTAATTTAATTTTATTTGATCAAAATTAATTTTTCTAAAAATCACTTAGATTTTCCAAATTAATTTTTCAATAAAATTCTTTAATCAAATTCTCTAGTTGAACAATTCTGAAGACCACCTAATTTAATTCCACATCGAATAAATCATATCAATTAAATTATTCCCAAAGTCCTAGAATTTTTTTCTGATTCAAATGTGAGTCCAATTGAGCTTTTGTTGAGCCAGTGGAAGGACCAATCAAACATATACAATTAAGCTCTAGTGATTGCAATTTTGTCCAGAAGCATCATTCCGATATTTTGCAATTACTTAATCATGGAGTCATTCCACAAGAGGTACCATGATTGAAAACTCCTTACTGTATACTTTTTACGAAAGCAATTCATCTAACTGCTTTGTCTAATGAGCTCGTCATGTGTATGTTACCCTCATATGCTCGTGGAGTCAACTACAATATATCTATGTCTCTCTTCGTAGAGTTAACTGTTCAAATAGCCAAGACTAGCCATCTCCCCAATTGGAATTGTAGGCAACATAATAATCCTTCTTAGTATTTGAATCAAATGCTCACTTCGATTCTTTTACAGGATTACAGACTTATTTAGATTATCTACTGAAGTAAGTTGTCTTTCTCGCAATGTAAACGTTCTTACAATGTCACTTGTTTTTAGTTTGAACTTAGACAATCAATAAGATAATATTTTCTTGCCACAATTTTGTTATGCATGCAAAATATAAAAGACAGAAAATACAAAAGACATAATAGTGAAATGTGAAATTAACTTTATTTATTTATTCATCGTTCAAATAAATAGAAAATAGTTACATGTTTACTACAATATGGGCACATTTCCCAACAGAAGATAGTTTGCTTTTTTCATGGTGTCTTTAGGACTGCGTCGCGACATCCTCGACAGACTGCTCCTTAGGTATTCTGCTTGCTGTGTTACGACATCCCAGCTCCATGTTGCAACATCAAAAGCAATGCACTATCTTTTTGCCCACGAATGATGTTTTTCACACTTAATCAATATGTTAGTATCCCTTTAGGCCCAAATTGGCCTAGAAGGTCATAAAACACATAAAAATGCTCATTTTATTCACTAGGTCGTAAGAAGGGAAACTTAATAAAAACTATATTAATTTGCTATAAGACCTATTTGTTAAGTATAGAATTAGGCCTAATATGCTACAACGAATTGTGGCAGATCAAAGGCTAATAAATCTAAAAGGATAAGTTAATTTTGTAGGAAACTCTCTAATTTATGTTTTGGACAAAATTTTGAATGGATTTAAGTTTTGAGAGGGAAGAAGACAGTGGTGACTCCATGTAGGAAAATAATTTTTAAAAATTGGGCAATTTGCTATATTGATCACTCCTTGTTTCTTCTATTTTCCAATTAGGTCCAAACTCAATTAATTTTTTTTAAATTAGACATCGTAATTAAATTCCGTTTAAAGCCAATTAATAAAAATAAAGATAAAAATTTGATTATGTTATTTTAATACTTTAATAAATTATTTACGACCCTAATTTCGGTATATGACTTAAACTTTCAATTTAATAACCCGATTCTACTAACCCAATTTTTAGGATGTGACACATTATCCGTCATCCACTTTAGGTTTAGGTATGCTACACTATGAACCTCACAAGTGAATAAATCCACAAACAGATCCAAGATCTATTCTTTTTAGGTTCAGTCCGATGAATTGTCAGTCCAATCAGTCACATCTATATTTCTATCTTCTAGGGGTCATTTGCTCCGATGCCCAAGAGAAAGCATCTCCCAAATTGGACTTGATAGATGACATATTAGTCTTTCAGTTAGTTTGCTCATTTTCAATTAGACTAAGGACATGTTTAAGTTTGTCTACTAATATAAGTTATCTTTCCATATTACGATCCAGCCATGTAATATTGCTTAGTATTAGTTTAAATGTTAGACAACCAATGAGCAACATTTGCTTCCATTTTGCTGTGCGTGCAAAAACCATATAAGGACAATCATACAAAATATTAATGTAATCTATGAATTTGTTTTATTATTCAACCTATTCAAAAAATTACAAGTTTACAAATGAAAATACTACACTTAGATCACCAAATTCAATATGCTCTTGGAAAGATACACTATTTTCTTGGCCTAGAAGTGATGCAATTTGATGGTGGAATTTTTGTTTACCAAAAAAAAAATATGTGGGAGAAATTTTGGTTTGATTCAAGATGAAAAATTGCAACTCTACTAATACTTCAACTACATTTGGCTTAAAACTAAATAAAGAAAGAGATGGGAAGAAGATGGGAAACACACTTTACAAGAAAAATGTAGGCAATTTGATGTATCTACCTACTACAAGACTAGACCTTTTGTATTATGTGAATCTTATTAGTAGGTACATGGAAAGCCCAACTAAAAATCGCATGTTAAGTGCCGAGAGAATCCTTTGTTAGAAGCCAAGGATTTTGGGATTTTCTACAAGAAAGGTTAAAAGTTAGATTTTATTGGTTTCACTGATAGTGATTATATAGGAGACTAAGATGATAGAATAAGCACTTCAGGCTATGTGTTTATGCTTCGCAAATGGGGTATTTCATAGTCATCTAAGAAGCAATCCATTGTCACATTGTCTAGTATAGAAGTTGAATTTCTTGTTGTTATTGCTTGTGCTTATCAAGCTATCTGGCTTAAAAGAATCCTTGAGGAGTTGCAATTCAAGTAAGAAAGAGCCACTACAATATTTTGTGATAATAACTCAGCCATCAAGTTGTCAAAAAATCATGTGCTACATGGAAGAAGCAAACATATTGGTGTAAAACATTACTTTCTGCCAGACCTTGAGAGTGAAAGAACAATTGAGCTAGAGTATTGTAGAAGTGGGGATCAAGTTGTTGATATATATACCAAATCTCTCAATTTGGCATTGTAACACCCCAAACTTAATCCTTAAGGAAGACCCAAGATTGGCGCGTTACTACCTTAAAAATCCTTTCTTTTAAACTTGTATAGGCGTGGTCTTCATAAAAATACAGTTCAAATAACTATGAATTGTACAAAGTTAAAGATAAAGAAGGTTATACATTTCCAAGAAAAAATGTATAGCATAGAAACTTCATTGGAAGCTCTTAAAACCATATTTGGTGTAAACCTATATTTAACTAAAGCATTGTAAACATATACATATAATTAGATGAATCATTAATCATTCAAAGTAAATAATTAAATACTTTGCAAAAGCATAATCACTTCATTAAGGTTTTATTGAGCTAACGATTTCGAAAAAATAGCTTTAAAATACAAAATTCATTCTTCGAAATGACACCATCTTGACACCACCCCCATACCATACATAGTACAAAACACTTAGAAATCTCACTATAAAAGATGTCATTAGGCATAGTCTTCGAGAAGTCTTTTACTTCATCAGCGGTCCTCAGAAGGAAAGGTAACTAAATAAGTTCAAATAACTTAGTTAGTCCCAGAGCAAACATCTCAATAGCTATATATGACATCAATAAACCTTTCCAACTTAGCAAGTCACACAATTCGCCCATTGGCGAATACCATACACATATAGACTTTACTACACACATCATTCCTTTGGCACAGACACTATGCCCATGCAACCTTGCAAACAACCTTCTTCATGCTAGCCATACCCAAGTCCATGATCAAGTCTTAGCATTTATTTCATTCGTTCCATCATGATTTGCCAATCAGGTTTACAGTAACTCTTGCTCTACCAGAGGCCAAATGATCTTTTTCCATGTATCGTGATCTTCCAGTTCAATGCTTAGACAACACCATGATTTCATTTTCATAAGTCAATTCATTTTGTTCATTCCAGAAACAATTGGTGGTGCCATAACCACGAAGAAAGGCCTTTACTCCATTTACTCAAACAACTAACTCAAACTTATAACCATGAATCTTTAGTACCCATACACAAACATATTATCTTACAAGATAAAAATGCTTACCTCAGTCAAACATAAATGAGAACATTATACACACATATGGAAGCAAGAAGGAACTCACCAGAAAAATCAACATAATCAAACAGTAGGACTCTTGCCTTTATCACGAGGGTTTTTAGGAGTTTCTTGAGCTATAATATAAAGAATTAACTTATCAAATCATTTTAATAGAAAAACTAAATAAGTTAAATAAGAACATTAATAGGAAACCCAGAGTCTAGAAGTTTCCTCGCTTATACCACAAACTGACCCTAAAGCATAAACCCTAAGGCCTCGTAAATAACCATGAAAATAATTTGATTTTAATCGATATTTACCATGTACCAAAAAATGGTGGAGTTGACTGAGTACAGCAAACCCAAATATTCAAGCAAGTCTTAAGTCTAGGATTTTCCGAGAGAAAATTTCAGAGAATGTTTTGGAAGAAAATATGGTTGCCAAAGAAAGTATAAAACTTGCTCAAGAAGTCAAAGCTTACTTTATACAAATATACATGGAAGGAAAACTTAGTGCATAAGTATGATTTCTCGTTCCTTATAACTAAGCACTTTACTCTCTTTATAAATACGGATCTGACAGGTTACAGAAACTTAGTTCTATACTAACCAAATTCTTGTTTGTCTAACCAGATTGTTCAACCTAGTAAAATAATAATAAAGCATACGGTTCTTTTCCAATCAAGGTCTTAACACTAAAGGCGTTGGGGTGGTGTATACTCTTCAGAAGAGTCCACCAAACCACTAAACTCACCTAATGTAGACTTCACCCGAAGGCGCATCCATAAACTCATATACTTAGTTAAATCTAACACCTTATTTACTTTAAAATCCTGTAACAGCCAAATTTTTAGTGGTACCAGAAACAGTGATTCGAGATCACTAAATCCGATGAGTGAGTTTAAAATTCTTTATTATTTATTATTTATGAGTTAAATGTGATTTTAGGAAGACTTTTGAATTAGTGATTTATGTTTTAGAAATATTTATTAGATTAATTGGTTTCGAAAACGAGGAAACAAGACCTCAATTTCATAATATTTATCAAAATATTTACGGAGTGTTATTAGGTTAATATTAAAATTTTGTTAGAAAATTTTAACGTCTTGATAGTTAATCAATTAAAAAAATTACAAAACTTATTAATTAAAGAAATAATGACTAGATAGCTCAAATAATAAATAAGAAGGATTTAAAGAGCAATTGGGCCAAAATTACATAGGCTGGACGGCAGGGATATGGAAATTAGTAAGGAAATAATGTGAACTAGGGACAAAATTATAAATTTTGCAAAATTAAACAAATAAATAAACAATTAAAAGAGTTTCTAGAAAATTCTTCATATTTCTTCAACCAAAAACACCATAAAAGATCCTTAGAATCTTATTTTGCTTATTCTTACTTCAAGTGAGTTCAATTATTGCTTTTTCTTTGAAATTTTTATGTTTTAAGACTTTTACAATTAGGTCCAATTGTCTATTTCATTAGTTTTTTATTTCATGAGTGATTTTGTAAGTTACCATTGATGAGTTCCGGAATTTTATAATGAATTAATATGGATTTAAAGTTTTATTTTTATTATATGATGATTTTATTAAGTAATTTTAATAGAAATTGATTATTATGACTAAATTGTGAAGAATAAAAGAATTAGGGTTTGCTATTAGATTTATACGAATCAAAGGCTGTAAAATAGCTGAGAATAATGGAATAAATTGTTAATTGAGAAAAATTAACTCAATTGGTGGGAAATTTGATAAGAGACTAAATTGTAAAAATTGTAAAAGTTGGGGTAAATGTGTAATTTCAAAAATTTAAGGGCATAAATTGTGAAGTGAATTATAATTGAATTTGATGTTGATGAATGAATAATTTTATATTATATATCAAGAACCTGAAGAAAAACATGAAATAGGGAAATTAACAGAATAGTTCCTAAATTTCTATTACTTCTACAAACTACCCCAGGTAAGTTCATATGGTTGAACTTTCATGATTAATTGTTAATTTAGGAATATATAATATATTATTTCATATTTTTATTATTGAATTATGGTTATTGTAAAAGTATGAAAATTGAATTGAAAGTTCAAATTAATGGGTACGATTGTTTCGTGACACAAGATGAATTGACAGATAAGACCATGGTTGGATCATGGCAATGTTTAAATGTAAGACCATAGCTGGGCTATGGCATTTTAATGAAAAGACCATAACTGGGTTATAGCACCTTGAACGTAAGACTATGGTTGGACCAGGGCATTATATGTATACATGTAAGACCATAGCTGAGCTATGGTATCCTAATGATAAGACCATAACTAGGTTATGACATTACGAGTGTAAGACCATGGCAGGGCCATGGCAATTGTGTAAGACCATAGTTGGACTATGGCATCAAGAAAACGATGTACTCAAATCCGTAAGACGTTCTCTAATTTGACAAGGATTGGTAAGTATTACATGGGTTAATGTAAAATAAATTAAATAGTTATTGATATTGAGCACAATTATGTGAATTCATCAATCAAAGTTATGGTTGGTAAGAAATGTTGTGAAATGCTTAATCTAAATGAATTATTTAGTATGTTCGATAAGATTTATATTTAAAGCCTATGAACTTACTAAGCTTCATTAAGCTTACTCGTGTTGTTTAATGTTCTTTGTAGATTAGCATGAGATCGGAGGATCGGATCAACACATCAAGCCACACTATCCAAATTAATTTGGTAGTTTTTACAATATAAATTTTGGTTTATATGGCATGTATAGAGTTGGTTTGATAATGAAATAGATTGAAATATGGTTGTGAATCTTAAATGTTTGTATGTAAGTAGTTAGAAATAGAATTTGATAAATCTATGGAATGAGTTAAAAAGGTAAGTATAAGTAATGGAAATGTTTGAGATGTTAAATTATGTTATGTTGAGAAAATGTTTTGGCTTGCATTGGTCGCATGGTTAGGATATATGGTATATGAGATTATTGTATGCAGGTTTATGTTAAAAATGGTGAGAAAAGTTACCTTAAAATGACCTATTTTCGTCCACATGGGCGTGTGTCTCAGCCGTGTGTGACACACGGCCTGGCACATGGGCATGTGGTCTGGCCGTGTATCCCCTACACTTTGAAATTTCAAAACAGAATGCCCAGGTTCTTGCACACGACCTAGCACACAGGCGTGTGGCTTGGCAGTGTGACCCCTACACTTTGCACACAAACGTGTGACTTGGTGCACACGGCCTAGCACACGGGCGTATGGCTTGCTCGTATGACCTCTGCATTTTGCAAAAGGCCTCCTAGCACGCGAGCATGTGGTTGGTCGTGTGGCACAAGTCAGAGAGTTACACGGGTAAGAACATGGGCTGGGACACGGCCGTGTGTCTCACATTGAATGCCCACACGACCTTAGACACTGGCGTGTCTCCTGGCCGTGTGAGCCACACAGTCTGGCCACATGGGTGTGTGTCCCTTATTTCTAAGAAAATTTTTGACATTTTGCGAAAAAATTCTTCAAGTCTCCGGTCGAGTTCCGATTTACTTCTAACGCCTATTTTGGGCTTCGAGGGCCTATATAATGGAGCATATGAGTGTTTTATGAATGATTATGATATATGTATTAAAGATTATGAAATGTTCGTAATTAATCTGCAAAGTTCGGTAATACTCCATAACTCTGTTCTGGAAACGGATATGGGTTAGGTGTGTTACAAAGCTTTACTTCTATATACAATATTCGAACACAAAGGCTTCACCGGACGGGATGTTACTGGCATCATTTATCAAGTTTAAAAAAAATGCTGAGTGTTTTCACTTTGACAAATCAAGATGGCGCCAAGTAGTAAGTATGTATTAAACTAAAAGTGTACTTTCAATTTAATGGAGGGATTGTTGAGATTTGTTAGTCAATAACAAAGTATCTCTAATTATTAGGGATTGCCTAATTGTTAAGATATTTTTCTTTGATTTATTTTTTTTACTATAAAAGGCTAAGACTATGAGGAATAAATATCAATTTTCTCTTCATTTGAGTAAAAGTTATTTATTTTCTTCCTTTCTCTACTCATAAGTGTAACATTAATGAAGAAATGCAAAATTATTTAAGGTAGAGATGATATTGAAATTACCTCTATATTTTAAAATATTGATATTATTAAAATATAAAATTAGTGACTCAAAGTAATGTTAGAAATTAAGAATCCTATAGTAAAATCTCACAACTAAAGAAATATAAGATTATTAAGTAAAAGGTAGTATTGAAATAATTTATATATTATAAAATTTTAATGAAGTTAGAAATATGAGATTATTAAGGTACATAAGAATTCAATTTTAAAATACGAAACAAAATAAATCATTTTCAATTTTTTATTGAGCAGATAATGATCTGACTGTAGTTGGAAAATGATGGATAGCGAGGCAGGCATACTTGAAATAGGAAAATCCTCCCATTAAACTTGTCCTTCATCATTGGCCAAAAACAAAAATACTTGTCGTTCACCTGCAATGGAAAATGTACTTCAATGGACCCCCATTGCTGAAAATTCCTCTTTAATTTTGACAAAGAAACTGTACCCAGAAAAGTTTAAAGTAAATAAAAGCTGAATATATGTAATAGACTGCCACTTCCCATCCTGTCTTCTATGGCAACCACATAGCCTACTAGGTCCCTTATCATACACCTATTACAATTTGCCGACTTATAATAAACTTTCCCATTGTCATTTAAAAATCATTTAAATTATATTTTCTTGGGAAAATGACAATCATGAAGTCAGAGGTCTGACATGTTTAATAAGATTAATAACATATTAAAGGAAAAGCTCAAGGATTAGGGAGCAGGGGGGATTTGCGGCGTCCGCAGAGTCTACGACAGAAAATCTTTCACCTAAAATGAAAATTTTCGTTGAAAGCTTTAGAAAAAAGGAGATGACATGGTGAGCAGAGCACAGCACCCGCATTCCTCTCATGGATAGTCAAGTGGGGCGGTCTTGTTTTTCTTAGGAAAAAGAAAGTTTTTAAAAAAAAAAGTTAAAATATGGGGTATTTTACTAAAAATAATTTATTTTTAACCTTAGGGTCACTTAAAATATTATTTATTGACATTGTTCAAAAAACTCAAAATTTCTTTACGTGAAAGTATTTTTAAAGGAAAACGTGCTGATGTGGATGCACTTTACCCTATGTTCGGACTAAATTTTTAGAAAAATATCCTATTTTAAAAATATTACAAAGATGAACTATTTTTTTAAAAAAATTTACAAGAATAAGCTTTTATAAATACCTAAAGTAGTAACACCATTTTTTTTTATTTTAAGGTGCCATCAATTAATATGGAAATAAAACTTACAAAACAGATCTTTATATAGACCTAAAGTCTCATTTCTCTTGTTTTCTTAAGTAATATGGGATGTGAGATATGTGTACATAGAGGCAAAGTCAGGAGGCTGGCGTGGGCCCTGGCCCCTCCTAAAATGTAAAATTATTTTTTAGGCCTTTAAATTTTTTTAAAAATTTTAAATTAGTAAAGGTAAAATTGCACTTTGCCTCCCTAAAATTATAAAAATTTGATTTAATCATTTACAAATTATAAAGATAAAAACTATAAAAAATTAAAATTTCATCTGGCCCCCCTAAAAATTTTCTGGCTTCGCCTCTGTGTGTACATATAGAGTCATGAATAGATTTACAACTTGTTCATAAATAATATAGGATTCCTTCATCTTTTAACTAACAACATAAGATTAAATGTTACACTATATTTTATAATTTTTTTACAAAACAATTTCTATTTTTTTATATTTTGTTAACATTTTCTCATATTATAAAATTATCTTTTGAGACCTTCTTGTTGCATTTTAGAATTGTTAGTATATAAAAAATAGAGTTGATCATGGGCCGGGTCGGGCCGGGCCCAAACAATATTCTAGGCCCATTTTTTAGGCTCAGGTCTGACCCAAAATATAGGCCTAAAAATTGTCCAAGCTCATTTTCGGGCTTATATTTTTGTCCGAACCCTCTCATTTTTCGAGGGAGGCCTTCTGGCCATGATCAGGTTAATTCAAAAGGACTATTAAAAAAAGAACAAATTGCACATATTAAACTTCTATATACACTAAGTTTCTATTCAATTTTAAATGTTTGAAGTTAATATCCATGCAATTCTAATTTTTAAAATAATTTTCCATTATTTCAATTTAAAAGTTATACTTTTAATTTTTTTTTATTCATTTTATTTTATGTTATGAATGTCTGATTAATTTTGGTATTTAAATAGTATTTTTTTATAATTTTAAAAAATTAATATCTCTTTTTTTAAACATTTTTTAAATATTTTACGACACTCATTAATTTTTTAATCCTAATTTTAATTTAATTTTCATCACCTAATGAATGCTAATAAATTTATTTCAGATGTATTTTGACTAGATAGATAATCTATTTAAACATAGTATACAATTATGTTAAATAAGTTTTTATTATAGAAATATATAATATACATAAAATATAATTATTATTTTTCATATTTTTATATCTAGATTAAATTACATTAGTAGTCACTTAACTATGATTTTTTGGCTATCGAATTATAAAAACTTACAAAATAATTACTCAACTATTAGTAATTTTTTAAATATATATTTTTTAATATTTTACTATACTCATTTTATATTTTATAATTTTTTACTTATAGAGTTTAAAAATTTTATTTATAATGTAACAAATGTTAACTTTTTGTAAAATAATTAAAACTCTATAAGTAAAAAAAAATATAAAATATAGTGTAGTCTTTAATTTTATGTTGTTAGTTGAAAGAGGAAAGAATCCCATACTGTCTAAGAACAAGCTACAAACCTATTCATGAGTCTATATGTATAAATATCTTATATCCCACATTGCTTAAAAAAAAAAGAAGGAATTGAGACTTTGGATCTATATAAAGATCTGTTTTGTAAGTTTTATTTTCATATTAATTAGTGGTACAAAAAAAATGGTGTTGTTACTTTAAATCTTTATAAAGGCTTATTCTCGTAAATTTTTAAAAATTGATTTATTTTTGTAATATGTTTAAAAGATAACTTTTTTTGAAAATTTAATTCGAGCATGGGCAAAAGCGTGTCAATGTTAGCGCGTTTTTGCTGACACCCTTGAAAATGCTTCCAAACGTTTTATGTTTTTTGAATCATTTTAATAAATAATGTTTTAAGTTGTCCATTTCCATAAATAATATTGAAAATGGGTTTTTCTTTTTTTTTTTTAAAGTAAAATACCTGTTTCTTTCCTAAAACAGTCTAAATTGGGTTGTCGCTTATTTATTTATATATTTTTGGTCGGGAACAACATTTTGATTCTGTTGTGAAACAAGGGTTTCATGAGATTTTTTTCAAAGATGGATCAAATATCTGCAATCCAAAATAAAAGAAACCAAGGAATTTTGTATGGTTGAAATGAATACAAGTTTGATTCCAATTCATCTCATGTTTTTCTTTAAGTAGTGGTACAGTAGGAGACAACATACATCACGCAGGAACTGACTTTATCCCATGTGATCTTCTTGCCATTTCATTTTCTACATTATAGTACATTCGTTACTTCCCGCATTACCATTGCTTGGAAGTTTTCACTTTCAAAACGTCAAATTTTGCGTATGATTTATTCTTATACTCTAATTTAGTAAATTTTAATTTTTATAATTTTAAAATTTTAAAATTTCAATTATAAAAATTAATTAAGTCAAATTCTATTATTAATCTCGTATTATGTGCAAATTGTGAGTTAATCTATATACTTCAATTTGATTATTTTTAATCTCATACTTTTAAAATTATGTAATTTCAATTTTAACTCAAAACAGTACCTTGAAATTCATTAATTAAAATAACATGATCTTTTTGGGAGAATTATGTAACAAGCTAAAGTGACACTATATATATGATGATATATTTGCTATATAAGATTGAGAATAGAATATTTCAACTTAATGAATTAACGGTTACCATTTGAGTTAAATTTGGACTTTCAAATTTTAAAAAGTACAAGACTAAAAATAACTATATTAAAATATATAGATGAAATCCACAACTTACACATAATACAATGATTAATAGTAGAATTTCAATCTTTTAAAACATTATCTTAAATAGACTAATTTTAGTAGAGAGTTATGTTTGGTCTAATATTTTCGGATATTGCTATAATTATGCTTTGCCCAGGAAGTGGGAATTAAGCAGGTAAAAGAGGGGTGATGACGGTGATAATCAGAAAGTGACCCGTGAAAGTGAAGGAATTTAAGCGAGTTATTTGATTATTTTGAGAATTCTTGACCCAATCCAAGCAACTTTGGAGTCACAATCCAAAGAGAAAAGTTAAGAAAACTACGCTTATTGTGATCCAAGAGCCCAAAGCTATTTCAGTACTTACTAAACAACACAAAAGCTCTGCTTAGTATGGCATCAAATTGGAAAAACCATTGCTATTCAACAGTCAAGATAATAACAATACAAGACTTTAGTAGCGCAATTACCCATTGCCTACGAATGTGAGTTTTCAGAGGCCCGAAAAAATATTTCAAAGACTCGAAAATGTACCTAAAGTTAACTGATTTCAGAGACTTCGTAGTTGGGGCTTGGTTCACTAGTGCTCTACCAAAATAGGCAAATCCAGTCCATGCTTTCATGTGGAGTTGTCTAAAATGCATCCCAAAATACTTTCAGAGGCCCATCATAACTTGATCAGAATCTGTTAAAATTTTCCATACACCGAAAGATCTCTGCATCCTTTGTTCAATCCTCAGCATGTTCCCTTGCTAGTCTACCTTGCCTGAAAATGCAAAAGACTAGAAGGCATTTGAGTAATTAGGAGCACTTAGAGCCATCATTTTTGTTCTTGTTCTCAATTTTGGCTGTTGCTATCTTCCAGATATAATGAGTAAGACAACGAGTCTATTCTGTTCCCTGGAAATAATGCTTAACAACCATTAACATGGAAATCAGTCATTAGCAATACTGGCAAGTGTACTTCTGATTAAAATAGTCCCAGAAAAATTATGGGACTTTTCTTGCAAAGCTGAGGTGACTTACTAATCTCCCTGGATTGCTTATTACCAGTAATCCTTACAGGAGCAGCTCCCACCAACAAAATGATGGAATCTGTTTGAATCTCTCAAGATGATTGGCCTCCCAATAACTTTAGACACGAGCTTCATAAACATATGGCAATCGCCACAAACACGAATGTTCTTCATAATCCTAATCGGTGCTGTTGCATGGGGCTTTTTAATCAATCCATATGCAAGAGCAAGTTTCTCGCTATGGTAACAAATGGATGCAAACTTTTCCTCCTCCTCCACATTATGAAGAACCAGCTTTGTATCAGGCATAAACCCAGCTTCCTGCAATTTCTTAATCAGTCTGCCAAGTTCTTCGTATATGATTTCTGTTTGGGGATGAGTTGCATCTTCTGCGACAAACTTGTGAACTTCATTATCAATCTCAATCCAACTGTAAGCAGCGAACTTCTTGACATTCTTACTTTTCATGAGAGATCTCACAGATGCCACATCTTCCCATCTTCCACAGGTGGCATACATGTTAGAAAGCATGATATAAGGTCCTGCATTAAGGGGTTCCAATTCAAAGAGACGCTTAGCAGCCATCTCCCCATTTTCAGTGTCACCCTTTATTGCACAGACAGAGAGAAGGGTTGACCAGATTAAGGAATTTGGCTCATGGGGCATATTGTTAACTAGATCGATTGCTTCAGTCATGCAACCTGAACGGCCAAGGAGATTGATCATGCATGCATAGTGATCCAAAGTGGGTACTAACGCATGCCGTTTACTGATAGAATCAAAATATATGCGTCCTTCTTCAATTAAACCTGCATGGTTACAAGAAGATAGAACAGCCACAAACGTAATACTATCAGGTTTCAACTTTTGTTGCAACAATTTTTCATAAAGGGCCAATGCTTCCAAATCTTGTCCATTCTGTGCATAACCCCTAATCATGGCATTCCAAGAAACTACATTTCTGGATGGCATCATATCGAAAACAATCCAGGCATCCTTAGTGATTCCACATTTGCAATACATATCAACAAGAGCACTAGACACAAGCAAATCATTATCAACTCCCAAAAGAATGGCTTTTCCATGGACAACCTGACCATTACACAAATAGGCTAATTTTGCACAGGAACTAATCACACTAGAGATCGTAAAACTGTCTGGCTTGACACCTTCTGCTAACATCTTGGCAAATAAATTCAGAGCATCTTCTTCCTTTCCATTCTGAACATAACCAACAATCATTGTTGTCCAAGATACTTTATCCTTGTTCTTAATCAAGTTAAAAACCTCAATTGCTTCATCTACCAATCCGCTTTGAAAATAAGCACCAAGAACATTCGAGACTGTGACATCATCAGGTTTGAAACCACCTAGTTGCATCTCCTGAAACAAATCAATACATTTCTTAGGTTGGCCGTTTTTCAAATAACCAGCAATCAATGAATTCCATGAAACTACATTTTTATTATCTGTTCTATCAAATAGCCACCTTGCTTTATCAATCTCGCCACACTTAGCATACATATCAGTCAAAGCATTCCAAACAAAAACATTCCTCCCCAAAAAACCAACGCATATTCTACCATGAATCTGTTTCCCTTTCCTTAAATCCAATAACCTTGAACACGCATTCAACAAACTCACATGAGTATATTCTGTTGGCTCAAATCCCTCTCTGTTCATCCTCAAAAAAACCTCAAGCGCCTGACTGGAAAACCCGCTTCCAGCCAAGCCCGCAATCAAAGTATTATATGAAACAGAATCACGAAAAGGCATTTTATAGAACAGTGCTCTCAAATTCTCAACAGACCCTGATTTGGCATATACAGAAAGAATTGTGTTCCAGGAGATAATATCTCTTTGGGGCATTCTATCGAACAGGTTTCGGGCATCTGAAATTTTCCCTAATCTTGCATACATGTGAAGAAGACGGTTATGTAGAAACGTATCATTGGGTATAAAATAGTGAAGATCCATGTGAGATTGCAATCTCTTGGCTTGACCAACATCGTTGACCCGAACGCATTCGAGCACGAGCGGCGTGTAGGCTTCAGCCGTCGCTTGGCCACCGGCGTATAACGAATCAATTGCTTGGCGAAGCCTTTGCCTGACTTTCATTTTTATAATTATGGGGTAACAGTTTTCAATTAATGAGGGTTAAATACCTAGGCGGGAAAACTGCGTAATTTTAAATGAGAATTTATGAAGTTCACGTGGACCGTTTGGGGAATTAATTTTGGCCACTTTAATTGTTTATTTAGATATATAAATTTTTAAAGAAGATTCGTTTCGATAAATAAGAACTTTTAAATTCGGGTGACGAAAACATGATTTTGTAATACAAATTGTCTTCACAATTCAATAATAATGATGTTATCACTATAGATAATATCTTTAAGGCTAATTTAAGTAGAATTATGAAAGAATTTAATATAGATAATAATGATCTCAATATGGAAGCCTAAATTGGTATGGTAGGTCCACAAAACTATTAGAAATAATTTCTCATAATTTTGATTTAATAAAATATTATTATGGTGTTCCTCATTATCCATCCGCTATTCGTTTATTTGATTGGGATTGACTTGATCCTCTCTATTTTAGTAGTGATTGCTTGCATAGTTCGCATCACGAGTTCCCACGTAGTGACTTCGCATCATCATGCAAGTGAACTCACCTTTAGAGAATACGTGTTAATCTTAGAATAAAGTACGTGTTGGCATACATGAAAACCTACGTAAGACGTTACATCCAAGAATCGTATCATATAAATAGGAAAATTAACTTACTTGAAAGGAAGACACACAAAAACACTCAACATATATGTATAAAGTTTTAGAGTGAAGCCATCAATCAATATGGAAACCAATTAACATATTATTTTGATTAATGACTGAAGTTTAATGAATTTTAATAATTTGGGAGCATGAAAACATGTCAAGATGCTACATTTCGATTTATGGTTTCTAGTTGACGTAGTTATTTTTCAAAATTGAGAAAATGAAATAATTCCCACAACCATTACTATGAGAACAAAGAAGGGGAGAAAAGTTGATGATTGCAAGGATAATAAAAAAGGTCCACCTCTTTTAAGTCCAACGGAGATGGTAATGAATATTGCAATATCAATATAAGAAAATGTAAAAGATAGTCTTAACATGTATAAAAAAAGGAAAGAGAAAACTACAAGAGAGGTGAAGGGTTGAATTGATCTTTTATATGATTATTTGGATAAATAATCTTATTTTTAGAAATAAGAATAAAAGTGTCTTTGTTTGAAGAATAAGATTTTATAAAACCAAGGAAGACTATTGAAAAAAGTTCAAATAGAGGAGAAAAATAAATTGAAAGTAAGTATAACATTAAAATGATTTAGAAGTAATTCAGAAATACATCACCTTAATTAAACTGTTAATTTTTGCATTTTAACTCACCATCATCAAATTAATCTAACGAAGAACACCAATCAAAATTTGGAATTCAAATTTGTGAACACTCTTCTAATGAGGTTCTCTGAGAATGATTCCCAATAGATCTAGCGATACCCTTTCCTTGGTGTCGAAACCATTTTAAATTTGAAAAACGGGAGTCGACTTAAAAACAAAAATGGAGTCGCCACCAATCTTTTCCAAGGTGAGATTAGGCCACCTTAAAATCAATCGTTTTAATAAAACATCTAGGCCTATTAAAACAATAATTCTTTTTGGTCTGCTAAGTTTGAGAAAATAGGCTCGGGAGTCTGTTACGTACGAGGAAGGATTAGCACCCTCGTAACGCCCAGAAATTGATACCTATTTGATTAGTTGATGTCTTGATGTCAAAATTTGAAAAGATTTTAGAGTACGATCCTTTTATTTGAAAGAAAATCGAGATTATTCGAATAAAATGTAAAGACCTACTCATTTCGAAGGAAAGAATGCCATACCCAGTAAGTTAGGGTCCAACATTTCAGACCTTCAGAATTAAGTTGGTCTTCGATTTTACAATTCATGTAAGGAGGTTCAAAAGAAGGGTATTCGGTCACCCGAGCCTTGTGAAAAATTGATGCTCAGTAAGTTAGAACGCAATCTCTCAGAACTCCCAAATACTGAATATTGCCTTGATTTTGGAAATCATTATCCTCAATATAACGCAACGCCACACCCAGTGAGTTAGGGTGTAACATCCCGAATTTTTAAGAATAGGTTTTTTATTCTAACCTCATACAATTAAATTTTAGAAGGGTACTCGGTTATTTAGATTCAACGAGGAAAATTGGAACCCAGTAAGTTAGGGCACAATCCTCCCGTGGATCCTAAATATCGAACATCGCCTTTATTTTGAAAACAATCGAGGATAAATCTTTGAATAAAATGAATTTGGGCGGCTGAAACTTAAAAAAAAATGATAACATGCAATATGAAAATAGCAATATAATAACCCTAATAACATATATTAATACCTAAAATATAGCAAGCATAAAGAAAATTAAGAACAGTAGTAATAACAGAAGTGATGAATGTAATAACAGTACAAAACTAGTTAATATAGTGCCATTATAATAATAAAAATAATAATAATAAAAATAACAATATGTTACTAATAATAATAAATAAATAATGGTAATAAATATATATAAAATAATAGTAAAAGTAATAAAATATAATAATAATAATAATAATACTCTTCCCCTCCCATCTAAATCCGGCCATCAGTCTAACCTTGCCCCAGTCACCAGACCCCCATGAGCCACTATCGGCGCCACCGTACACGGCAACCGAACCTCAAAAAAACCCTTTTTCGGTAATTTTAAAATGGGTAAGCTTCTTCCCTTTATTTTTACTTTCGTATAAAAAAATGAAATAAAATTGAAATGAAAAAATAGACAAACAAAGAACTTAAAACGAGAATAGACAAAAAAAACCTCTTTTGCTTTGATCTTTGATTAATCTCCAAAAACCAACCCCTCTTTACAATAGTTTTGAATGGCTTTTATAGCCAAATTTTACAACTGATTGCCTCCTTCCATGGTGGCAAGTAGGATAATAGAGTTAGTGGGGTAGCTTAGTAGGGTGATGGAGTTAGTGGGGTGGCTTAGTGGGGTGATGGAGTTAGTGGGGTAGTTTAGGAGTTAGTGGTCAGTTTAGTGGGTGCTAATTGGATGGTTGGTGTTTTGGGCTCTGCTTATTGGTCCCGGGCATAAATTTGGTCCTACAGCTGCCCCTCTTTGCTCATTGTCGTGTAACGAGAATAGAGCAAAAATTTTAGAAGGGCCAAATTTGTCTGGGCTGGCTGAGTCCTGTCTTCTTTGCCGCAACCCACCGCACCTTATTGCTTCAAAACGCTCCGTTGCTGCTTCACGGAGATGTGATCTGCTGTAATTTGATCTGCTTTACTCCTGCTCAGTAAAGATAAGATCTAGTATGTTTAGCCTGCTCCACTCCTGCTCAGTGAAGATAAGGCTGATGATTGGAACCTGTTCTATTGCCGATACATGGAGATAAGATTCATCAAAATTTGATCTGCTCCGCTCCTGCTCAGCGAAGATAAGATCTAGTATATAGCCTGCTCCACTCCTGCTCAGTGAAGATAAGACTGATGGCTGAAATCTACTCCATTGCCGATACATGGAGATAAGATTCACCAAAATTTGATCTGCTCTGCTCCTGCTCAGCGAAGATAAGATCTAGTATTTAGCCTGCTCCACTCCTGCTCAATGAAGATAAGGCTGGTGGCTGAAATCTGCTCCATTGCCGATACATGGAGATAAGACTTGCCAAAATTTTATCTGCTTCACTCATGCTCAGTGAAGATAAGATCTAGTATATAGCCTGCTCCACTCCTGCTCAGTGAAGATAAGGCTGGTGGTTGAAATCTGCTCCATTGCCGATACATGGAGATGAGACTCGCTATCTTCGATCTGCTCCATAGTCAATACATATAGATAAGATTCGAAATCTTCGGTCTGCTTCCTGCAACTTCAGAAAGATAAGACCTGTATCTTCAACCTGCTCTCTGCAACTTCAGAGAAATAAGGCTGATGGCTAAAATCTGCTCCATAGCCGATACATGGAGATAAGACTCGCCATTTTTTATCTGCTCCATAACCGATATATGGAGACAAGATCTGTAAATTTCGATCTGCTTCTTGCAATTTTAGAAAGATAATACCTGTATCTTCAACCTGCTCTCTGTAACTTTAGAGAGATAAGGCTGATGGATAAAATCTGCTCCATAACCGATACATGGAGTTAAGACTCGCCATTTTTGATCTACACCATAGCCGATACATGGAGATAAGATCTGAAATCTTCGGCCTGCTTCCTGCAACTTCAGAAAGACAAAACCTGTATCTTCACCGATGTCGCTACACTGTCTTCTGGGGAACATGCCTTGTGGACTTGGTCTAATATGCCTATGTTTATGCCAAATGATTAAGATGCTATAATCAAAATAAATTAGATGCCCCTAATCAAATGCGCTATGAATTATATGAATGTAAAAATGTCATGAGAATGATTCCTTTTTTTAAAAACTTAAAGTATCATCATTTGTTATTCATCAGAGTTTTATCATTGTCGTATTACGCTGCCTTTTTGCTCAACTAGCATTTCCAACGAAAACCCAGAGAAACAACTCATTTTGCTCAACTAGCTTGCCCTACTACAGTTTCAAAGTCTCTTCCACTGTACCTTCTGAGACATAAAGTTTATACTTCCCACTGTAACTTCAGGGGAGTAATCATTTGATTTTTCCTATCCATCCTGTTGCAACTCAGAGGTATAGGATTTTCATCATCTTCAATCAATTTAATTTGTTACACTATTCCCTGGATGTAATGAACAGATGTATATGCCTGATATCCGCATGAATACAGAATATCATTTTCTTTTTCTCGAGAATAATCCTCTTTACAATCTTTGTCGGGATTATAACACCAATGTAATTTCCTTTTTGCTCAACCAATACCTTTGACAGAAAACCTAATGAGATAATTTCAATTTGGACTTAAATATTTCCAACCCTTAAACTTGGTGAGTTTTAAACAATAGTCCCGTTTCAGGCTCCTGTATTATTTAGAAACTTATAGAGTAATATGCGAAACTCCTTTTATGAAAGTGTTATTAGTCCATTAATCATTATTTAAATGCAAAATGCTTGAAAAATATCATAACAACGGACTAGAAGCATAGCTCGAAGCAAGTAAGTTAACCAATGATGGCAAAATGTAATTAAGAAGGAAATTTATTGGGATGTATCTTGAAAAGAATAAGACATCCAAAAATGGGTAAACTAAAAACTAGGTGCCCCAGATATCGCAGCTTGAGCTTCTCTATACCAACTTCTTGAGGACCACTTTGAGCTCAATCTATATTAAAGGGATCGAGAGCACTTTGTCGATGCCCCCAGACATAGCATACTTCTTCATTGTTAATTTAAGCATAGCAAGACTACTGTATGTCCCACTTTGATCTAAATTCGAGCCGCCTTTTTCGGGTTTTCAACTCAAATCCCTTTTGGTCTCAAGGCGCCCTTTGCGAATTTTCACCTTGGCCTCTCCTGTTTCTTTTCTTTTTTTGTGTTTTTTTTATTCTTTTTTATTTTTTTTAAGGTTTCAAGGAGCCCTTTGCGGGTTTTCGCCTTGGCCTCTCCTGTTTCTTTTTCTTTTTTTTGTATTTTTCCCTTTTTTTGAAACTGTTAACTGTGACTAAATTTGAGTTCACCGGATTCGGCAGGTTATTGCCATCAGTCTCGGTCAATATCAATGCTCCTCCAAGAAAGGCTTTTTTTTACTACATAAGGTCCTTCCCAATTTGGGATCCACTTTCCTATGAAGTCTTTTTGTATAGAAATCTTCAATGTCAGATCCCCTTTGCGGAGTTCTTTAGAACGAACCTTTCTATCGTAAGCTCACATCATTTATTTTTGGTATATTTTGACCATGACGGGTAACTTTCACCCTCTTCTCTTCAATTAAGTTCATTAAATCCTTCTGTTTCATCCAGTTCTTGAC
Source organism: Gossypium hirsutum (assembly GCF_007990345.1). Taxonomy (NCBI): domain Eukaryota; kingdom Viridiplantae; phylum Streptophyta; class Magnoliopsida; order Malvales; family Malvaceae; genus Gossypium; species Gossypium hirsutum. The sequence goes on from NC_053429.1 coordinate 16,243,336, forward strand.
TCAATCAAAGCTGGGAGAGAAGGAATCTCGATTTCAATACCGTTTTTATCCCATAAATCAATGAGCAATATGTTGCCCCAACGAGTCCTGGTTGACGTTCAATAAACAAAGAGGGTAAATTATAACTTCTTTACGCTAATCTTTATAAGTTTCGGTCGCCTTTCACTTTGTTTTTTTAGGGGGTTTGATGACTTTGTAACATTGGCATATGAAGTAACCTTTACCCTCCTCTTGAAGTAATCGACGACTGCCAAGATGAATCAATGTATATTAGTCGAGAATGACCTGATAACATCTATGCCCCACATAGAGAAAGTCTGTGAAGAAATAAATGAGGCACATGGATCTTGTCTCAATAGTACCCAAACCTTATTATTAGTGTGGCTACCGTGAAGCCATTAACATACGTCCTTCTGACACCCATATAGATATTTTTTGCATCTCCAAGCATATCTTGATATGGTTATGAGAAAACATCTTTGAATTCTTGGAATAACTCAATGACGATTCGCTTTGTCTTTACGATGACTCCAGACTCCAATCTTTGCCTCCTGCTCACAATGTCCATTGACTCTTCGTAAAGTAAGGTCTATTATTCATATTTTACCATCCTTAACAAAATAAAGAGATAAGCTACAATCTCTATCATCTTCAAAGTCCTAAGATCCGCTTAAACACATATCTCACCCCAAAAGGGAGTCAGTTACAGTGTTACTCCTGTCGTTGATATCTGGGGACCTATTGTAGGTACAAAGGCATATTTCCAAAGAACAAATTATTCTAAGGATGTTATGGATATGGCATGATCATGAATGAAAAATAAAACATATTCAAAATAGAGTCCAAAGAATAAAATAATATGTCATGAATGAAAGAACATTTACTCAAAAAGATGCATTTTGATTGAAATAAAGGCTTTGAACACAAACCTATTTCACAAAAGGGTTCTTATTGCCCCTAGGCTTAAAGCAATAAGCGTATTTTGAACATTACTTTAGATTAGCTCTAAAAATACAGGGATCTCTTTCATAAACCCATTATTCAAAACACTCCCAAGTATATAAGGGTTTGGAAATTTTCATTTCCCGGTTCCCTCTTGAGAAATATCATTCAGATTCAGCGATATGTCATTGGGATAAATAGCTAGTGGTTACAACTCTTGGCTAGCCTACATTGACCAATTTGGAAGGCATGCTCACGATGTTCACTTCATTTTCATTTCTCTTTTGGGTTGACCTCTTGGCGCTTTCTCCCGCATCTATCTTCTCGCTCCTTATTGCATTTTCAATCAATTCACTAGACATTACCGTATCTGAAAAGCTCAGAGTAGTGCTTTCCAACATATGGTTAATAAACGGGGCTTTAAGAGTATTGATGAAAATCATGGTAGTCTCTTTTTCTAGGAGAGGTGGCTGAACTTGTATGGCAACTTCCCTTCACCTTCGGGCGTATTGCCGAAAACTCTCATTTGGTTTCTTTTCCAGGCTTTGTAAAGTAATCCTATTAGGAGTCATATCCCTCACATAACTATATTGTTTCGTGAAAACTTGTGCTAGATCTTTCCATGAATTGATCTGGGTACGGCTCAATTGGTTGTACCATTTGGATGCTACCCCAACTAGACTCTCTTGGAAACAGTGAACCAGTAATTGGTTATTATTGACATACCCAGTCATTCGTCTACAAAACATGGTGATGTGAGCTTTTGGACAGCTAGTCCTGTTATACTTTTCAAATTCAGGCATTTTGAATTTGTAGGGAAGTATTAAGTCTAGAACTAAGCTCAGGTCCCTGGCGTCAATTCTACGATAATCATCAGTATTTTTCATCGCCTTGAATTTTTCCTCCAACCACTGATACCGATCCTCGAGTTGTTTTGGCAATTCCATCTTTGCTTTTCCTATTTTGTTCAAATCAGGGACTACAAAGGTAGTTGGATTGCCCCCCGGATTGGAGTCTGAGCCTATCAAATAATTCACTGGTGCTGAGGTACTGGCCTGATTTTGTTGAGCTCTGATAATTGGTAGACCTTGCGCATGCCTGTGTATTTGTCGGAGTGAAACCCGGAGGATAGAGAGGCTCCTCATTGTCCACCCCAACACTAATTATGGAGGTTTCCCTCTTTTCTAGCCCTTTAGTCAGTAATTGGGACAACTGGTTCATCATATTCCTTTGAGACTCTAGCACTTGGTTCATCATATCTTGCATGGAATGAATGCAAAAGAAAGAAAGACGTTGATTCTGAATTCAATTCTATTGGAACAACTTTTCTAGAAAACAAATTCCTTTACATAAAACGGATTACAAATGTGGCCCTGCCCTCATGTTCCAGGTGAAGACACCAATTTCCTTTCTTCGTAGAAGTCAAATCTCGCAAACTTCCAATAGATGCCTCCACTAGCTCATTTTTGCTTGATTCGGGCCACGACCTAATACTTACTTATTCTTGTAATGTTCATTAGCTTCTTTAAGAAAGTCGGGATGCAGTGGCTCTCAAACAATCTTCATCAGCTTAAATCCTCGGCAAAGTCTTGTTTTCTTCCACGAACTATCAGCTTTCTTTGTGCTTACTTGGACCATATTCAGACAACCGTATTATAATCCACTTTATCAAGAAATCCGTTTTCTCATGACAAACTGTTCTATTTAACAATCGAATATGAATCAACACCTCATTTCTATAATGATGTAATGCAATGTAGTCATAAACAAAGCAAAAACAAAACACGTTAGTACATAAGCAAAAAAAATAACAAATGAAGCACCTATTCGGGTGACCACTAAATTTGGACATGGCTCTACCTAAGGTAGGCTCCTAAGTCTCTCTATATGTGGTTCGATTCTAGAGAAAAGGGTACCTGAACTAGCAGATTCCTCAATCCTTCCCCATTATAGGCTCATATGGACTGAGTTCAGTTGAGGGGAATACATTTCCCTATGGCTGCACGGAGGTGAAAACCTCACGAAGACATAGGTATGGATGTATCCCAAAAACGATCTACTATCCTGCACGGAGGTGAAAACCTCACGAAGGAAATAGTTTCTCACTCCCACTTAAAAGGTGTGACCACAACGGTCATGCAATGCAATGCAAAAGTATTCTATAGGACTTGAACCAAAACGAATGCAGTAAAATGGTCGTATGTTAAAAACTAAATTTTAAATTTTCGACAAAAGGACAAAAAATAATCAATTTTGCAGCTTGACTCTCTTATGGTCCCCAGCGGAGTCGCCAAGCTTTCGAAACCATTTTAAATTTGAAAAACGGGAGTCGACTTAAAAACAAAAATGGAGTCGCCACCAATCTTTTCCAAGGTGAGATTGGACCACCTTAAAATCAATCGTTTTAATAAAACATCTGGGCCTATTAAAACAGTAATTCTTTTTGGTCTGCTAAGTTTGAGAAAATGGGCTCGGGATTCGGTTACGTACGAGGAAGGATTAGCACCCTCGTAACGCCCAAAAATTGGTACCTATTTGATTAGTTGATGTTTTGATGTCGAAATTTGAAAAGATTTTAGAGTACGATCCTTTTATTTGAAAGAAAATCGGGATTATTCGAATAAAATGTAAAGACCTACTCATTTCGAAGGAAAGAATGCCATACCCAGTAAGTTAGGGTCCAACATTTCAGACCTTCGGAATTAAGTTGGTCTTCGATTTTACAATTCATGTAAGGAGGTTCAAGAGAAGGGTATTCGGTCATCCGAGCCTTGTGAAAAATTGATACTCAGTAAGTTAGACGCAATCTCTCAGAACTCCCAAATACCGAATATTGCCTTGATTTTGGAAATCATTATCCTCAATATAACGCAACGCCACACCCAGTGAGTTAGGGTGTAACATCCCGAATTTTTAAGAATAGGTTTTTTATTCTAACCTCATACAATTAAATTTTAGAAGGGTACTCGGTTATTTAGATTCAACGAGGAAAATTGGAACCAGTAAGTTAGGGCACAATCCTCCCGTGAATCCTAAATATCGAACATTGCCTTTATTTTGAAAACAATCGAGGATAAATCTTTGAATAAAATGAATTTGGGCGGCTGAAACTTAAAAAAAAATGATAACATGCAATATGAAAATAGCAATATAATAACCCTAATAACATATATTAATACCTAAAATATAGCAAGCATAAAGAAAATTAAGAACAGTAGTAATAACAGAAGTGATGAATGTAATAACAGTACAAAACTAATTAATATAGTGCCATTATAATAATAATAATATTAATAATAATAACAATATGTTACTAATAATAATAAATAAATAATGGTAATAAATATATATAAAATAATAGTAAAAGTAATAAAATAAAATAAAATAATAATAATAATAATAATAATACTCTTCCCCTCCCATCTAAATCCGGCCATCAGTCCGACCTTGCTCCGATCACCAGACCCCCATGAGCCACTATCGGCGCCACCGTACACGGCAGCCGAACCTCAAAAAAACCCTTTTTCGGTAATTTTAAAATGGGTAAGCTTCTTCCCTTTATTTTTACTTTCGTATAAAAAAATAAAATAAAATTGAAATGAAAAAAATAGACAAACAAAGAACTTAAAACGAGAATAGACAAAAAAAAACCTCTTTTGCTTTGATCTTTGATTAATCTCCAAAAACCAACCCCTCTTTACAATAGTTTTGAATGGCTTTTATAGCCAAATTTTACAACTGATTGCCTCCTTCCATGGTTGCAAGTAGGGTAATAGAGTTAGTGGGGTAACTTAGTAGGGTGATAGAGTTAGTGAGGTGGCTTAGTGGGGTGATGGAGTTAGTGGTCAGTTTAGTGGGTGCTAATTGGATGGTTGGTGTTCTGGGCTCTGCTTATTGGTCCCGGGCATAAATTTGATCCTACACGTGGTAAACCATTTATATATATACACACACGGGCCACAACATGACTAGAGAAAAACTAAAAAAATGATAAGTAAAATTGTTTTGAATGATTCTGGACATATGCTTGTTCAGATTCATTCTAGACATAACTTTTAAATAGTTTTTATTATTTTTTAATTTTTAAAATTTTATTAATATTTTTTATAAATTTTAATAATGCTCTACACATTTATAAGTTTTTAAAAAATATTTTTTTTATCATTTTATAAAAATTAAATTTGAAATAAATCTCTAGATAACCATTTGTCCAAGTTCATACTAGTAAAAGAATTTAAATAATTTTCTTTTTAATTTTTTTTTAAAATTTTTTGCTGATGTAGAGTGCTACATCAACATTGCAACAATCAAAGATGGAAAATGTTGGTCAAAGTATTTAATTGATGCAATTTGAGAATTTAAAGACTTAACTGAATGTGTTTTTTGCAAATGAGCTTAATTAATTTTTTCATTAAGTTCAGGAGTTTATATACCCTTAAACCAAAAATAAACTATATACTATAAATTAAAAAAAAAGTATATCTAATATAAATATTAGAAAAATATATATTTAATTTTTGTATTTTAATGTGAATTGTTTAACCTCGTTATGAAAGAAAAGTGGAATTTTATAATTTCACCTAAAAAAGCCAAAACACTAAAATCAATTTGAAAATATAAGCTAATTTATTTAATATTGATTTTACTAATACAAAATATAATTTGGGCAAAATAACGACTATAGGCTTTTTTTTTAATTTAGATTTTACACCGATTTTAAATTTAATTAAGTATATAGGCCGATTTTATTGGAACGCGCGTAATCCTAACGACTTTTTGAAAGTTGCCGCTAACGGTAAAAACATTAAAACCCTAAAAACGGTAACTTTTTTTACCCTATAAATACCCCTCAAATTTCATTTTTTTTATTCACATCCTTCTCTCAACTCTCTCAATTCTCTCAAACCCTCTCAAGTCTCTCAACTCTCTCGTTTTTAATAATTTTTTATATTTTTATTTAAAAATATTATTTTTTAAATTATATCATTTTTATTCTTTTAAATTGATTTATCACAAATGGCCGCCTTCTTAATCTGTTTCGACGACAAGCATATTTCCGCCACCCAATTAATAATGGTAAGGCCAAAATTTAAATTTCGTTAATTTCAATAATGTTAAATTTAATTTTTTATTATAATTTTATTTTTTTTGGTGTAAATAGGCAGATGATTGTATATCGACTCGATAGTCAGGGGTGTCGGAAAATGAATTCTCAAGACTCCGTTCCCGTAAATCGGACTCGTAAATAATAAATATTTACGAAGTTAGTGGTGTAGTTAATTAGGTTTTGGTTAAGTAAATTTTCATGAATTAAGAATAATTAGGTATAAGACCTAAATTGCATATAGGGTGAAAGTTGAATTATAGATTAAAGAAAAATTAAAGGGACTAAAGAAAAATTATGCCATTTTTTATTTAGTGACGCGGCATAAGATGTAAAATTATTATATATATTATTAATAAATTAAAGTTAAAATATATATAACATAATAATAAAGTAAATATAATAAAACAAATAAGTAAATGAAATAAAGAAAGATAAAAGCAAAATCAAAATTGAGAAAAAAGAAAGAAAGAAAGAAAAGAATAAAGAAACAGACACAAGGTTTAGGGGTTTCAAAAGTTTCCAAGCTCAATTTGTTATTCAATTTAGTCCCTTTTTTCTTGTAATGTTTATGTTTTTGGAATCCCAGTGTTTAGTACTACCCACCCTCTGTCGAAATTTTAGCAATTATTGAGTTTTTAAATGTTGAATAATTTTAGTATTAGGGATTAAATTGATAGATTTAAAAGTTAGAAATGAAAAAGGAGTGAATTGTAGAATAAATTGTAAATTTTGAGTAATAGGAACTAAATTGTAAAAAATTTAAAATTTAGGAATTTAAGTGAAAATAGGGAGCTAAATTTAGTTTAAAGTGGAAATTGCATGAAAATAAAGAATTAAATGTGAAGAATAAAAGATTTAGTTTCGATTTAGGGACTAAATTGAGATTTAGGCAAATATTGAATAAAAATTGAAATATTCAATATGAAATTGAACTGTGTTGTATTGATGAATTTTAATTGTTTTAATTCCATACCTAACGTCGTACCAAAATCCTCAACTAAAAATGGGAAAGATAAAGTTGACGTGGAATAGCTCGAAATTCCTGGTTTGTATTTTTATAATCCGAAACTAGTTATTAATTGTTGTATTTTTTTTATTTAATGCATACGGTAAGTATTGAGGTGAGTAGTTGACATTTTGACATTGAATTGAATTAGAAGTTGATTGAATGGATTGAATTGATATATATATTATGAATATATTGATTATTTTAATTGAAATGAATATATGTGTGCAAATATGATAATTGAATATTGGTTGCATTTGGAAAGTGAAATTAAACTTATTAATTATATCGGGTTGAGTCGAATATAGATGACATGCCATAGATTGGAAGAGTTTAGGGATTTAGTCAAATTTGAGTCGATGAGGCACTGGGTGCCAATTTATTTTGGTTTAACCGATGAGACACTAGGTGCCAAATTTATATAACGCTAGGTGCAGTTATTACTTCGGATTTATTCGATAAGGCACTGGGTACCAAACTGGTGTGTTGGTTGGATCTGTGTATCCGTTTAAGTCCGAGTCATCTTAATAGGGGTAATTAAATAAAATAGTACTATGATTGATATTGGATGATATTGTATGTGAACTAAAAATGGGATAGTGAATTGAAACATGAAATTGAGATACATAAATTGGATATGGAATAGATAATGTTATTGATTAAATGATATGTGGATCAAATTGTGAAAAGCTATTATATAGCAAGTGATGAGAATTGAGTTTGGTATGAAATGGTGCATTTATGAATTGAGTATTAAATAGCTAATGTCATTGTATTAATCAATGTGGTTTTAATTAGTCAATTGTGCTTATAACTAATATGTGTATATTATTATTATGTCTTTAAATATTCGGATTATAGAAATATCACTGAGTTTTACTCAGCGTACGGTTTTACTTTCCGTACGCAGGTTAGGTACTTAACTTTTGATTGCCGATTCAGCATCCAACAACGATCCCGAACTCAAATGTGGTGATGTTTACCTTTTCTGTCGGCTTGTACCTAGGGTGTCTAAATAATAGTTATTTTGTGGATTGAATGTAAATGAGATTATAAGTTTAATATTGGTTGGTTTTATACATATAAATATGTTTTTGTTTCTTAAGATTTATTATGGCATATTAAATTGATGTTTAAGTGTTCATAAACTAGTCAAAATGGATTAAACTATGTATGCTTATTTGGACTTGAATAATGCTTTGATGATATAAATGTGGTACCAATGAGGGTACATTGGTTAGACACCTAGGATGATTGTTTTGACATGATTTGAATGTGTTTGATTGTGTTTTGAATTGGTTAAACGAATGGTTTTTTGAATTACTTAGTGTCCAAGCCTATAGGGAATGGTAAACTTGTTGTTTAAGGTACATTCTGAGTTTACACGGCCAGACACAGGGCCTTGTGACTCGGTCGTGTGAGACACACGACTAGCACATGAGCATACGAGGCCCTTTTGAATGGGTACATGGCCTGGCACACTGGCGTGTGGATTGGCCGTGTGACCCAAGTAAGAGAGTTACACGGGCATGGATACGAGCTGGGACATGGTCGTGTGTCTCTATTTCGAATGCCCACACGGCCGTGTGAACCCTGCAGGTTTGAAAATTATTAATATTTTTCGAAAAATTTTTTGAGTTTTTAGATTAGTTCCTACTTTTTTCTAATGCATATTTTGGGCCTCGAGGGCTCAAATAAGGGACAGTGTGTATGAGTTTAATTGGTTTTTGACATGAATGTTATGTTTTATAAAGCGTTGAAATTTCTGTCTGTTTGATTTGTAAACTTCGGTAATGCTCTGTAACTCGGTTCTGGCGAGGGATACGGGTTGGGGTGTTATAGATCGTGTTCTGGAGGGCTTCATCCATAATATAGGAAAGCCTACGATTCTTGAAATTCGTGGTCACTTGCAAGTGGCAGGATTCTTACATGTGTCTCACATGTCTGAGGGCTACAAACTTGATTTGTAACTAATCAGCGCATTGATGGAAAGATGGTGGCTCGAAACACACATTTTCCACCTTTCATATGACGAGTGTACAATCACACTCGAAGATGTAGCGCTACAACTCAGTCTACCAGTGGATGGGCCAGTCATCACAGGATCTGGGATCGTTCCGGACAAAGTGACCCTCTATCATTTATTGTTGGGAAAAGTTCCAGACAAGTTTGAAGGTGGTCAAATATCGATAAACTGGTTGAAAGATAATTTTGACGAGCTCCCTGAAGACTGAATGAATGAGGTCATACAATAATACGCTCGAGCATACATAATGAGGTTAATTAGAGGCATTTTAATGCCCGAAAAATCTTGAAATTTGGTGCACGTAAGATGGCTACTATTAGTAGACTTTAATGACTGTGAGAAACTAAGTTGGGGATCTGTCATATTGTCTATGTTATACTGAGAGATGTGTTGGGCCACGCAACTGAAGTCGGCATCAATCAATGGTTGTCTGCTCCTACTGCAGTCGTAGGCATAGTGGCGACTACTGTTTCTACATCTCAAGGTAACCGACCTATATATGTTTCCGTTGGTGATGAGGTAAACGTCATTTATTAACAAATACATAGTTTGTACAATAATTTTTATTATTATACGTTTTAACTAACATATTGCTTGTACTGGTGGAACCATGGGCTGAGCTATGTGGGACTACTCGAGGTTCTAGAAGATATTAGGCTATTGTTAGATCAATAGTCAGAAACCGAGGTTAGTTACTGTAACACCCCCTAACCCCAAACCGTCGCCAAAACGAGGTTATGAGGCATTACCGGACATATTAGACAACTTACGAATAATTTACAATTAATATAACTTTCATAGTATAATATAATAATTAAGTCCCTATATTGGACTCTCGAAGTTCAAACACGTATTAAAAGTAGAACGGGACTTGTTCGGGTATTCCGGGAATTTTTTTTTATAAAAAATTTCGGCAGCATTTCTGCTTATTTTTACCTAAAACCCCCTGCAAATTCAAACCAAAACAACCAACACCAATGTTTCACATTCATATAACTAATATTTATATCATTAACATAATTTTTAACTTAATAACTATCATAGCATCATTCTAAATTGATTAAAAACTTCATTCATTTAACCATCTAAATCTTATAATTCATCCTTCACTACCCAAAGTAATATACATATTCAAGTGACTAAACAACACCTATGTACATGCCACCTTTACCCAAAAGAAAAATATACATCACCAAATTTGTGTTGGAGTCGGAATTGTTCTGGATGCTGACCCGAGACACTTGACTTCTACTAACCTGCGCACGGAAACGACCGTACGCTGAGTATGGATATACTCAGTGGTATTACCATAATTCAAAATATATCATCAATAATAAAAATATAAATATTAAAATACATAACAATTAATTTCTTAAATACTAATTCATACTTTATTTTTATTTTTATTTTCATCATTTCATAATAACAATTCAATTTAATTATTCGTCAATCAATGTATTTTTCACAAACTTGAATTTAAACCACTTATGAACATTTAGCTCATGCTTTTCTCTTTCTATCACAATTCCAATTTCTATTCATAATTCAATTTCTTTTTTTTTCTTTTTTTTTATTTCAATGCCTTAAATTCACATTTTAATTTTTCACCTTATTAACGTAACTCGGACTTTGGCGGATACACGGATCCAACCAAACACACCAATATGGCACCCAGTGCCTCATCGGATAGTTCGAAGTAATAGTTGACACCCAGTGTCTCATCGGCCTAGCCAAAGTAAAGTTGGTACCCAGTACCTCATCGAATCTATCCGAAGAAATTTAGTGACACCCAGTGTCTCATCGACTCGAGGTCGAAGCATCCCTGAACACTTCTAATCCTATGGCATGCCAACTATATCCGACTCAGCCCGACTAGTTAATAGGGTATTCAATTCACTTTCTCAATTCTATATCACTTTCAATTCACAATTCAAATCACCATTCATTTTTCAATCAATACACTTTTCAAATAATCACATATTTCATAATTCACTTATTCTATTCAATTTGCATTACTTTCATTTTCACTCAATATTCATATCAATTTCACATACTTACCTTAAGTCTTACTTACCATACATAACAATTAAAAATTCAGCAATCAATAATAATTAAAATTCGAATTATAGTAATACACACCGTAATTCTCCCGTTTTAGTCCTCGATGACTTTCTCCTTTCCTTTTGATGTTGATGCTTCAGGTTCTTTGTTGGCTACGAAAATAATAGTAATTTACATTATTATTTACAGCATTAATTATAATAAATAATTAAATTTCTAAACAATTCCTACCTTATTCCCAATTTAATCCTAACTAAACTTAATTATTTTCTTAATCCAATTCACTCTCTTTTTCTATTCAAATTTTGTCTAAACTTATATTTAACTATAAAATTTCCTGCATATTTCCCTAATTTCAAAATTTCTTCAATTTAGTCCCTACAACATAAAACTTATAGCCTAGTTTACAATTTAACCCCTTAATCAATTCTAACTTAGAATTCATTCAATTAAATCCCTAATTCCATAATTTGTCCAACATGAACCATATTTGGAAACATATGAACTCTTGAACTATCAACTTAATTTCATCAAAATCTTGTTTCAAAGCTTCTAAAACATCAAGATTAACTAAAAAGGACTTAATTGACTTACCAAATTAACACCAAGCTTCAAATCCTTAATTTTCTCTTTTATTTTTCTTTCCCTTTTTCTTTCTCTTTTACTCCTCTGCTTCCCGTTTTCAATTCTGTTTCTATTCCCTTTTGTTTCTTTATTTCTCTTTTATATTTATTTGCTTTACTTATTTAATTAGCATATATTATAATATATTTATTTTAAATATCTATTTTAACATCATTTACATATTTTACAATTGTACACATATTTAATTCTACATTTGTACCAATAATTTTATTACATTTGTCATTATTTAATTTGTTTCTCAAACAAAAATCTCATAATTTAAAATTTTAATTATTTAATTAACAAATATCTTTTTACTTAAATTATAAGTAATTTAGTATTTAAATTACAAATGTACCAATATAACTTTTACACATGTATATTTTATTACCATATATTTATCAACTATTTAATTTATTTAAAATATGATATTCATTAAATAATCATAATAATTATAAAACCATAATAATAATAATTTTAATATATATAATACATACATTCAAGAAAAATCTTGATTTTTCTTCCATTTGCCGCCTCAATTTATGTAAATGGCTTAATTGCCATTTTGATCCTTTTTATTTTCTATTACTTTAGAATTAAACTTTTACCCCTTTTTCAATTTAGTTCTTTTTGCTAATTATTCTAAATTAAGCTAATTTCACCTAATTAAATCCTAATTTGACACACCACTAGGCTCATAAATATTTTTAATAATTATTTTCGAACTTATTTCACTAAGACGGAGGCCCTATAACTCACTTTTCCGGTGCCCGTGGATTTTGGGTCATTACAGTTACCTATTCTTTCGAACCTATATTAATTGCATAATGATTTGTAAAAAAATTCATAAATAACGATATTTACAATTTTTCTTATCAGTTTGAATAGATGTCGTACGTCGACATCGATGTCATATCATGCATTCCATTGGAAGTGTTGGGAAATTAGCAGATGTGGGACGCGAAGGTGCCATTGATAATGTATGCAATGATGAAAATACAAGAAACAGACCGGGTGTTGAGGCAGTTTGGGTGGGGGCAATGAATTTCACCGCTATTGTAAAACACAAAGGAACTGCACAAGGTGGGCATACGAGGGTAAGACAACATCAACTGGTCAGTTCGGCATAGGGAGCACATCGAAGCGTGGGATAGAATCTATAACCGTTCGCGAACAAATTTTCTCAGCGGACACAACAACAGTTGATGATTACTTGACATGGTTCAGAGCCATCGGTAAACCGTATTTGCTATCATCGAATGAGATGAGTTAACAAATTCAGGCAAAGAGATCATATCGCTCGCCACAGTATATTAGGAGGGGACGCGATCGCACGACAGGTTTATCATCCACTCTGACAGAAGATGCGTCACGTATGGCTACGCAATATCCAGGCTACTTCCCTCCAGGTATTATCATTCAATTAACTAACCCTATGTTTTATTCTTAACTACCATTGCACTACAAACCACCGCCACACGTGGCTATTTTTTTTGTTTCCACAGGTACATATTTCACTCCACTGACGTCCCCCGCAAACTACACCCCTACTCAGATGTCAATGCCAAACCCTGTGCCGGGACAGTCGTCGACGTGCCCACCATCACCAATGCAAGCGCACATACAGTAGTCGATAGCGATGGCGATGCTCGGTACCTTTTCGACATACCCAAAATTTGGAGCACTTTATGGTTTCACGCCTATAGTGACCCAAACACTGCGTGCATCACTATTTTACGGGGATGGCTCATTGTTACAACCAGTAGATGAGGGAGTGGTAGATATACGATGGCATTTGATAACAATGCAACAATCGACCATAGAGGAAGATGATGACAGTATCGATACCGAAGATAGCATTACCTAGGGGGCCGTACTAGTTACATACTCAGGCGATGAAGACGACAAGGAAGAAGTCTATATGCCGGTACCTACGGATACACCTCCGAATGCACCTCCGGCGGCACAGCTAGTTGTATGCAAAAATTCTCCACGCGATCACCATCTACTGCCTTGTGGCTCACATTTTCCCCGATGACACCATAGATTGTATTTTTTCTTTTAATTTTTTTAATGTAAATATAAAAATGTCATAAATAAAAAAATTGATGTTATTCATTCAAACAAACCATTTATCATTATTATTATCTATGTTTCATTGATAAATAACAAATGTCAGATTTTATTATCGACATATTATTTTGAATATGAAATTTTTTGGATTTATCTTGTTATCGACAACTAAATAAATTGCATGTCCTTAAAACCAAACGTAATACGGAACATCGACCTTTATAGTTATACTAAATACAACAAACACTTAGGACCATATAAAATTTAGTTGAAAGCAATGTTATCGATGCTAGGGCCCCAATGTTTCCCTGTATAGCGAACAAGTAGGCTTCGTTTGCCCTAGATTTCTACAATACCTACATAATTTCTATTGATCATGCCTCTCTCGAATATTTATATTGTTCTTTATTTGGGTGAAATTCAGGCGACCTTTCGGAACGCAACGTAGGTCCTTGTTTGGCACTAGCTCGAACGGCACACTGTACAAGGCAGCCAAATACTCTCATCTAGGAGGAGTGTTAATTCAAAACTCCACACATTTCGAATGCATTGTAATCGGTTGACGTCATTGATGTAAGGCACGTACTCAATCCGTATGTTCCCACATGCGGCAATTATATGTGCATATAGAAACCAAAGTGCTTGGTAGCTCCTACAATCACAAGCTTTCCATGAGATTCACACGATATGATGCACCTGACATTTCTTGGTTAGATCTAGCATACTCGGTGACTCAAAAATCGAGGTTACAACGTGAGTGGTACACTACATACATCATGTTCGCTTTCACTGTACTTCATCGAATCTTTTTCATCACGTCATCACAGAATGTTCTGTCATCCACTATTTGTCCAGCCCGAGTGTTTACATTTGGTTCATGTTGATACCCTGACTGGTACTGATCCTCGAAGTTTAAATCGATGCTGGAGACTGATGAATGTCTGGCCATACATGTTCCAGGAATATTATAGTAGCCGCTTTGAAGGAGGCTAGAAAACATGCACAACTGTGTAGTAGGACTTTATGCTTGAGCTTCGGTACCAGTATTCGTCGCGCTTAAGGTCAAAGATGGGCCAGATCTATCAGTATCTGCGAACTCAACATATAATTCAATAACAACATTTTTGCTTGAGATGTGCGATGATATCACCGTCTCAATATACGTCTCGCTAATCACATCGAATAGCTCATACTTATAGGGGTCAATATATGCAAGAAATCTACATTAGAACCTCGTAATTCTTCCCCGGCTCGATCCCTCAACTTTTCTCCTGATTCTAGTCTGTAGCTCATGCATTTGAATAATAACGGATTTAATCGTTGTAGTATATAACGGATTTCACTGTCAGCTCATTTCAATATCGGTCACAGCTTGGATGAATAAACTCAAAAAAGAAAAGTAGAGAGTTGTTTGATATTAACTTGATGTGTGTTTATGTTATGAAAATTACACCCCTTTTATAAGAGAATTATGTAGAGAGAATGAGAATACGTGCTATGAATTATTTTTATGAATGCACACATTTATTGCATAGTGTATGGTGCAAATAATATTAATCACGCATTCAAAACTCAAATAATTTTATCGAGATTCTGCACTTAATAACATGTACAACAGTCATATAAAAATGTACTTTATGTCGGGGAATAAGAAATTCATTAGAGAAAGCTCACCCAGCTGGAGGGCTTTTTTGCTAACATGGTAGGAAAGTGAGCCTAGCTAGGTGAGCTTTCTCTAACAAATTTACTATTCCCCAAGCCGAAAAGCTTGGTGCTTTGAATATTTCGAACGATTTAAACACTTCAACACATTTAAAATATGATTTAGCACGCTTTGAAGGTTTTCCTTTGCAAATAGACCATTCCATGCGCCTATAAAATGGCTTTCACATACCAAGATTCATCATCCTTCACTCATATAATTTCTCTCTAATCATTTATATTTCTCCACTACAAATAATTTCTTGATCTTAAAAATTCTATCCGCAAAGGATATTTTGTTTACGTTCGAGGTATTCTTGAGTCGTCGATGGTGCGATATTAGTCTAAACCACACATTTCATATATCATGTCAAGATGGGATCAATTCCTCTGAAGGCTATCCTAGATAAGTTAGTTATAGAGTGATTTTGCTTTGTATAGTCAAGGGTGAAAGTCGACGTGAATGTCTCAATTGATGGCTGTTATGCAGTAATGGATCAAGGTATAATGGGGGAGCTAGTTAATGGTCATTACGTTGCTACGAGTTCAATCTTTTCGAATACCTAAAAATGATGCCCTATAAATACCATATAGAAGTTTGAGGGCATATTCATACGGAAAAACTCTAGGGCTTCTAGCTATAATCGGTGTATTTTTTTTCTTCATTTTCGGGCAACCTGTACCTTTAACCTTTATTTTTGTTTGAAGGTCGGCACCATCGTTGACGCAAGAGGGCTCTCAGATGGAAGCGGCTGCTACAGTGCATTAAAGGTGATGCTCCTTTTAGAGCGATGACAGTTGTCGTTATTACACAACCCATTAATAACTATAACTGTTGTCACGCTGATTTGAGTTTGACCTTTACTATGTCGGAACATCCGCTCTCCTCTTGAGAGCTCTCTTGTGTCAACTTCAATGTCGGCCTTCGGACAAGAATGAAATGTTAGATATACTGGTTGCTTGGAAATAGAGAAAAAATTACGTTGATTACACCGGAAGTCCCTAGATTTTTTCCGTATGATTATGGCATCAATCTTATGTATGGTATATATAGGACATTGTTTGTGGGTATCCAAAAATCTTGAACTCTTGACCGCGTAACGATCGTCACTTGGCCCCCAGATCATATCTGAACCCGTGATCGCATCACGGCTGTCAACTGGGACTTTCACGTTGAATTCGACCCTTGATTGTATCAAACATTATTACCCCAAAATTGGATTTTCCCATGATGGGTTTTTGAGGTCATGATCATATCCCACAATGACATATAAATTGTATGTGTACTAAGGTGCATTATCACATCCTTAGCCTCTCAAAATTACTTAAGAATTTTCACCTTTTCAGTCAAAAACCCTGAACACTTTTAAAATTCCTAAAATCCAAAACTCTAATAAAAACCCTAACCCTAATAAAATAAAAATCCTACCATTAGGAGAGAGAACTTTCCAGCTAATTAAATTTAAAATCAATGTAAAAATCAAATTAAAAAAAAACTTATTTTGCGAATAATTTAGACAGCCAAAACAAGGTTAGATGAGACATTATACATAAAAGAAAAAGTAAATGGGAAATTTGATTGGCCATTAACTTTTGATGTTGACTGCAATGAAGATATGATTTTGATTTGATGCACAAAATTTAAGAAGCAAACAGAATTAGGTAAAGCAATATTTTTCTTCTTAATAATGATGGGTCACCATCCATATTCATATTAATAAATTAATTATCCAATTTAATAATAATAAAGTTGTACTTTCTATTTTATCGCTTTAATTTAACCATCGCTTTTTAATACATGAAACCGATAAATTTTGGATATTGAATTCATAGGAAAAGATACCTTAATCATAAATAACAAACAAAACTTATATTAAAATATTTTCTAATAAAAAAATTATTTAAAAAGTATATTATTTTATTTTATTTTTTTATACTAATTAACGTTTAACAATGATTGTGGAAGGTGGAGCGCATATTTAAGTACACCAAACGTGTCTATGACTCACTAATAAAATAATAACTATTTGTTAAGGAGCACCTTAAGTCAATATTAAATTTAAGGCCTGATTTTCTTTTCTAAAAATATAATTAAGGTGGGAAGGGGGGGGGTGTCATGATTGAAACAGTTAGATAAAATAACTTCAAATATCCCACTGCTTGTTATATTTTTATTACTTTGGCCATTTTGGACACTTTCCATGGACAAACTACAATAATATATATTTCTTTTATAAAAACTCCATATTAAAAGAATTCAGGTTTTAATTTTTTATTGGTTTTAAAAATTATTATGTATACTATTAACAATATTCCTAATTGAGTTAATCTCAAGAGTTAATCAGGTATCAACTCGTTTAGGAAATTATAAAAATATATTTTCATAATTAAAATAAATTATATTATTTGAGAGTATTTTAATATTTTCATTTTAACCAAAGTCAGTGTTGGAAAAACTATTATTGCTCATTTCATATTATGCTATAACAAAATTATTTCTCTACTTGGGCCTCGGATAAGTTTCATTTGTGCCTATTTTAATCTTTTATGGTATTATTTTATTGTGATGTTAGTTTCCTAAAGGATATGAAGGGAGACAACTAGATAGGGGCAGTTATTGAAGAGCACCTTTGGAAAAAAGGAAGAAGAGAGAGAGCAGGCAGTAGCAAATGAGTAGCAACAACAATTTTGATATTAAGATTGTAACGACCCAAAAATTAAAGGTAATGGAAAGTTTAGTTTCAAGACCTCATTTCTGTAAATCAGATTTATAAATATTTTTTATTAAATATTTACAGAATTATATTAGAAGTGAATTGAATTTCGATTAGGTAATTTTGATGAAAGAGTGTTTAATTAAAGTATAGGGATTAAATTGTATAATTGAATAAAATAGGATTTATAAATAGAATTAAATATATAGGACTTACATAATAAATAAACCATTAGATATGTGATGTTGCTAGTGGCGGGTTACTATTTTAAATATTATAAAGTTTAGTTATTATTGTGTTAATTAATATAATATAATGATTCAAATATGGATGGTGGAATAAAAAAAAAAAACAAAACAAAACCCGTTTCTTTATTTTATTTTTCATGCAAACCGAAAACAACTGAAGAAAAGAATAGGAGCATTCGACCTTTGGTTCAAAAATTTCAAATTCAAAATTGATTAGTACAGTTTAGTTATTTTCTTCTAATTTTTATGTTTTCGGAATGTCAGTACTTTGACCCATGTCCTATTTCTCGGTACTACTTAAGTTTGAGAATGTTACCATTGTTGATTAGTTAAAGTTTTAGGGACTAACTTGATAGATTTTTTTAGGTTAGAAGTGAAAAGGACTAAATTGTGAAGTCAATTGTTGGTTTTGTGCAATAGGGATCATATAGCAAAATTTTCAAAATGTAGGGGAAGAAATGTGAAATAAGAAGTTAAATTAGACGTATTATGAAAATGGTATAAAAAATTGGGAGTTTAATTTGAAAGTTATGATAGTCCTGGTTTTAGGGACTAAATTAAATAAAATGCAAAAGTTGCATAAATTAGAAATTGAATGTGAATTTGGTTGTATATTGATAAATTATTATGTTTGTTTTAATTCGCAGTTAATATCGACCTGAATTCCTCGAAAAAGAAAGGGAAAGACAAAGTTATCGACGAGTAACTCGGAGTTTACGATTTGTATTTATATAATTCAAACTAAATCATAAATGGATGCATTTAGATTTAATTGTTCATGGTAAGTAATTGAGGTGAGATTTTTTGTTCAATTTAGTTGATTTGAATCAAGTGATGTTATGAGGATTCAATTATATATAATTGAGAAATATATGTACATTCTTTCATATAAATGCATGAACTGAATATATGTTATGCAAAAATTGTGGATGTTACTAAATTGAATCAATGTATATATGTTGTGAATAAAGGTGAAATTGAAACATTGATTGGTATTGAAATATGAAATGATTACCCAATTAACAATTTAGGTTGAGTCGGATATAGATGGCATGCCATAGGATAGAAAGAGTTTAGGATTACTTCAACTACGAGTCGATGAGGCATTGAGTGTCAATTTATTTCAGTTTAACTGATGAGACACTGGGTGTCAACTTACTTATAGCATTGGACACATTTATTTGCGTTAAATTTGTTTAATGAGGCACTGGGTGCCAAACTAATGTGTTGGTTGAATTTGTGTATCTATTCGAGTCTGAGTTGAGTTAATAGAGAAATGAATGATAAAGTAAGTTATTTAATTTTTGAAATAGCAAATGGATGAGAAAGGAGATTGTATATGTTCTTGTGCAATGAATTGGAAATCATGTTGAATTATGTTGAATGAGGTTATGAAATTGGAAATGATGATGGAAAGTGTCATATATGAAATGAACTATTTAATGTCTTATGAAATTATTTTACCATGACTTGGTATTCGTAAAAAAGAAATTACTAATTGTAATCGATGAATAAGTACATTGGTTTATTTGATTTATCATTTTGCATATTAGTACTTATTTTATGTTTTGTATTTTATTGACTTATTTTATGTTTAATGTTCTGATTATAGAAAATTTATTGAGTTATACTCAGCATACGATTTTATTTTTCATCAACATATGATTTTATTTTTCATGTGCAGGTTAGATATTTAGCGGTTTAATCATCAACTCAGCATCCAACAGACATCCGAACTCAAATGTTAGTGAAATGTTCTTTTGATCTTGGCATGTACTTAAAATTTTCTTTTATATATATATGTAATGCTCATTTTGTGTCTTAATAGTATTTCAGTTTCTAAGGTTAAAAATATTGAATATATATATATGTATGTGTGTTTATTGGGAATGGTCATCTTGAGGATGTCTTACTAAAGTAATTTGATGATATGCATAATAGTTAAATAGTTAAGAAATTAATATGATAGATGAATTTTTGGTTAATGCGTAATTCTCATGGATGATACATCTTGTAATGGATGATAATTGTAACACCCCCTAACCTTTATTCGTCCCCGGAATAGGATTACGGGACATTATTAGTCAATACAGTTCAATTATAGACATTAATTAATATAATTGTTTACACTTATCCTAAATTTAATGTATCATCCTTTTAATGGGCCCTCGAAGTCCAATATGAACAGTAAAATCAATTCGGGACTAATTTAAAATCACTACGAATTTTTCTCAAAATTTCAAAATTTTCCTATCGAACAGTACCCACACGCCCGTGTGGTCTAGGGGACACGCCCGTGTCCTTTACCCGTGTAACTTTCAGACTTATTACTTATGAACAAATTAGTTTCACACAGCCAAGACACATGCCCATGTGCCAAGCCGTGTGGACTCAAAATGAGTCTTACAATTCAAGTTTACCAACCTTGCAAATCATAAACCACAAACAACATAATTTCTAATCTTTTAACTTACTCAAATTATGATCAAACATATCTAAAACATATTAAATCGACCATCTTAATTGTCTAACCAATGTACCTTCGTTGGTACCACAATTTTTATCGACAAAACCTAGCGATAATTTACTAATCAAACCTATTTATAATTATTCCCAAATTTGCATCTTTATACCTAACTTAATTACACTATGTGCTCAACCATTATCATTTATAACTTCATTTACAATAGTTTTTCTAAAATGACCACTTTGACATCATGCCATTACCAATAGTTTACATAAATCTCCACTTACAGTTTGGGATCGGCCTGGGATGCTGATTCAACGATCTGACTTTTTAACTTATCCTACGCACGGAAACAAACCATACACTGAGTATGAACTCAGTAGTATTTCTATAATTTGAACACTTAATAACATTGTACGGGCCCAAATTTGTCCAGCCTATCAAGAAACCCAAACACATAAATAAATAAAAAGTCCCAAAATTTTAAAATTCCAAATTACAATTAAAACCCACACCAGCCCAAATTATCAAAGCCCAAAACAAATCAACCCTAGCCCACAATTAAACACCTTCAGCAGAAAAACCCTAGCCACATGCCTTCAGTCGCCACTCCTCCCACACACTACCCTCGGCCACCACACGCGCCGCTTCGTCACACGCATCTGATGTCTTTGAGAACCACCTGCAACATGCAAACGAAAGAAGCCAAGCAGAAATGACAAAAAAAAATGAAAGCAAACAGTTTATGACTCGGCTATAAAAGTCGAAATAAGTCCTTTGTATTATTTTTTACGCATACTAAGAAATCAAAAAGCAAAATAGAAGTTTGAAAATGTGTTGTTTTGATCTTCTTTGTTCGTATTCTTGCTTCTTTTATTTTATTATTATTTTTTTACAAATCTTTTAAATAAAAAAAGGGGTCAAAGAAATTAGTTACCTTTAACGCCGTGGTCGGAGTCTCCTTCTCCGGGCAACGGAGTGGCCGAACCTTTTGGTTCACCGAAAATATCGTCGGCGTTGATAGGAAACCGAGGGGTCCATATATTTTTTTTCTTCTTTTTTTCTTTTATTTTCGATTTTTAATGGGTGATTTGGGTATTTTACCCTTGGATCTAGGTTGAGAAGGTCAAATCAGCCAAAAATGGGCCATTTTGGAACTTCGGCCGCCATATACTGCGGCGTACGGGCGGTGGCCCGATGCTAGAGTTCGGCTGGACCGAGGCTGGATTTTGAAGGGTGAAAGAGAGTTGAGAGTGATTCAGTTTTTTTTAAGGGATAAGGGCTGAAATGAAAAATAAAAAAAATGGGTTTAAATAGCAGCATAAAACGACGTAGTTTCATTAGGCCCCCCATACGCCCAAAACAGTGTCGTTTTGGGGGGGCCAACCCGAACCCGACCCGCATGAGCACCAGGATTCGCGTGTTTCCCATTCTTGAGATATTTATGCACGAGGTCCTTCCGCCTTTGTGCGCGCCTCAATTTGGCCCTTTCATTCACTTTATTTATTTTTTATAAATCTAGCCGCATAATTTACTTCTGACTACATTTGAGTCCCTGCTGAAATGATGCGCATAAGGGCTGGGAATATTTCCTAGCCAGTCCCTCGTCGTTTCAGCGTGATTCATTTCGATCCTTGATTGCCTTCTTTTCATTATTTACAATTTTTACCTTAAATTTTAATTCTATTTCAGCCTAATCCTTAGTCTGTTTAATTGATTGATTTATTTATTTTTTTCATTTAAAAAAAAACTATTATTATTATTCATTTTAAGTTTATATATTATTTATTTCAAATCATTTTTTTATTATATATATTTAAACTATTACTCATTTTGAATTCTACATATATTATTTATTTCAAACTATTATACCTTATTTATTTTGAAATTATTTATATATCTTCTTACTTTAAACTTTTATATATTATTTATTTTGGATTATTCATATACATATATTTTTCTAGTTAAACGGTTTTTATACATTATTTATTCCAAATTTCTTTTACATGTTATTTATTCTAAATATTTTATACGTTATTTATTTTAAACCATTTAATATATATATTATCTATTTTAAGTTTTGATATGTTATTTTGTTATACTATTTTATATGTAAACTATATTAAATTCTTTTATTATTTATTATAAACCTTTTATCATTATTTATTTTAAGATTTCATATATTACTTATATTAAATTGATTTATATATTTTTATATATTATTTATTTTAAATTTATTTTTTTACATATTATTCATTTTAGACTTTCTATGTTTTATATTAAATTGTTTTATATATTATTATTTTAAGTTGCATTATTTTATTTTAAATTATTTTGTGTATTAATTATTTTAGATTGTATTATACTATTCACTTTAAATTGCTTTTTATAATATCTATTTTAAACTTATTTTTTATATATCACTTATTTAAAGTTGTTTCATTATTTATTTTAAATGGCTTTATGTTATTTATTTCATTCTTTTGATCATTATTGTTGGTATCTAAATAATATGTGTTGTGTGATTTTTGCCATTGTGTATTATAATTCGTTCATTTGTATTTTCATATTATTGTCATTCGTTTGTATAATATTGTATTCATGCGTTACTATTCCATGCTCTATATTACCTTTTTTTTTATTTTGTTTAAATCATATCGCGTATTAAGCTCAAATGGATTTATCTAATATAGACCGTTTTATTTTTTATTTCAAACAAAATAAACGCATATCGTTAAACGTCATGCTCGTTATTATTCAAAAGGAAAATCCTCAAAATAAGGCAATATTTCGCGTTTCGGGAATTTGAGAAATTGTACCCTAACTTATGGGGTTTCGATTTTCTCGTTAAACCTAAATAGCCAAATATCCTTTTAGGTTTCAAAACACACGAAGCTTCGATAAAAATTAAAAGCAAACTTGGTCCTGAGGGTTCAAACGTCGCATCCTAACTTACGGGATGTGGCATTTTGTTATCTCGGGACGAGTTGGCCTTTGATGCTCGTTTCAATTAAACTCAAGTCTTTTTAAAATAAACATTGATAAAAAAAAGGGATCACATTTTAAAATCTTTTCAACTCTAGACATTAAGACATTAATTAATCAGTTAGGTACCAATTTTGGGCGTGACGAGGGTGTTAATCCTTCCTCGCACGTAATCGACTCCCGAACCTATTTTCTCAAATCTTGTAGACCAAAATAATTTGTTTTAATAAATCGAAATATTTTATTAAAACAACCAAATTTCTAGGTGATCCGATCACACCTAAATGAAAAGGATTGGTGGCAACTCCCATTTTCATTTTTTAAAATAAGTCGATTCCCGTTTCCAAAAAAATGGTTTCGATAAACATAACATACACTTAAAATCATATAATAATCATAAATATTCAATTATTCATTTCATGGATAAATTCTTTATAACTCATTCAATCTTTATCATCTATTAACCCGATTAGCTTTTCAAAATAAATTCACAAATCATTTAAAACAATAATATTTTCTATTCATATGTCTCACTTACACTTCTATTCACTATTCAATTTCAGTAAATAATATTCAACTATTACATTTCATTCAGTAACCCGTATAATCCAAGCTCAATATCAGTCAATATTTTTCAGTGTCATTCAATTTATCAGTTTCATTTAGTAACATTCAATTATTCAGTAGCAATTAGTTATTCAGGAATAATCATTTGCTCAGTAGCAATCAGTTATTCAGTAACGATCAATTATTCAGTAATAGCTAGTCATTTAGTACTTTTATTTACCCCTATTAACATGACTCGGACACTGACGGATACACGAATCCAACCATCACACCAGTACAGTACGGCACATAGTGCCTCATCGGCCAAGCCGAAGTAAACAGTAACAGTAACAGTACAGTACAGAGTACATCATCGGAATAATTCGAAGTAATAGTAACAGTACGACACACAAGGTGCCTCATCGAATCGAAGTCGAAGTAACAGTACGACACTTATAGTGCCTCATTGACTCAAGGTCGAAGTATCCCTAAACACTTCCAATCCTATGGCATGCCAACTATATCTTACTTAGCCCGAATACTATTAGTAGGGTTTTCAATTTCACTTTCAATTGTTTTTTTAGCCAATATACATTTCAATTAATCACATATATTCTCAAATCAATACAATTCACTTTACTTTTCAACAACAAATATTTACATTTCACAATAATCACATATTCATAATTAATTTCATCACATTCCCAATTAATATATTTTTCAAATATAACATACATCCAATATTCAATTTTCATATCAACCACATATATCCATATAAATTCAATTTAATAACAATTACTAATATTTACCTTAATTTCTTATAATAACATATAAACCAGAATATAACAGTTAGTAATTAAAATTCAGATTAATTACCAATTCAATTTAAATTCAATACCAATGCTCAAATATCATATAAATTATAATTTCACAAATACTCAATTCAATATCAAATATACTACACTTACCTTAATTTTCTTACCATAAACATTTAAATTAAAATATAACAATAATAATTAAATTCGAATTATAGAAATTCAAACCGTAATTTCCGAGCTAACCCCTATCAACTTTGCCTTTTTCCTTGTTTAGCCGAGGTTTTCGACACAATGTTAGCTATTAAAATTTAAAGCTTCAAAACCTCAATTTCTCCCTTTTTCTTTCTTTCCCCTTTCTCTTCTTTTCTTCTCTGTTTTCGTTTCATATTCTGTTACTTTATTTCTTTTCTATTTCTTTATTTCTTTTTATTTCATTTGTTTCATTTGTTTTATAATAATATTATAATAATATAATTTAATAATAAACTTATATAATAAGTAAATATATATGTATTTTACAAATGTATGTATACTAATATTACACATGTCACAAATTTTACCATACATTTGTTAAGATTTAGTTAAATATTACATAATAATATAATATAATATAATATAATATAATATAATATATTTAAAATTACCTATTTAGTCCCTTTAGCTTTTCTTTAATTTATAATTAAGCTTCCACACTTTATTTAATTTAATCCTTATACCTAATTAACTTTAATTTAAGCTAAATTCACTTAATTAAAGCCTAATTAACCACTCGATTAACTTTATAAATATTTTTAATAATATTTACTAATTCATGTTTCAGAAACGGAGACCCGAAAATATATTTTTCGATAACCGTAAAATTCGGGTCATTACAATAATATTTGGTGTATGTTTTACAAATGAATTTGAATGTTTAGTTGTTCATGTTGAGATGTCTTAATGGCTTAATGGTTGATTATTAGGCTAGTTGATTTTAAAGATATATATATATATTTGGTTTAGATTGTGATGTACATGAATAAGTATGTCTAGATGATGAATTGCATGCCTTAATTATGTTTAGGTATATCAATTGAGTTTAGGTATGTTTTGGGCATAAAGTGGACCTTTAAAAGAGAGATTTTATCATTTTTGAATTTAGGTATCAATATTTTGGCATTTGATATCAATGTTTGATCATATGAACAGTTTTAAAATAAACAGAATGTCAAAATGGTATCGATTTTTATTTGAGTATCGATACTATAAAATAATTATCGATACCCTTGTCTTGCAAAGAAAACAGAATCATAAATTGAAATCAATTTTCAGAAAGGTATCGGTTTGGTATCGATACCAATTTGAGATTTTCAATATTAATCTTTAAACTTTGAAATTTTATAATTTAACCCCATTTCAAGCTTGAATTTTACAATTAGGTCCGTATAGATTTTAAAATTTTTGTTATGTTTGATTATATGTGATTTGATGATAAATAATTGAGATTTTGGTTAGTAAAGTACATATCGAATGTTGAATTTTTGCTATAACATCTTATTACTTGGATTCGACGATCGGACCAAGTAATGAGGTGTTACAAAGATAATATTTTGATTTTGGTGACTTCGTGCTTACATATTTTGCTTATTTCATATATCTTTGTTATGCTATTATTAGATTTTCGTTGATGCTTGATTATTTATGATGATGCATTAACATGGAGAGAGTTTTTGGTTTAATCCTCTTATTTGTGATTTGTTTCAAAATCGAATCTGTGCAATAAATGTAGGTGTTAATTGTACAAGGAAACTATATATTTTCTAAAGAGTCTTAGCATCACAAGATTATTATCACCTTCCTTAATTGAGTTTATGATGATCCTTCATTTATGGACAAGGAGGTGATTAAGAGATTGTGATAACTATCAAATCCCAACATTTATATATTTGAGATATGGAGTAGATTCTACATGGCCATTATAAAAAAAGATTCATATTCCCTGAAGATTGAGTGAAACACAAATTTGCCTATCTAAGAAATAATAATTGTGCATTCTATTGTGTTATTTTTCCACATGCTAGAAACATGATTAATACCCTCTTATAGGAAAGCAATTAAGTGGAGAGTTAAGGCTGCAATTATCTTTTTGTGAGTTGGATAGAATGGATTATAATCAATTATTATATTGAGAATTTGTATAGCAATTTCATTCTTTAGGCAAGACCTTGCCATATGTAGCTATACCAACCTGCATAAATAATTTTGGTCCCATTCTTTGTTTTTGTTTTATTGTTCTAAATTGTTTTTTTTCTAATTATTGGACTATTATAACATTAGAGGTGTTCATCAATCATGTCGAGTTTAAACATATTAACGCATTTTATATTTGTTCAAGCTTGATTCGACTCGAAATATAGGTCTAAAATTTTGCTCAACCCATATTTGTAAATGGCTAACTCAAGACCATTTTAGGCCTATCCATATTACTTTTTAAATATTTATATTAGTTCTAATTCAATATTTAATAATATTATGTATTTTTCGTTTATTAAAATTCTATATAGACATCTTAACATTTTTTAAATATTTACATTACAATATTATATATTACTATAGATTTAATTTTTTAGTGTTATAAATAACATGATACATAAAAATAACGTAATATAAATGTTCAAGCCTAAGCCTAACCCATATTTTAAATAGGTTTATTTTTTTTTTGCCCAAATATATTTCTTAAGACTAATATTTTTACCCGAATTCTCTCAAATTTTAGAAGGATGTTCGAGCTTAGGTAAATAGCTCAACCCTTAAATAGGCTATACAACATTTATTATAATAACGAATAGTTGTAACCAGACAAATTTAATGTATTTTTTTAATAACAATGATGCGAACCTAAACTATTTTTAAAATAAAGGACACCTTATTAATAAGTCACAATTGAGTCCACAAATTTGATGTGTTTAATAGTTATATTCATATACAAACACATTCAATTTAATTAAATTTGGTAAAAAACGAGAATCCTACTAATAATTACTAATAAACACAACAATCAAAAATAATATTGAAAACAAATAAACAATTATGACCAAAATAAATCTAAGACTAACTCATTCCTTACAACGAATTTTTAAAAAGGTAAATGATAAGCATAGAACCAAATCTACATGAATGCATGTGCAACGAAAGTGGATGACGGCCATATTTAGAAAAAAGAAGATTAATTGTATTGTTGTAAGTAAATTTTAATTTGATTTATAAATTTTAAATAATTTTAATTGAACCTTTAAAATTCTAATAAAATATTATGTCAATTTATTTGTTATTGTGACGTTAAATGTGAATTTAAATTTGATATATGTGTTTTTAGTAAGAAATATATATACATTAATAAATATTTTAAACATGAATTAAATATTAATATAAACTTGAGTTATTTAAATTATTGTTGATATTATTTTTATATTATAATAAAAATATAATAAGATGATTCAAATGGTTTGAAGTTTATATGACCAATTTAAAGTTTGACTCAATGCAAGAAATCAAAATATAGTATAAGAATTATGATATCATGTGAAGTAAGAAAAGAGTTAAGTCCTAAGGGCGGTGCCCTGAAAAGGAAAAGGGCAAGTTAAGATAGATGCAAGATTTTCATTTGCCATATGTCACTTCATGCACTCACTCTTATATCTAATTTACGCCTCCCTTTAGTAATAATTCCCCCCCCCCCCCCAAAAAAATCTTATTAATAAATTCTAACAAAAGCAATATTATTAACATTTTAAAGTTTATTTAATTTTAAAAATTTTACTTCACTTTATATTTCTTTTATATAATTCATTACTTATAATCTCCTATACCTTTCAACATATTCCATCTCATGTGCTTTCAAGCTGATTCGCATATGCTTAAATGTTCATCCGAAAAGTGAGATGATTTTAAATAAAAGTATAAGTTTAAAAAATAGATTTGAACAAATAATAAAGCTCGTTTTCTAAACAAATCGAGCTTTGAGTAAAATTTTTTTAGTTCGAGCCTGACTTAGTCCAACCCGAATCACTTGCTCGTTCACTTTGTTTTCAATTTGTTAAAAAAACATTTATTTTAATATTTTTACTATATTTGATATATTATATTTTTATATTTGTTTTTATATAAAAAATAATCTAAAAATTTTTTATGATCAGGTTTGAGTTTAACATTTTTAATATGAACTAGGTTTAAAAAAAATTTAAGTCTATTTTTCAAATTAAGTCGAGACTAAACTTAAAAAGTGAGCTTAAAATTTTATATTGATCTGATTCAATCCATAATAAATTATATTACAAATCAAACTAAAATTTAATCAATTTAAAGAATTTGTATTTAATTTATTAATTATATATAAATTTTTTTATAAAATATCAATTAATAAAGGATAATATATTATAAAAAATCTTTAAAAATAAAATCAAACAACTTCACCTTCTAATAATAAATAACCATTTAATTTATTGATAGTATGTAAAATTATAGACGAGTAGAGTAAATCGTAATTTTAAACACAAAAGTAGATGTAGAATGCAATGAACCGCAAATTTTAAACTTGTTGACAACAAAAAAAATTGGTCTCAATCCGTGCAGCAAAAAGAAGCAAATTGTAGTAAGAAAGCTATTTTGAGATTCTATATTCTGACAACAATTTTGCTTGAAGCTGAAAGACGTAATAAATAAAATATTTTTGGTTGATTGACCTCATCATTCTCTCACTTGTTTGCAATCTAATCTATTACACCAGTCAACACTATTACTTTACTTGCCCTTTTATCTATAAAACAAAAAAAAAAAGGAGAAAAATATATAATAAAGAAAAAAGCTTAGAAGTTTGATATTTCAATTGTGAGTTTACTCAAAGGAAAAAAAATATATAAATCCCATAAAAGTCATTATAAAATCATTTTTTAATAACATGAGGAGAATCAGAATAAAATTATTTATCACATAATCTAATTATAAAATATAATTTGAATTAAAATAATTCTAAATAGAATTTAGAAGCGACAAAATTTAAAGTAGAATAAATTTAGACAAGTATACACATGCTTTTACTATAAAATCAAAATTTTCATATATGTTAGAAATTTACGGCATGATTTTTTTAAACAAATATAGTTGTTAAAAGTTGATATAGAAATTAAATGACAATTTGATTGAGATGGTAAAATTAAATATTTTAAATTTTAAGCGATAAATATTAAAATTGTATATGAACTTTAATTTAATGTGTAATGTTATACATGAATTTTAATTTTGTGTGATTTTATATATGAAATTTTAGTTTGGTTCAAGTTTTATAAATCACTAACATCATAGAATTAGCACTATTTTACGTTGATATATTGCATACACAAACAATTACATTATTCCAATATAAAAATAATGTATATATTCATTTGTTTAAATGTGTAAAATTGAAACAAAATCAAAGTTTCATTATACATATGAACTACAATTCAAGTTTAAACATAAATATAGATTTTATAATTTTCATTTAAAAACAAAAAATTCAATTACTAAACATTATAATACTATCATTAGGGATACTTATTAGTAAAATTCATTAAGAAAAATAAAAAAATTGCATCTGAATTTTAAGGTCATACATCCACTTCAAAGTTATTATCATTGCCATAATAAAAGAGAAATAAAAACTTACCAAAATTCACTCATCAACTTCCTCTCTTCCATTTCAATTCTTACTCACCACATAATACCCAAACCAACAAATAATGCTTAGAGTTTCACATTAACTTTGAATCTAGAAAAGAAAAGAAAAAAACAACAACTTTAAGCTACATTATGAACTGTAAATTAAATGCCAAACTGGTCCAACATCCCAATCTACATTAAAATTATTTCACCAAAAAAAAAAGTTTAATTTTAAATTTTATCCCTCTACCTTATGCAAACTGAGAAGTTAATCCCTTTATTTCTTTTATCAAATTAACATGGGTTCAAACAATTGAATTAATTTCTCAGTTTTAATAAATTACAATGATCAAAATGTATCAAATTAGAATAGAGGGACCAAATTTTAAATTTTTGTAAAGTATAAGGATGGAGTTCAATTAGACCAGAAAGAAATAAAGAAAGAGTCAGCAATTATCTTTATTAAAAAAAACAAAAGAAAAGGAAAAGAAGAAGAAACTACATGGCACGTGCTCCTGACTCGGTCTGGCTGGCTGCCCTCAAAGACAACGGCAATACCATCATTTTGTTTATTTTCTTCTTAATGCTCATCCATTTTTGTTTCTTACAAAAGATACCAAATTCTTTGACTGTCTGTCTATATTATTTTGTTGTTTTAAACTTTTATTTTATGATTAATTTTGCAGAAGTTTAATTTTGTTTCCTTTAAAGTCAAGCAAGAATCTTAACAAATAAAAAAGAAAAGGCAGTAAAGTAAACAATCCCATAAAACCTTCATCTTTAAGCCCGTTTTGATTTATTCTTTTACTCTGCAATTCTCAAGCATGTCGGGTAGATTAAGGGATAGAAGTTCCAGCCAAGCCAAACGACACAGCCATCATCAAACGACGACCACGGTGGCGGCGGTGGCAATGCCTAATTTCTTGACCGAGACGCTGCCGTGTCCTTTCGGGGAGTTGGCGACGAATTTGTCGGATTCGGCGCTCCGTGAGACGGCTTATGAGATTCTGGTCGGAGCTTGTCGGAGTACCGGTGGGAAGCCTTTGACTTACATATCGCAGTCGGAGAGGAACTCGGAAAGGACGGCGACGCCGACTCTGACGTCGACGGCGTCGTTGCAAAGGTCCTTGACATCGACGGCGGCGAGTAAGGTAAAGAAGGCTTTGGGATTGAGATCGTCTGGGAGAAAGAAAGTGAGTGGTGAGTCTGACTCGGAACGAGTCAAAAAGGCAGTTACAATTGGAGACATGTTGAGGGTTCAGATGGGAATTTCAGAGCAAACGGATTCCAGGGTTAGAAGAGCTCTTTTGAGAGTTGCTGCTGCTCAGGTTTGTTAAAAACTGTATATATTAACCTTTTTTCTTGTCTTTTTTTTTTCCTTTCAATTTTACTGAGAAAAGCAACCTTTTTTTGGCGTTTCTCTTTATTTAAGCTTAAGTTATGTAATTCCATAGAAGTAATTTGTGCTAAGCTGAATAAATTAGAAGCTTTTAATTTTCTTAATTTTTTGTAATTTGATAATTTATGCTGGAATCACAGTGGACAAAAATGGATATTTCAATTGTTGATTATTGAGAATGTTTGTGGAGTTTGAGTTCATTCATGTTTTTTTTTTTTTGCTGCTCAAATTTTCTTATTTTTTTTATTAACAGTACATATGTATGTATGCTGTACGTTTATCAGCTTGGAAGACGGATAGAGTCAATAGTGTTGCCACTTGAGATGTTGCAGCAACTCAAGCCTTCGGATTTTCCGAATCAAGGAGAATATGAAGCTTGGCAAAGGAGAAATCTGAAGCTTCTTGAAATTGGATTACTATTGCATCCTCTCTTGCCACTGGACAAGACCGACACTGCTCCGCAGCGACTACGACAGATCATTCGTGGAGCCCTTGAGAAGCCCTTGGAGACTGGAAAAAACAATGAATCTATGCAAGCACTCCGGAGCATTGTTTTATCTCTTGCTTGTAGAACCTTTGATGGGTCTGCTTCTGAGACTATCCACTGGGCAGATGGATTCCCATTGAATCTCAGAATTTACCAAATGCTGTTAGAAGCTTGTTTTGATGTTAATGATGAAACATCTGTTATTGAAGAAGTTGATGAGGTTCTTGAACTCATAAAAAAGACTTGGGTAGTCCTTGGAATGAATCAGATGCTGCATAATCTTTGTTTCTTGTGGATATTGTTTAACCGTTATGTGGCTACTGGTGAAGTGGAAGGGGATCTATTGTTTGCTGCCAATAATCTGTTGATGGAAGTTGAAAAGGATTCAAAGTCCATGAAAGATCCCAATTACTCCAAGATATTGAGTTCTACTTTGAGTGCAATCTTAGGTTGGGCTGAGAAAAGGCTTCTTGCCTACCACAATTATTTTCATAGTGATAACACTGAGTTATTGGAATGTGTTGTTTCTGTGGGAGTTCTATCAGCAAAGATAATGGTAGAAGATATCTCACATGAGTACCGTAAAAAAAGAAAGGAAATTGATGTGGCTCATGAGAGAGTTGATATGTACATACGATCATCACTGCGCACTGCTTTTTTTCAGGCAAGTTTTCACTATTTCAAATGTCCATACATATTATTGGGCACTGCAAGATAACAAGGCTCCTATAGTTTAATTTCATGATATAAATTCGTTTTTAACGTTTTCCACATGAGAGATAGGTTTTCAGCATTTGCAAGTTTTTGCAGGCATATTAAATATGCAAATTTTCCAAGTGCAGCGTCATCATTTCTTTATGAGTAGCATTTCCCCTTACTAAACCCTAATATTTGTTTTGTTAGCCTTAAATTCTATATTTAGACCAAGTTTATTAAATTCCTGTCTGAAAGTGACTCAAGGTTTTCTCTGTTGATAATGTATTTAGACAGATAATGGAGAAGGTGAAGTCTAGCAAACGCTCATCTAATAAGAACCAGCAAAATCAGCTTCCTTTCCTTTCCATCCTTGCACAAGATGTCAGTACACTGGCTTTCAGTGAGAAGGCAATTTTTAGTCCAATATTAAAGAGGTGGCATCCTCTTTCAGCCGGTGTGGCTGTAGCAACTCTTCATTCCTGCTATGGGAATGAGCTGAAGCAATTTGTTTCCAGCATTGGTGAATTGACACCGGATGTATTACAAGTGCTAAGAGCTGCAGAAAAATTGGAGAAAGATCTTGTGCAGATCGCAGTTGAAAACTCAGTGGACAGTGAGGATGGTGGAAAGTCAATCATAAGGGAGATGCCTCCTTATGAGGCTGAATCTGTAGTCTCTAATCTGGTGAAATCATGGATAAAGACTAGAATAGACAGACTGAAGGAATGGGTTGACAGGAATCTACAACAAGAGGTTCATGGCTTTTGTTCCTTTTCTTTAATTATTTGATAGTGGTTTGAGTCAGTTGAAATATTCTTCTGTCGTCTTCCATAATCGGAAGATTTGAAGATGAAAGCTATTTAGTAGGGGAATTTTGTTTATGTTTATAGATTATACTCAGTTTCTACCCTTTGTCATGTCTTGAATCTCATTTAGTATCTGACCGTTCATTGCAATGCGTTTCTGTTTGTTGTCTCTTTATAGGTATGGGATCCGCAAGCGAATAAAGAACGATTTGCTCCCTCTTCTGTTGAAGTTTTGCGAATTGTAGATGAAGCTTTAGAAGCATTCTTTTTGTTACCAATATCTATACATGCAGCATTGCTTCCTGATTTAACCAATGGTATCGATAGATGTCTTCAGCATTATATATCAAAGGCAAAGTCTGACTGTGGTACGTATTTTACATAATCTGTAGAAGTCCACAGCATGGATTTCTTTCCATTATTTCTCTGAAGTTATCAGTTTCGACTAAAACTAAAAGTTAAATACAAGATACTCTGATCTACAGGGACCCGGAGTACTTTTGTTCCCTCAATGCCTGCTTTGACTCGATGTTCATCACGGTCAAAAGTTTCGGGTGTATTTAAGAAAAAGGAGAAGCTTCAAAAGGCACAGAGCAGGAAATCTCAGGTTGGGACCACAAATGGTAATGGCTCGTTCGGGATTCCCCAGCTATGCTGTCGCATTAATACTCTTCAGCATATTCGAACGGAGTTGGATGTCTTGGCAAAACGGACAATTGTGCATCTTAGAAGTTCTGAATCTCATGTCAACAATATTGCCAATGGGATGGGGAAAGCATTCGAACTTTCAGCTGCTTCTTGTTTGGAAGGGATACAACAACTGTGTGAGGCAACTGCATATAAGGTCATCTTCCATGATCTAAGTCATGTCCTCTGGGATGGGCTGTATGTTGGGGAAGTTTCATCATCTAGAATTGAACCTTTTCTTCAGGAGCTCGAGCACTATTTGGAGGTACTTTCATTAACTGTGCATGACAGAGTCAGAACACGAGTTATTACTGAAGCAATGAAAGCTGCTTTCGATGGTTTCCTTCTGGTTTTACTTGCTGGAGGTCCTGCTCGTGCTTTCACCCTGCAAGATTATGAAACAATAGCAGAAGATTTTAAGTTCTTGACGGATTTATTTTGGTCCAATGGTGATGGACTTCCGGTTGATTTGATCGAAAAGTTTTCAACAACAGTTAAAGCCATCCTCCCTTTATTTCATACTGAAACTGACAGCCTGATTGAGCAATTCAAATACATGACTGCAGAGAGTTACGGTTCTTCTGCTAAATCCAAGCTTCCATTGCCACCAACATCCGGTCAGTGGAGTCCCACGGAACCAAACACACTCTTGCGAGTTTTGTGTTACCGGAGTGATGAGACAGCGGCTAAGTTCCTTAAGAAGACTTACAACTTGCCCAAGAAACTCTAACAATTTCATTTTTTCTGCTGAAAACAGTCAAATGATGCAATTCTTAGGTATTATAAAAGGGTTGAGGTGATTCTTGTTGCTTCCCAAGTTTGATATTATGGGGATGTTTGTCGGCTGGCTTTTATTTGTTTTGAGGAGGGAAACCTTGTAAGAATAGAAGCAACAGTGGAAGCACTTCCAAGCATTATAAATACAACTTTCAGGAAGGGTGAGGATGCTGGATGAAACATTACACAACAACCGAAACTTCAGGATGAAAGGTTTGATAATTTATTTAGAAAAAGAAGAAAAGAGAGAAAAAAGGTAAGGTTTTTAATTCTGCTTCAATGAATTGGAATTTGTATTTTTTTTTTGGTGATTTCTTTAACAGCTTGTGTATGGAAATTGTGTTGCTTGATGAATGAAATGAATTTTTTTTTCCAATTATTTGACACGTTGCCACATTTATGCGTATAATTGAGGAAACCACGTGGGGTTAAGCTTTCAGCTGGGGGCTGACTTGTTCCAAGACCCATATCTGAGTTTGTTGGAGGAAAGATAGGGAGGTTAGAATATGATCTTCCACTTCCCCAAATCAAGTCTCCCACTTCTTCATCCAACTAATTTACTTGCTTATTTTCAGATCCTGGTGCACTACAAATAACTTAACCCTTAATGCTACAAAACATGTTATTAGGTCTAGCTATGTTTTTCATCTCTTATTTGTCTTACCAGCTTGTATTAAGGGTTTGGTCCTCTCCAATACGGATTGTGTTTGGGCATCAAAGCCAATTGTTGCCCATGGTGGTCAACGGTGTCTAGTGGTATCTAGTAACATTTCATATTGGGTCTAAATGTTATGACTGGATCTTAAAGGTTACATTGATCACTCGAAAACACCAGAAAGCTTGTCTTATTAAACAGTATTTGAACTTGTAGAAGCAGTAATAATTTTGCAAAACATATTTTACTTTATCTCCAAAGAAAACTTTACGTTTGTCAAGTGAGTAACTTCTAAAACCTTTGTTATTATCTTTCGAATTGCTATTTCAAATTTGTAACGGAAAAATCTTTAATTTTTTTAATTTTGAAAATCGAACATTTGTTTTTTTATTAACAGAAATCATGCAAAGCATTTAAACTAATTAACTAAAAAAACTCAACAAAATTCAAAACCAAAATAAAAATCCGAAAATTAGTCCAACCGTTCAAAATTTCATAAATTAATAATTATTTAAAAATAATCTTATGCGAGAAAACACATCCGAACTCCTGTACGTTGTTTAATCCTAAGTCCACGGGTTACCTAAAATATTAAACAAATGGGGAGAGTTAAAAAACTCAGTGTGTGACTTAACTCAAGTATAAATACAAATAATATAATAGACATCAGAATATCATAGAGAATATTATAACGACCAATTTCACAAATTTGAACAGAATGCATGATTATGTTAATGCAATAAATTTCGGGAAAACATAATGCAGATTTTTAGAAATATCCTACCCAACTCTACTACCAAATAGAAATCCCTAGAACTTTTCCATCCAAAACACACCAACGATAAATATGGAAAATGCCACCAGAATTGCAAAAAAACTGCCAGAACATATATGTGTGGTCGAGCCACCATAATTGTAGTCAAACTGCCAGAACAAATATGTGGTTAAACCACTAGATAGTGCAAATTATTAAACTATCAAAATTTCCTCCTTACCATATCATCTCAACCCTATGCAATGTGACATGGCATGTAAATACATAATCAAAACAATAAGCATGTTTGAACATGCAATCGTACATTTAACAGAAATCAGTAGGCATGGAATTTCATGTTTTACAGGACAGATATGTCAGGTTTCAATGAAAACAGATCGATTTAATCAGAATAGCCACAATGTCACATGCCATGAGAATCAGAACAAAACATAACTTATCACATAAGATAAAACACACACAATTAGAAACAACGGATTTCATTGATTGGACAATCATACATATCATTCATTGGAGTTTAAGAAATTATTGACCTCGAATACGCAATCCAAAACTCATCCCTAATTAAACTTACTCAAAATGGGCCCACACGCCCTACCTGGCAGAACTTGTGTGGTCCACACGGCTTGGCACACGGTCAAGCACATGCTCATGTGGTTCATACGGCCTGACACACGTCCTGACACACGGTCGTATGGCTTATATGGTTTGGCATACAGCCGTGTGAGCCACATAGTTTGGGATACGATTGTGACACACGACCGTATGACTCACATAGTTTGGCACACGACCTAACACAGAATCGTGTGAGCCACACGGTTTGGGACACTATCGTGTGGTGTCAATAGTCTCAATTTTTAAGATGCCACACACCTGAACATTCTTAAGATGTTGGCAAATAGCAATATCCAATTCTGCACATACAACATCCGCAAGTATCAATTATCAAGAATTACACTAAATTTGAACTAAACATTTGACCTGTACTCAATTAATGAATTGACCAAATATAAAAGAGTATTCGGCTCTTGCCGAAATTCACCACCAGCTTCCAACTAAGGTATTCAACCACTTACCTAAAGAATAAACAGTTTTTAGATCCTCAAATTGCCAGAGAAACAATAGCCTCCCGAACTTCATCTAAATAGAAACAACAATTTAATGATCAGTACACAACTAATGATCAAACCCATGCATTCACACACCTTCTTTAGAAACTGAAATAAAAACAAAAATAATAACACAACCAACCCTTAAGAAGAGAAAACATGGCACTTACAAAGTGATGTAACCACGACACTGAAACACCCAAATTTCACTTGGCTAGAATTGAACAAGCAGAAATAATGACACTTATCCAAAATAGTAACAGAGTAGAAACAAAAGAGCGGCAACAGAAGAATCAAAAGGGACAAACACGCAAAAAATAAGAAAATCCCAGAAAGAAAACTAATGTGAAGGAAAAAGTGGAGAAAGTGGGAAGATGGGGAAAGTGAAAAGGAATGACAAAAATCAAGGAGAATTTTTAGAAGCTGAATTTTAATTAAAAATAAAATAAAATAAAATAAAATATCCTAACCTATCAGATTTATCAGTTAACACAATCTGGTGATTCAAAATTTGTATTTAACCCAATTTCAACCACATGGACAGCACAAACAAGAATTAACAAAAACAATTCCCACTTGTATATGATAGGTTTTGAACTTGAAACCTAAGGGCAAGCTAATGCATTAGCACTAAATTAGCAGACTCATTCCTACTAACAAGAATAAAACATAATCCACACATGAACAACTAAAAAAGGGAACAAAACTAATAAAAATTCAAGGGAAGGGAATCGAACTCAAAATCTCTCACATACAAACTAATAAGAATTTCCCATGTACAAGTCATTGTCATATTCACATTCTGTAAACTTTGTAAACATGCTTTAATCTTTGCACACATGTTTGGTTGCTCCAGTATCAATCCACCATGTATTATCATCTTGTACCATATTAATTTTAGAAATCATGGCAACAAACTTTTCATTATTATCAGCCTTAGAAAATGATTTCTTCTTTAAAAATAGACATTTATTCTCGAAATATCCCGGCTTACCACAATGATAGCATGAGCCTTTTTGTTTCTTTTTTAACTTAGGCTCTCTATCAATTTGTTTGAACTTTCTCTTGGATGATTCAGTAGTTTGTACTTCATCCGTAACATGCACTTTGGCATTTTTAGAATCTAAGTTCTGATCTTGCTTTTGATATTCTTCTTCAATACGAAAATGATTTGCCAAAGCCTCAAGAGATATTTCATTTTTCTTATGTTTTAAATTCTTTTAAAGTCTTTCTAAAATAGTGAAAGTTTATCTATAATGGAGGATACAACAATCATTCCATTTATTTTCATATCATATTGCTTAAATTGGTTCAACATTTTCTCAATATCATTAAATTGTTCTATAACAGAATGACCATAAATCATTTGATAATTATTGAAACGACTAACAATAAATTTCTTACTTGTAGTATCTTCGGTCATGTATCTTGCCTCCAATTTGTCCCATAATTCCTTAGCGGTAACTTCATTTTGGTAGGTGCCGAACAAACCATCGGATAAACCATTCAATATGTGGCCTATGCACATGTAACCAACATTGTCCCATTTTTGCCTTTCTCGGATTGTAGCAGCAGATTTGTTTTCATTCTCTTCTAGTCTTGGAGTATTTAAAACATAGGCAATCTTTTGATAATAAGACGTGCATCTTTTTCTGCCATCGTAAAAATTGTCACCATTGAACCGGTCAAGTTTGACTAAGTTGGAAGCAAACACCTTTAATGTTCCACTTTCATGTGTTGTAGTAGTCATCATGAAAATATAGCCTTAAAATTGTTACTACAAAACTTCGATGAGGAAAAGTTCGAACACACGAATGGAACACAAACAAC
Source organism: Gossypium hirsutum (assembly GCF_007990345.1). NCBI lineage: Eukaryota > Viridiplantae > Streptophyta > Magnoliopsida > Malvales > Malvaceae > Gossypium > Gossypium hirsutum. Next base: position 16,283,551 of record NC_053429.1, read on the forward strand.
AACTCGAACAAAAATGAAGGAATAGGATAAGGGTCCAAGGCATGTATCAAGCCACTATCTTTAATGTTCTATTCGCCCCCACCTATATTCAGTGTGCAAATGAGTTTCGAGAAAATGAACCTCGATGATACAAAAAAGTCTAATGACTATTTGCGTTTTGCACTGATGAAAATAGTCTACTAAGCACTAAGCAATGTATAACAAGAAAATCAATTTCTATAAAAAAATTTCCGTAATAATTCTTTATAGAATAATATAATAATATTAAAAGATGGAGGAAAGATAGAAAGAATTTTCATAGCTTATTGCTATGGTTTCCAAATGAAATCTCATTCCTATTTTTAGGAATTTTCATGTCTCTTCATAGAGACATTTTTCAATAGGTGTCATTTTTTAATAATAATATCTTTAAAAAACATAATTATTCATCTAATATCTCTTGATTAAACATAACTATTCAAATAATATTGTTTGAATAGTCATAATTCTTTGTCAATAACCAAAGAGGTATAACTTTTGATTAATTACACATTTTCATTTATAGTTATTGAAACATTATAAATATTATTGAAAATGTTCCAATAGAATCACGCATGTGCATGCTAACATATTTTGATACCAACCATGATCCTTTCAAATTGGTTCTTATCATTTGATCACATTCCTCCTTTGACCATTCCAATGGACCCCATACCTTAGCTGCTTAATTAATTCCCATTGGTAAACATTTCCTTAGATTTGTTACCAATTCATAATAAAATTGGTTCTTCAAATATTATATATATGCGAATTAAATCATAATAAAGTTTAATATCATATCATTTTAACTCTTATGGATTTTTGAGGTAACTAGCTACATTCGACAAAACCCATATTGAGTATCCTCTTTAAATACACTATATATATATTTACACTCATCCTATAGGTGGTGATATTATGTTTGTTTTGATTGAACTTTTTTAAATTTTGATTAGTTTTCTTTAAAAAACAGTTAATGGTTCTTTTTTATTGATAAATGGGTAGTTTTTAAAGATAATATGTATAGTTGTTATTAAAAAATCTGACATGATACATTAACAAGTTTAAAGAACAATGTTTTTAAAGGTAAAAATACTTATAAACCCTAGTAATTTATTAAATTTATTTTAAAAATGATTTTTTTGTCTTTTCTTTTATTGATATAATTTGATTTGTGACACTAACTTAATCAATAACATTATTTATGTACTAGATTTTATCATACCTACAACGTGAATAGACAAAAATATTTTATATTAAAAAATATATTTGTAAAAATAAATCAACAAATGATTATTATTGGAAGGGACAAGGGGTTTTTATAGGATTGTAAATAAATAAAGCGTTGAATAAACAATTCATGAACAATTTGGTTTTCATTCGTTTATGTTCATTTATTAATCTAAGTAAACGAACATGAATAAGATTTTGAGGCTTGTTTATTAAATGAACCAAACACAAATAAAGCTTGTTCAGTTCATTTATGTTCATGAACAAACTCATTTATGTTCGTTTAAAGCTCGTTAAATAAATCATTTAAAGCTTATTTATTGTTCCATTTTGGTTTGTATGCCTTTTTTATTTATAATATAATTATTGATATTAATATTTGACTATTTTATATCTAAATATATATATGTTTATCTATTGTATGTTTGTTCATTATTCATGAACATTGTTTGTGAAAATGTTCAATTATATGTTCGTTTAAGTTAAACGAACATGTTCATGAACATAATTTTAATGAAACGAAAACGAACAAAAAGTTTGAAATTCTTAACGAACACGAACCAAACACGAACAATCTTAAAAACAAACAAAAAAAACATCAACAAAGGTCCATTCATTCAAGCTCGGTTCATTTACAACCTTAGGTTTTTATATGAATTTGTTGGTCTTGTGTGGGGTTCTCAAATAATGTTTTTCAGTTGTGTTATTTAGAAATTATATAAAGGTATGAAAAGATGAAAATACTCCTATAATAATATTAATTACCCTTTAAAGTAAAGGTATTTTAGTAATTTCATAACTGAATTGGCGTTGAGTTGACTCGTGACACCTACTCAGTCAACTACCTTTATATATAGTATAGATATATATATTATTTATATTATCATTTAAAAATAATGTCACCTGCACTAATATAGTTTTAAATGTACCACTAAACAAAAACTTAATTTTGATGTTTTTATACATTTTAATTTTTTATATCAACTAAGTTAAAAAGTCGAAAGTGCTCTCTCTTAATGTCTCATAGAAAAAATGATTGTTGTGGTTGGGTAGGAGTAGGGTAGTGACCTTTTTTGGAGAATGTGGAGGGATGAGATCTTCCTCTTGGAAGAAGAATTGCTTCGGTTGACTGTAAAGTATTCGTTGGTTGTTTCTGGTTATAATCTGACGTTATTATGCACTGTGTGGGCAATAAAATCCTACAATCCAGATAGTTTTCGAGTTCAACTTAAGGGTATTTGGAAGACAAGGAAGAAGTTTGAGATCCAAGTGACAGGGCTGAACCTATTTTTTGTCTCGTTTGAAAAGAGGACTACTTTGAGTTGATTTTGGAGGGTCGGTCATGGCTTTTTCGAAGGCAACTTGATATTTTTTATAGATTAGTTAATCCAATTGAACGAAGCAAAATTCGGTTGGTTCTATCTCCTTTTTGGATCAAGGTTGGTCTATGTCCATTAAGATGTGATAAGAAAGATCTAATGCATGCAATTGGGTCAACTTTTGGAGGGGTGCTTAGATCGAAAGTCAAAGGGGATTTTTGTTGGCTAAAAATTCAATTGGATGCCCAGAAACCACTACAAAGAGGGATCTTTGTATCAGCCGGTAATCAAGAGAAATTTTGACTTTATTTTAAGTATGATAATTTGTCGAATTTTTTCTTTGAGTATGGTTGAATAGGTCATAGGATTAATGAGTGTAATGGGATCCCAACTGATATCAGGGATATGTCAGAAGATGAACTCTCTTACTCTTTGGCATTTAAAACTGAATCAAATTTATTGGGCAAAGAAAGTCTGAAATTCAATTTATCTACTAAGAGATTGATGAAGCAGTGCTCCTATATTAGTGTTGGTGATGTGATCGATGGGGTGGATAGCAGGTTTTGTAAGGATGGATAAACAACTCAGGTTTCAACAGAGGTTCACTGATTAGAGGAGAAAGTGGGATCTGAGAAATTTTTGGCAGAATTGGAAACTAATGATTTGGTGCACAATCTTAGCTATTATGGTGATTTTAGAGTCCCACCATTTAAGGAAGTCGAATTGCAACAAATGGACCATAATGGCTTAGTGACAGCTGTTGAGCACCTCAATATGGAAACGGATGGTTGCCAAAGTGGGTTTGTTAGGCTTATGGAGGGTAAGTTTCAAAAGGGAAAAAAATTGGAAGAGAACGATAATAGATGCTGTGGCAGATCAAAATAAATTTGAAAATGTGACGGGAAAATGGAAAATAGACTTGGTAGGGACTGATGAGTGGGAGAATTCACCACTTTGTGTTGAAGGAATTAAAAGAGCAAAACTTGAAGTGAAGGACCTAGATAGTCTAGTGTGTAATGTTTCTATAATGATAACTCTGGAGTAATTTTCTACTCCTTTTCAACAAGGATTGGTGACTGCCAAAAGGCAAGCCAACTTGGCACAATGAAAATTATATATTGGAATATCTGTGGTTTGGGGAGCCCACGGCCTGTTCATTGACTTCGGCATGTGCTGACGATGTATAATCCCTAACTAGTCTTCTTTATAGAGGCGAAACTAGAGGGTGGACTGATGGAATTAGTGATGAAAAGATGTGGCTTTATAAACGAGATAGAAGTAGTGGCAAATAGGTCAAGAGAAGGCAATTGTTTAGCATAGAAAGAGGATGTGAATATTAGTTTACGAAGTGTTTCTAGGAATTTTGTTGACGTGATGGTTAAGGGTAATAGAGAGGAGAGGGATTGGAGGTTCATCGGGTATTATGGAACCCCATTTGCAAGGAATATGAGTGATTCATGGAATGAGCTAAAGAGCTTGGGGAATAGTAATGATCTTCTGTGGCTTGTTTGTGGTGATTTTAATGAAATTATGTATTCTTTTGAAAAAGTGGGGGGTGTACTGATAGAATAAAGGAGAATGAAGATGTTTAGGGAAGTTATTCGGGACCGTAGTTTACGTGGGAGAGAGATAACTTGCCAGAAGCAAATATCAGAGAAGGTTTGGATAGGAGAGTGGCGAATGAGAAATGGCTAGGTAGATTTCCAAATGCAATGATTCGACATTTACCCCACTATTTTTCGAATCATTGTCCTCTCTTAATTCAAACGAAAAGTGTAGAAGAGGTGAAGGGATATATGATATTTCAATTCGAAGCTTAATGGACAATGGAGGATTTGTTTGAGAGGGAAATTTAAAAAATTTGGGGAAACTTATTTTTGGGGGATATCTTTTCAAAGTTGGAGAGGCTTCGAGTAGGATTGGAGAGTTGGGCACGTCAGGTAAAGGGTAAAATGATTGACTTGAAAAATGAGTTGACTAGGAAATTGGAGCTTTTGATGGAAATTGATCGAAACGATGTGAACTTGGGCGAGCTCATCGATAGAAAAATTCAGTTGATTTGGGAGATTGAAAAAGTTAAAGTTTTTTTAGAGCAACAAGTGGGAGCAAATTGGTTAAAGGTAGGGGACAAAAATATGGCCTTCTTTCATAGGTATGCTTCTTAATGAAGGAGAATGACACAATCAAGTGTTTGGAATATGGGGATGGTAAGGTGACTAGGGAGGGAGCTGAAATGGAGAAGATAGCGAGGGGGTCCTTTGAAGAGATTTTTGTGACAAAAGGGGTGAGCGAGTTGAATCATATTCTATTTGGGGTTGAGAGATGTATTTTTGATAAGGCAAATGCATTGTTAATAGCAAAGAATATGAATGAAGAGGTTTTTAAGGCGTTGAGGGATAAGGGCCCAACAAATGCACTAGGGATCACTATAGGAAAATAGGGCTTTAGCGGCGTTTTATAAAAAATTCCACAAAAATTGTAAAACATAGAGCAATAGCGGCGTTTTTGGTTACGCCGCTAAAAACAAAGCAATAGTGGCATTTTTAGTAAAACGCCGCTAAAAAATAGAGCAATAGCGACGCTTTCGGTAAAACGCCATTAAAAACCAGAGAATTAGCGGCGCTTTCGGTAAAACGCCTCTAAAAACTAGAGCATTAGCGACGCTTTCGGTCAAACGCCTCTAAAAACTAGAGCATTAGCGGTGCTTTTAGCAAAACGCCGCTAAAAACCAGAGCATTAGCGGCGCTTTCGGTAAAACGCCGCTAAAAGTCATATAACCCCTAAAACCCTAAACCCTAAAAATATCATAAACACTGATCTATAGCCCCTAAAACACTAAACCCCTAAAACCTAAAAACCCTAAACACTAAACTATAACCCCTAAAACCCTAAATCCCAAAAAATATCATATGGATGTTGATGTGTATATACATAGATATTAATGTAAAATCTTATGTTCATAATAAATTATGGAAGCAATACTTAATACTGATTAAATTTCTTTTTGGGTTTAGGGTTTAATATTTAAGGTTTAAGGTCTATGGTTTAGGGTTTTATGGTTTAAGGTCTAACGACCATGGGTATATAGTATGTTAATCTCAAGTGAATCATATTCAATAATTAAATCTTAAACCCTATAATTAATTATTGTTATCGATAATAGATATCTTGATTTTGATAAAAAATATTTTTTATATATTAATAAGGTGTTATATTGTTTAATGGATTGAAGGGATATTTTGTGGAAAACGTTTTAAATGATAAGTTTACCTTTAAATTTTATTAATAGTTTTTTGTTTATACTATTTTAATATTTATCTATACTGATTAATTAAAATATATATTTATTTATACGAACGAAAGTCCTCTGCACTCATTTGTGTCTTCACGTTTTTTAATTGTAACTCATTTTCTTTTTATAAAACAGTAAATTTTCCTTTATTTGTAAATCAATCTTCTTATTGAAAAGTTGGAACTCTTTTTTTGTTTTTAAATAAGTGTTGTTTTAGTTCCAACTTGTTTTATAGAGTGTTTTTTTATTCTTTTAAGGTTGATGGTTTATGTTTTATGATTTAGGGTTTCGAGACTATAATTAAGAGTTTAAGGTTTAGATTAATTAGTGTTTTTTAATTTATATATTAAATAATCTCTTATATAATTATAAAAGAGATAATATTAATTTTAATATTTTAAAATTATAACAAATTATTTATTGAAAAATAAATAAAAAAGTAACAGATTGATATGGATAGGTAATTATCTATTTTGGATAGGACCAAATTATAACAAATTAAGTAAGGTCTTATTTTTATTTTGAATTTGATTGTATTTTGATCATATCTAAAACCGACTTTATAAACAATATAAATTAACTACACCATTCACTTAGCTATGGGAAAGTTAATTTCATTTTAGTTACTTAATTATGAAAAGTTACATTTTGATAACTAAACTATTTAATTAGAAGTTTTCATTTAATTTAAAAATAAAAATTAAAAAATTAAAAACTTAAAAATTTAATATTTAATATTTTAGTTCATATTTCAATTAAAAAGTTCAATATTCAAAATTTTAAAAAAATTCTAAAAAATGATAAACTCAGCACAAAAATTTTTAAAGAAATAAATAGAAAAAAATATGTTAAAAATGAAAAAAAAATTAAAATTAAATAATAATGGCGTTTTTGAAAAAATACCGCAAAAAATTTAGCTATAGTGACGTTTTTAGTGAAAACGCCGCAAAAAACCAATAATTCTTGGTTACCTGCTCATTACTCCTCCTTCTCCTAGAAAATTTAGTCGCGCGCCCTAAATCCCTAATTTTCCCCTTTTACTCTGAAAATGTGCCCCCAAATTTCCCATTTCCAACAACACCAAGTCAATACACCTACACCAATCACACTTCATTTTCCTTATCATTTTACTGCACTGAATTTACCTACCATAGCTACTCATTTTCTCTGGATCTGTAAGGGTTTCTTTTAATTCTAGGCTTTCATTTGTCTTCTTTTTGTTGTTTGTCGTGTGAGACAACAGGACGGAGCAAATGTCTGAGAACGACGAGAGGCAGCAATCTCCGCTGTAGGATTTTGAGTTCGTTTCCAACAAGGCGCGGAACTGTAACGCCACGGGATCTAACTCGGGTCACCCGGAGTTCCAGTCGACGTACTCGGACTAGGTTCTGGAGAACGTGTTGGAGAACGTTTTTAGGGTTTAAGGAACTTATTCTCGTTTGTTGCTATGGGTTTGGAATTAGTGGCCTTGCTATTTTTGTTAACAAGTGCAGGTATTTTTCTTCATTATTTTTGCTGTTAATAGTGTTCATTATTTACTAATAGCCTGCTGATTGGATCTATTTATGGTGTTAAGAGTAATGTTTGTTAGCTTATATAATATGGGATTGAAAAAAAAATTTGCTGTATTGAGATTTTTGTTTGATCTGATTGGTTGTGTTTATAGATTGAATGTTTTTAGATCTGTTTATGGTTTTCCTTGATCTGGGTATGAACTGGGGTTTGAAAATGTTTTGAGTGTATGTAATGTGTTGTGATAATCAATGAATAAAAAGAGAGTTTGAGGATGGATATCTAGATGATATACTGATATTCAATGTGTCAACGAACGGATTATTCCTTCTCCTCCAATATCTACTTCAAGTATATAGCGGTCCTTTTACAATGATAAGATGAAATATTCAACCATGGTAATGGTGTAAAAGAGCAGAAGAGAGTTGAGAAAAATCCGAGTACAAGAACAGATAGTGAGAGAGCATTTTTGCCACTTTGACTCAAAGTCTTCGCAAATGCTTGAACTCCTCAAAATCTTGTGAATAATCCTGTGAAGCTTTATTGTCAGAGTTTCTATTTCCATATCCGATTTTAAGTTCATCAGTGCCTGACAGAGATTGGAACGGAAAGGCTAAAGTCGTTCCCTTGCCTTTGAAAGTCAGAACCATGGCAAACATATTAGCATGAAAATAGAACAATTATGACCATAATAATATCCGGAGCTTTCAGTATAAATATTTATAGATACTCAGTATGCTGATGTATGTTCCACATCATTGTTAATGACTTTCTGCAATTGTTCTTAATTCCATGTTTGTTTGAATTTTCTAAACTAATGCAGAGCAAGATGAGTTGTCTGATGATCAATGACATTGATGCTGGTATTGGTAGATTTGGTGAGCTTATGTTTTACTGGAACAGAAAACCTTGAACTGTACCAATTATGCTTTAATTTTCATAAATTTCCTCTTGTTTAATAAGTTTTAAAAAGTTACTTATATACTGATTCGTTATCTTGAACTTTATATATTTTTCACATCTTATCTAGGTAATACTCAAATGACGGTCAACAATCAGATTGTTGTTGGTGCCTTAATGAATTTGTCAGATAATCCAACCAGAGTTAGCATCGGACAAGATTTGCGAGAATCAAATATAACAAATAGAGTCCCTATCATTGTCACGAGGAATGATTTTTCAACCATTTATGCTCCCTTGATCTGTGATGGAAGGATGGAAAAGTTCTACTGGTACATGATACTAAAGCTCCACTCTTTTTTACTTCCCTTGTGGTGCTTTGTTGATACAATACAATCAAATGGTCTTGTGGTGGCTCAAAGAAAGAAATCAAGCTATTCCATTATTATCTAACACATCATCTGTGATATAGGCAGCCTACTAAGGAAGATATTATGAACATTGTTCACAGAATGTATGAGAAAGATGGCATATCTAAGGACGAGGTCGTAAGTATTGTGGATATGGATATACTAACATCGCTTGTGCAAGCAGGCTAAGCACATGGTTATTCCTTATATGCTGATGTTAGTGCCTCCACAAAATTGGACAGGGTATGTACTCAAGGTCCTATCTTTGTACAGTTTATTCCCTGATGAACTTTGTGATACTTTGGCAGGTATGACCAAGGTGCTTATTTGTTTTTACCATCATATGTCATGCGGACACATGGAGCAAAACAACAACGTGAAACTATTAAAAGAACTCCAATGAACCAATTAGAGCCTTTTTTTGAGGTTTGAAATCCTTGAGATTTATATTTATATCTCTATGTTCTACACTTCCAAGTGTCGGCTTATTTCATTTAATTTAATATGTAATTACATATTTTATTCATTTTTTATGAATATTTATTAAATATTATATTATTATTTGTATATAAGATTGTTGTTTTAATTATATAATTGAATAAATGTATAAGTTTGAGCTTAAAACTGTTGTTAGTTTTGTGTTATAATTTGTTCCAAAGTTAATTTTTTACCCAGAACATGCTCTGTATCTATTATTTTGTTCCTTGAAACAACTCCTTAATTTTTTATACTAATTGTTCCTTGAAATAATTCATCTTGTTATATGCACAAGTATTTAAATGCTCATGATAGCAGCTGGTATTTTTTTCTTTTTTTTTGCAAGAGAAATTATAGCTCTAATTAATTTATATGGAGGACAAAATGAAATGAAAAAGGTAGAAAGAAAGGAACTCTAACTGTCTCAAGTCCCTACTAAATTTCAGTGCTCTAGTAGTCCTTTTGGCAACTTAGGAACATTTTGAGCTAGCCTTTAAGTATTGAAAGCATGCCCTATTTTTCCTAACTTATTGTCTTGCAACGTTTAGATGTTTTTTTTTTTTTTTATTAATTAGCACTAGCAATGATCTTGATTTTCAAATTTCAACATCCTAATAACATGGTTTATCAGGTTTAGGTAAGATCAATCCTTGGTGGTTTAATCTTGCTGTTTCGGGTTGGAAGAACAGTATGAAAGAAATCAGTTAAATTGCTGCTATTAATTGTTGGAATATTTTCAAATATTTATAGTATCCCAATAACTATAAATGAATGGGTGTAATTAATCAAAAGATAAAACTTTTGGTCATTGGTTAAAAGTTATATCATTTGATTTTTTAAAAAAGAATTATAACTATTCAAAAAATATTATTTGAATAGTTACAAAATTAAATGAATAATTATTATTATTTATTTATTCATAAAGATACCTATTGAAAGATGTCTCTATGAAGAGACATGAAAATTCCTATAAATAGGAATGGGATTTCATTTGGAAATCATATCAACAAATTCTAATATTATTTCTTCTCTTCCTTCATTTTCTAATATTATTAGATTATTCTATAAAGTATTGCCGCAGAAATCCTTTGTAGAAATTGAGTTTTTGTTATACATTACTCAGTGCATAGTGGACTATTTTCGTCAGTGCAAAACGCAAATAGTCATTGGCTTCATTGTATCCTCGAGGTTAATTTGCTTGGAACTCGTTTGCACACTGAAGATAAGTGGGGGCGAATATAACCTTAAAGATAGTGGCTTGATACACGCCTTGGAGCCTGTCCTATTTTTTCTTTTTCTTTTCGAGTTCCGATCGTGTGTTCGAGTTTTTTCCTTACCGGAGTTTTGTATTAACAATTTTAAGGTTATATTTCATGATGACTACCATAACACATGAAAGTGGAACACTAAGGGAGTTGGCTTTCAACTTTGTTAAACTTGATCGTTTTGATGGTGGTAATTTTCGACGATGGCAGAAAAAGATGCACTTTTTGTTATCAACTTTGAAGATTGCTTATGTTTTGGATACTCCAAGACCTGAAGAGAATGAAAATGAATCTGTTGCTGCAACCCGAGAAAGACAAAAATGGGACAATGCTGATTACATGTGCATGGGCCACATATTGAATGGTTTATCTGATGGTTTGTTCGACACCTACCAAAACGACGTCACCGCTAAAGAATTATGGGACAAATTGGAGGCAAGATACATGACCGAAGATGTTACAAGTAAGAAATTTCTTGTCAGTCGTTTCAATAATTATCAAATGGTTGATGGTCGTTCTGTTATGGAACAATTTCGTGATATTGAAAAGATGCTGAATCAATTTAAGCAATATGATATGAAAATGGATGAAATGATTGTGGTATCCTCCATAATAGACAAAATTCCTCCATCTTGGAAAGACTTTAAAAGAAGTCTAAAACATAAGAAAGAGGAAATATCTCTTGAGGCTTTGGCAAATCATCTTCGTATTGAAGAAGAGTATCGAAAATAAGATCAGAACCTAAATTTTGAAAATGCCAAAGTACATGTTACGGAGGAAGTACAAACTACTAAACCATTCAAGAGAAAGTTCAATCAGACTGATAGAGCACCTAAGTTCAAAAAGAAACAAAAGGGCTCATGCTATCATTGTGGAAAGCCGGGACATTTCAAGAATGAATGTCGATTTTTAAAGAAGAAATCATCTTCTAAGGCTGATAATAACGAAAAGTTCGTTGCAATGATATCTGAAATTAATATGGCACAAGATGATAATACATGGTGGATTGATACCGGAGCAACCAAACATGTGTGCAAAGACAAAAGCATGTTCACAAAGTTCACACAATGTGAAAATGACAATGTCTTGTACATGGGAAATTCTTCCACCGCAACAATTAAAGGCAAAGGGTCTGTTGAACTACAATTCACTTCTGGAAAGGTTTTAACCTTAAATGATGTATATTATGTACCAGAAGTTAGGAAAAAATTTAGTGTCTGGAAGTCTGTTGAATAAGTTTGGTTTCAAACTTGTTTTTGAGGCAGATAAGTTTATTTTGTCTAAGGGAGGAATTTTTGTGGGAAAAGGGTATATGTATGAAAGCATGTTCAAACTTAATATTATTAATAAGAATAAAAATACTATTTCTGCTTATATGGTTGAATCATTTTGTTTGTGGCATTATAGATTAGGTCATTTGAATTATAGAAAATTGAATGACATGTATAAATTAGATTTAATTCCTGTTTTTAATAATAATATTGAAAAATGCAATACCTGTATGTTGACTAAAATTACAAGAAATCTTTTCCCTAAGGTTAAAAGGAAAACAAAATTGCTTGATTTGATACATAGTGATTTATGTGACTTACATAATACTCCTACATTAGGTGGAAAGAAATATTTTGTTACTTTTATTGATGATTGTTCTAGATATTGTTATGTATATTTATTGCATTCAAAAGATGAAGCGCTTGATAAATTTAAAGTTTATAAATCTGAAGTTGAACTTCAGTGTGAATCATTTATCAAGTGCTTAAGATCGGATAGAGGTGGAGAATACTATAATCCAAGTTATTTTGAACTCACTGGAATTGTCCATCAAGTTTCAGCCCCTTACACACCACAACAAAATGGTGTAGCTGAAAGGAAAAATAGAGTCTTGATTGAAATGGTAAATTCAATGTTATCATATTCAGGTCTTGGACAGGGTTTTTGGGGAGAAGCTGTTCTAACAGCTTGTCATATATTGAATAGAGTTCCTAATAAGGAAACTAAAATAACCCCTTATGAACAATGGAAGAAAAGGAAACCAAACTTTAATTATTTAAAGGTTTGGGGTTGTAGAGCTATTGTAAAAGTTCCAACACCTAAACGTAAAAAATTAGGTGAAAGAGGAATTGAATGCATATTTATAGGTTATGCACATAATAGCAAGGCATATAGGTTCATAGTAATTGAACCAAATGATTCAATTTCAATTAATACGGTTATTGAATCAAAAGATGCTATTTTTGATGAAAATAGATTTAATTCTATATCAAGACAATTACAACCACAACAATTGATTCATTCTTCAAATGAGAATGAGATTCCATTGAAACAAATTGATAATAATGATGAATCTTGTCAAGAATTAAGAAGAAGTAAGAGGATTAAAAAGGTCAAAGATTTTGGACCAGATTTCATTATGTTTCTTGTAGAAGGAAAATGTGAAAGTATATGCAATAAGATACCTTATTGTTATAATACCGAATTTGATCCTATTACATTTGAAGAAGCAGTGAAATCTCAAGACTCTGCTTTTTGGAAAGAAGCAATAAATGATGAAATGGATTCAATAATAGGAAATCAAACTTGGATCTTAGTTGATCTTCCACCAGGTTCCAAACCAATAGGTTGTAAATGGATCTTCAAAAAGAAAATGAAGGTCGATGGAACCATTGATAAATTTAAAGCAAGGTTGGTAGCAAAAGGTTTTACACAAAGACAATGTATTGATTACTTTGATACCTATGCTCCAGTAGCAAGAATTGCTACAATTAGACTATTAATATCACTTACCTCTATATATAATTTGGTTGTTCACCAAATGGATGTTAAAACTGCATTTTTAAATGGTGAATTGGAAGAGGAAGTGTACATGGAGCAACCGGAAGGATTTGTTGTTCCAGGACAAGAGCATAAGGTATGTAAGCTTGTTAAATCTTTATATGGGCTTAAACAAGCACCAAAACAATGGCACCAAAAGTTTGACAATGTTGTTTTAGCTAATGGCTATAAAATAAATGAATCCGATAAGTGCATATATAGTAAATTTGATAATGGAAAGGGTGTTATAATTTGCTTATGTGTAGATGACATGCTCATTTTTGGCACGGATTTGGAACAAATAGAAAACACAAAGAAATTCTTGTCAAACAACTTTGCTATGAAGGATATGGGTGTAGCAGATGTTATTCTTGGGATTAAAATAACCCGAGAAGAAAGCACTATAGCTTTATCACAATCACATTACATTGAAAATGTGCTTAAAAAGTTTGATCTTTTCAACTGTATACCAGCATCTACACCCATGGATCCTCAATTAAAATTAGTATCTAATGCTGGTAGGAAAATTGATCAATTGAAATATGCAAGTCTAATTGGTTGTCTTATGTACATAATGACTTGTACAAGACCAGATATTGCATATGCTATTGGAAAATTGAGTAGATACACAAGTAATCCAAGTAGTTTGCATTGGCAAGCTTTAAATAGAGTACTTAGGTACTTAAAGAAAACTATTAACTATGGATTGTGTTATAATGGATATCCTCCAGTTTTAGAAGGGTATTCGGATGCTAGTTGGATTACAAGTTTGGAAGATCATGCATCTACTAGTGGGTGGATCTTCATTCTTGGTGGAGGAGTCATTTCTTGGGGTTCCAAGAAACAAACATGTATTACTGATTCCACCATGGCAGCAGAATTTATTGCATTAGCCGCTGCATCTAAAGAAGCAGAATGGTTAAGAAATTTGCTTTATGATGTACCTTTATGGCTTAAGCCAATTTCACCTATTTCTATCCGTTGTGATAGTGAGGCTACTCTAGCAAAAGCATATAACCAATTATATAATAGAAAGTCTAGACACATTGGATTAAGACATAGTTATGTCCGACAATTAATCTCTGATGGAGTGATCACTATTAATTATGTGAGGTCAAGTGAAAATTTGGCAGATCCTTTGACAAAAAGTCTTGCTAGAGATGCAGTAAAAAGGACCTCAAAAGGGATGGGACTCAAGCCTATTAATTAGAGTCACCCATGATGGAAACTCGACTCAACGCTTGGTATAACGTCAAGTCTTGAGTTCAATGAGACAAAGTACATCATTAGTATGTGACTGTTAGCACTATAAATAAATCCATCCTAAGATTAAAGTGCTAGGTACCCGTAATGATAAGGGAAGGATGAGTAATGTACTCTTAATGGACCCATAACATAAATATGTTAGAGTGTTATAATTACGGGAACACTTTTGATGGGATCTACCTATGTGAGTGGAAGTGTGGCCGCTTCTAGGAGCTTAAGGGCTTGGCTCTGACAGCACTCATGAAAAGAGGACATAGACACATGGCTATAATAGTGTCCCTAGATACTATGCATTGACTGATGTTGAAATCATTGTGTGAGATGTGTTCAGTTAATCAAATGGAATAGTTGGTTCAAAGCTTAGTCTACCATACAATTTCGATTAACTTTAACATGTTTTCACTAAGTGAAGGTTCAATCGTAAGACACCTTTATTTATGCAAATTGATTTCCAAGAATATCAAAATCTAAATATTTTGAAAATGGGGGGAGATTGTTGGAATAATTTCAAATATTTATAGTATTCCAATAACTATAAATGAATGGGTGTAATTAATCAAAAGATAAAACTTTTGGTCATTGGTCAAAAGTTATATCATTTGATTTTTTAAAAAAGAATTATAACTATTCAAAAAATATTATTTGAATAGTTACAAAATTAAATGAATAATTATTATTATTTATTTATTCATAAAGACACCTATTGAAAGATGTCTCTATGAAAAGACATGAAAATTCCTATAAATAGGAATGGGATTTCATTTGGAAATCATATCAGCAAATTCTAATATTATTTCTTCTCTTCCTTCATTTTCTAATATTATTAGATTATTCTATAAAGTATTGCTGCAGAAATCCTTTGTAGAAATTGAGTTTTTGTTATACATTACTCAGTGAATAGTGGACTATTCTCGTCAGTGCAAAACGCAAATAGTCATTGGCTTCATTGTATCCTCGAGGTTAATTTGCTTGGAACTCATTTGCACACTGAAGATAAGTGGGGGCGAATATAACCTTAAAGATAGTGGCTTGATACACGCCTTGGAGCCTGTCCTATTTCTTCTTTTTCTTTTCGAGTTCCGATCGTGTGTTCGAGTTTTTTCCTTACCGGAGTTTTGTACTAACATTAATGAGGTCTGGATGTGAGTAAATTGATGTTTGAAATATCTTCGTATGGTGGATTGAATGCTGCCGTATATTGTTGCTCATTACCGAATTAATGCTGAAACTAAGCTAATTAAATGGTGGATAATTTGCTGTCGATTATGATGGAAATGACTATAAAATGTTTAAATTTTCTCTTATTTAATTGATTGCTGCTGTTGTTTAAATGTTGCAAATTGAAGTGTTTAAATGCTATAAATTGAAGCGTTTAAATGTTGTAAATTGAAGTGTTTAAGTACTGCAAATTGAAAGTGTTTAGTTGCTGGAAATTGAGATGTTTTATCGCTATAATTGAGTTGTATAAATGTTGTTAATTGAGATGTTAAAGTGCTGCAAAATGAAGTGTTTAAATGATGTAAATTGAAGTGCTTAAATGTTATACAAGATCTTAAGAGTGATAAAGATGTTGAGTTATTTTTATAATCTTAAAATCTTTCACAAATTTTTAATAAATTTTTGAATATTTTTCAGAAAATTTAACTTTATTTTATAATTTAAAAAACTACATTGAAAATCAACTTCAACGGGATATCTAAATTGAAATAAAGTTGAATATTTATTTATTACTTGAGATTTTAAAGAATTTATATATTTTTTGAATGCTTTATTATTATTGACTTAAATTGTTACATCAACATCATAATAGTTATTACACCAAATATGTTCTACTTGTTGACTTGGGATGATTTCAATATGTTCTTTTACAGGGAAACTGGACCTGGGAACATGCAAAACTTAAAGCTAGAATGCAGACTTTACAAAGAAACCTGGGGTACCCCCTAATGGCTTCAAATTTCAGATACATTCAAGGCATGCATCTTTCTCTTTTAATAAATAATTAATTATATTTCTAGGCATTACGAAGGAGAAGATATCTAGAATTTGAGTCTTAGAGAGCTTCAAAATTTGAAGCAACAAATTGATTCTGTCTTTAAACGCATAAGATCCAAAAAGGTTTAAATCACTCCAACAATATATATACTAAAACATTATTTTCCTTAGTGTAAAAGATTTTCATGATTTATATTTTAAATCACTCCTTGATCACCATGTTTGCCAAAGGTAAAGTCATTGATTATATACATAAATTCCTCAAAAGATAAAAGAATACCAAAAATCTCAATATTCAGCTTGCTTTTTTCTTTTTCATGTCATGAACAGACAAGAAATGTGATGAAGATGATTATATTCTCACCTACCAGGACAAAGGAGAATGGCTGATTGCAGGCGATATTCCATGGCAGTAAGAATATTTTTCCTTCCTTTTCTTGGTTAATGAATCCTAAAATTATATATTAGTAGTAAATGCTGCAAATTGAAGTGTTTAAGTACTGTAAATTGAAGTGTTTAATTGCTGGAAATTGAGATGTTTTATCGCTGTAATTGAGGTGTATAAATGTTGTTAATTGAAATGTTAAAGTGCTGCAAATTGAAGTGGTTTAATGCTGTAAATTGAAGTGTTAAACTGCTACAAATTGAAGTGTTTGAATGCTGTAAATTGAAGTGTTTAAATGCTGTAAATTGAAGTGCTTAAGTGTTGCAAATTGAAGTGTTTAAATACTGCAAATTGAAGTGTTTAGTTGCTGGACATTGAGATGTTTTATCGCTGTAATTGAGGTGTATAAATGTTGTTAATTGATGTGTTAAAGTGCTGCAAATTGAAGTGTTTTAATGCTGTAAATTGAAGTGTTAAATTGCTAAAAATTGAAGTGTTTGAATGCTGTAAATTGAAATGTTTAAATGCTGTAAATTGAAGTGCTTAAATGTTGCAAATTGAAGTGTTTAGTTGCTGGACATTGAGATGTTTTATCGCTGTAATTAAGGTGTATAAATGTTGTTAATTGAGGTGTTAAAGTGCTGGAAATTGAAGTGTTTGAATGCTGTAAATTGAAGTGTTTAAATGCTGTAAATTAAAGTGCTTAAATGTTGCAAATTGAAGTGTTTAAGTACTGCAAATTGAAGTGTTTAGTTGCTAGACATTGAGATGTTTTATCGCTATAATTGAGGTGTATAAATGTTGTTAATTGAGATGTTAAAGTGCTGCAAATTGAAGTGCTTAAATGCTGTAAATTGAAGTGTTAAAGTGCTGTAAATTGAAGTGTTGGAATGTTGTAAATTGAAGTGTTTAAATGCTGTAAATTGAAATGCTTAAATGTTGCAAATTGAAGTGTTTAAGTACTACAAATTGAAGTGTTTAGTTGCTGGACATTGAGATGTTTTATCGTTGTAATTGAGGTGTAAATGTTGTTAATTGAGATGTTAAAGTGCTGTAAATTGAAGTGTTAAAGTGCTGCAAATTGAACTGTTTGAATGCTGTAAATTGAAGTGTTTAAATGGTGTAAATTGAAGTGCTTAAATGTTGCAAATTGAAGTGTTTAAGTACTGTAAATTGAAGTGTTTAGTTGCTGGACATTGAGATGTTTTATCGCTGTAATTGAGGTGTATAAGTGTTGTTAATTGAGATGTTAAAGTGCTGTAAATTGAAGTGTTAAAGTGCTGCAAATTGAAGTGTTTGAGTGCTGCAAATTCAAGTGTTTAAATGCTGTAAATTGAAGTGCTTAAATGTTGCAAATTAAAGTGTTTAAGTACTTATTTTGGGTTTTTTAACTTGTGTGATTATTTCTGTTTCTAGCTGTTGGTTTCAATTAGATGAGGCTAACATCTCCATCACCGGTGTATAGAGGTATCTTCACCATGTTCCTCGCAGGTTCAAGACAGGTTTCAGGGAAGGTAGGAAAATGCTAATGTCCTTAGGCTCATTGCTTTCTGATTTTAGTTCCATTGCGTATTTCTGTTCTTGTAAGAAATTTTGGGTTTTTTTTTTCATTTAAAATGTTCTTATTTTTTATTGGGGGTGATGTATAGGCACTGAAGCAACACCAAGAAAGAAGGTTGCAGCAGCTTTTGCTTAAAAGGCAAATTGTAATGGTATGAGGTTTTGTTTTGGATGAAGCCATGTTTATGAGGAAACATTTAGTGATGAAGAGTGAAATTATGTTCCATTGGATGCTTTAGTTGTTATTTAGTTTCTATTTGAATGTAGCTGTATTATATTTTGAACAATTATTGGAGCTAATGTTTGACCCTTAATTTCTTCATTGTCTTTTTTTTCACTTGATCAATTTTCTTGTTTCAAATTCATTAATTTTTATATTTAGTTTTGAAGTTTAAATTTTAATAGAAAATTTAATTTAATTAATATTTTTTATTTATCCTTAAAAGTATATAGTTTAAAGTTCAAATTTTAAAAATTAAACATAATATAATATTTATCATAGAAATAAATATTATTTAATTAATTTTTTTAAAAGTTATGTTCTTTAGCGGCGTTTGTGGGAAAAGCGCCGTTAAAGGTCCATTTTATAGCGGCGTTTGTCAGAAAAGTGTCGCTAAAGGTTATGACTTTTAGCAGCGCTTTTCTCACAAACGCCGCTAAAAGCCATGACTTTTAGCGACGCTTTCCCAACAAATGCCGCTAAAAGCCATGGCTTTTAGCGGTGCTTTTCCCACAAATGCCACTAAAAGCCATGACTTTTAGCGGCGCTTTTTTGAATAAATGCCTCAAATTTTTGCGACGTTTCCTATAGCGGCATTTTTTGCGGCGCTAGTAAAAACGCCGCAAATAGTTTTAGTGGCACTTAAAAACGCCGCTAAAGGCTAAAAAAGCGCCACTAAAAGTCTTTTTTCTTGTAGTGGATAGATGGTTTTTCTGCTATATTCTTTCAGAAATGTTGGCATATTGTGGGAAAAGAGTTAAGCCTTTATTGTCTGGGTGTTTTAAATGATGGTATGGATTTATAACCTATGAACGTTACAAACATAGTCATTCCAAAAATCCCTAATTTGACTAGCATGGTTAATTTTAGACCCATTAGTTTTTGCAATGTCATATATAAAGTAATAGCAAAAAATGGTGGCTAATCGGTTTCAAAGGGTATTAGATGTATGTATTGTTAGTGCCTAGAGTGCTTTTGTGCTGGGACAGCTATTTTCGGATAATGTTTTGCTTGCCTATGAAATTTTGCATACTTTTCGACAGAAACAGAGAGGAAGGAAGGGTTTTATGGCACTTATGTTGGATATTAGTAAGGCGTACGATAGAGTAGATTGGGTTTTTTTAGAGCTATGATGGAGAAAATGGATTTCGAAAAGGTTTTGGTGGACATAGTGATAAAGTGTGTCTCGACAATATCTGTAATAGCCCAAAATTGGGTCTAGTTGGAACAGAGGTTTTGGGACCACAAAATTCGAGATAGAAATAATTATTTTCTGATTATTTTGAGGTCTATGATATTATTTCATGATTGTGTGAAAATTTCGTGAAGAAATTTTATGCATAAAGTGCTCAATTTGAAGTTAGGGACTAAATTGAATAAGTTGCAAAACTTGCATTCTAGAAGTTTCTAGTATGAAATTGCTTTGAAATATTAATTAGGAGGTCTTAAATAGCAATTTGACCAATTTCTAAGTGATGGAAAAAAATTGGACATGGATGGAATTTTTGAAAGTTTAGTAAGGAAGGGCATTTTGGTCATTTAGTAATTAAAAGAAATAAAAGGGAAAATAAAGCCAAAAATTGACTCATATTTTTCATGGAGGCCGAAATTAGCATGGGGGAAGCCATGGCTAGGGTTTTCAAGCTTTCCAAGCTCAATAGTAAGTCTGTTCTAACCCCGTTTTTCAAGTTCTTTACGTTTTGGGAATCCCGGTAACTTGATTAAGCTTATTCTAGCAATAATTTAAGCTAGGGTTCATATTTGGAAAAATACCCATAGGTGAAATGTATTTATTTTGCTGTTTTATGATAGAATATGAGGTTTTAAATTATGTTAGACAACTTGTGCTACTCGGTTTTGAGTGAAAACGAGTAAAAGGGCTTAATCTGTAAAAATACCTAATAGCCAAAAGTATATGTTAGAGTGAGAATTTGATGTTGCCATAGAATGGAAAAGTGATCAGCGTGTCATAAAACATAAGAATAAGGGATGAAGTTTAATTCCCGAGCCTAGGGGTAAAAGGTAAATATGCAAAAGTTTAGGGGCAAAATTGTAATTTTTGCCAAAGTTTGAGTTAAGGACTGTTTTGAATAGTACATTAATTAAATAAGTAAAATATGATGTTTTAGATCCCGAAAAACGAGATTTGAACCTAGAATGAGAGAAAAATCGAAAATTAGGAAAGTTGGTAAAATGGCCGTTTTAGTATCGAGGTAAGTTCATATGTATAATAAGCATTAATTTATGCATGTTTCAATGTAAAATTGATATATTTATTATGATAATAATACAGCAATAATGTTGTAATTTATATTTGAAAGTTAAATTTAGTGAATTAATTGAATTATGTTAAATTAAATGATTATGGTGCCGAGTTTATGAATTGATTTAAAAATATGTCTATGGTACATGAAGTGCATTTAATTATCATACATAAATGTGATTTCTATAATTATGGATATTATGGGAAATTGTAAGTTCATTGATTTTTAATAAGGCAATGTGTAATTTAATGTTATTGCCTCGATATTAAATGAGATGTAAGTTTATATGTAAGTAATACATCAATATTACTTGTATTATGATATTTTATAATAATATTGGAAATATGTTTGTGGATAATTACTTGATTGGTGAAATTGTTGGAAAAGAGAGAGAAATCCCAGTTGAACCTTCGGAAAGATTGGATGATACAGATAGTATGTAGCTAGGTCACATGTATGGGGCTGAGTGCACATCACGTGTACAAGAGAGCTACAAGACATTATGATGTAGCTAGGTCGCATGGGTGATACTATGTGTACACCATGTAGACAAGAGAGCTACGGGATATATGTAGCTAGGTCGCATGCGTGGTTCCAGGTGAAGGACACCATGTAGACAAGAGAGCTATGGGATAAATTAGCTAGGTCGCATGGGTGGTACTGAGTGTTCACCATGTGTACAAGAGAGCCGAACTATATGATGGGTGGAGCTATGTGTTGAAACCACCAAGTATCGAGGATTGATCCGAAGTGTTCAACGGGAGACTCTCTATGTATTGCTTTGTGAGTTTTGTGATGAATAAGTGCAGGAACTTGGTTATGTGAATGATGTGTTCATTAAGTGACCAGGATGTGGTAAGGTTATAAAGAAGTAAGTTATACATGAGGATGATTTTATGGTGACCTTGTGATCATGGGCCTATACTTGTGATGTATGAAATGTGGTGAAAATGATTTGTGATATGTATGTTAAAATGAGGTTAATACAAAGAAAGTGTGAAAGAGTGAATTAGCAATAAAACTGTTTTGGATAGTAGCAGTGACGTGATTTTGAAAAATCACCAAAAATAGTAGAAATTGAATCAAAGACTGAATGAGATATAAAATTAAATATTAATGAGTCTATTTTCATATAAAAGAAACAGAGCAAGAAAAAGAGTTCTATATTTTGAGATATTTATGTTTTTGTGAGACTGGTTTAGAATGATTACGTGATCCCCTGTTCTGACTTTGGAAAATCAAAAAAATTTGGATAAAAATAATTAGAGGCTTAAACTTATATTTTTAAAATCCCTAATGAGTCTATTTTCAAGATAAATCAACAAGAACATTATCCGAGTTCTGTACTGTGAGATAATTAATTTTTAGTGAAGAGAGGTCAGAACTGTCAGAAAGTGAAATAGCGGAAATTTTAATGAATAAACTGTACTAATTGGCTAAACCAAAAATTATGAAAATTTTATGGTGGAAAGATATGTGAGTCTAATTTCATGAGAAATTTATGGATCTTAATTTTGAGCTCTGTAGCTTGAATTATAAATAAGTAAGTGACTATGACTCGTGTGGACAGTTTGATGTGAGCATTTATTAGTAAATTGTGAAATTGTACTTACAAGAATGCTATATACATTAAGGATGTGGAATGCAGAGGAAGAGGAGGAAAATAAATATATGTGGAATACATGGAAACTATGGTATATAAAATATTGATATAATGAAATAAATGATATGTGTTTATAAGAAAACAGAAAGAGAATGATATGTATCATGACATGTATATATATATGACTAGTCTCAATGTAATGCTTGTTGGGTATGGAGTTGAATTGAAATGTTTCAGGCAAACATGTTATTTTGCGCATCTGAATTGTGGTATTTTATAAAGATATGATCTAGTTTTAAATATGAATGCTTGATGATTAAGCTGAAGATATTTGGTAAGATGATAATCTTGGTATAAATGTATAAGTGGTACTATAATAAATAAGGTAAAATGAGTATGAGAGACACATGTATGATGATATACAAATGCTATGTTTGTGGTTTAATTGAGAATATTTAATCATTAAATGAATACCATGTTATATGCTTTTGATTTTGTATAAGTGTGTAAAAGATTAAGGTTGACCAAAGCTTGGAAAATAGCCTAGGTATATTCCACACAGGCAGAGACACGACCATGTGTCTCAGCCGTGTATGGAACACGACTTTAGGACACACGCGTGTGGAGCCTTAAAGCATGAAATTTCCAAGATTTTCGTAAGTTCTTGGTTTAGTCCTGAACCCTTTCTAAAGTATGTTTTGGGCTTCGTAGACTCAAATAAGGGACTGTGTAAGTGAATGAACATTTTGAAATATGAATGAAATTTTATGGCCCGTATTTTAGTTTAAAGTTTGTATGTTTGTCCGGTAACGCCTCGTACCTTATCCCGACCTCGGGTACGGGTAAGGGGTGTTACAATATCTTATTCGGTTAGTATCAATGGAAATATGGAAGCGTCTTTTCGTTCATCTAGAGGACTTCAAAAAGGGCATCCTTTGAGTCCTTTTCTCTTTCTTATTTACAGTGAAGGACTTTTTACTCTCATGAGACTTACTTTGAAGGAAGGTTTTATGAAAAGGGCGAAGGCCAGTAGGAGTAAACCCAGATTTCTCACCTACCTTCTGCATATAATTGTGTCCTTTTTGGGGAAGGAACAAGTGGAGTGCTCATGTCTTAAAGAAGATCTTGAAGGAGTATAAAACTTGCTCGGGATAATGTGTAAATTTCAAAAAGTCCACAGTTTACTATAATGCAAATACCCCTGATTCGGTGAGAGTGCAAATATCGGGGAGATTGGGGGTCAGGTCCTCAAACAATCTAGAAAGATATTTAAGCCTTCCTAATATGGTGGGTAGAATAAAAAAGGCTTCATTTCAGATTTTAAATGATCGAATGAAGAAGAAGATAGATAGTTGAAGCACTAGATTTCTTTTACAATGGGGCAAGAAGGTATTCATAAAATCAGGGCTTCAAGCCATACGAACTTATACAATAGCTTGCTTCCTTTTGCCCAAATCTTTGTGTGGGGAATTAGAGAGAATAATGGCTAGATTTTGGTGGCAAATAGCTCATGGGAGGCGAGGATTGCATTGGTGTGAATGGGGAAAACTTTTTGAGCTGAAGGAGAATGGGGACTTGGGCTTTAGGAGTTTCAACAAATTTCATGTGGCTCTTTTAGCAAAACAAGGGTGGAGCCTTATTAATCATCCTGATTTTTTATTAGCGCAAGTTTTAAAAGCAAAGTATTATCCTCAAACCAATATTTTAAATGCAAGTTTAAAGCATGGGGCTTCATATACTTGGAAGAGTATTTGGTCGGCAAGAAAGTTGCTTCAGAATGGGTTGTGTTGGAGGGTGGGAACAGGGGAAAAAATTCAATTTTAAATCATGCATGTATTCTTGGTTCAGTTGATTATAAATTGAGCAGCGTGGTTCGTGATAATAACGTATTAATAGTCGCTGATTTAATTGATAATGCTAATAGAGAATGAAGGCGAGAGATTATTACTGATACTTTCTCTGATACTGACGCGACCAGGATGTTTCAAATCCCATTGGCAAAAGAACCACATGAGGATGTGATGGTGTAGAGATGCGAACCCTCATGAGAGTTCTTTGTTCGGAGTGCCTACAAACTATTACAATCTGGTATTCCTAGTCCTATTTTCAATAAATTACAGGCCACATTTAAAGGATTCTATAGGAAGCTATGGAGCCTAAATCTTCCTTCTAAAATCAAAATTACAATATAGTGAATATCGAAAAATTTTATCCCTAATTTATCTAATATGTATTGCAAGCGACTTGTGGTGAATGCAATGTGTCCAAAATGCAGGGGAGGGGCTGAAACGACGGACCATGTTTTTTGAAGTTTCCTTACTTCAAAGGATGTTTGGGAATTAGTAGGGTACCTGTGGATATTGTCAAATACAACTTAAAGAATGTTTAAATGGCTTACCTGGGTATTTAGTGTAAGTTTTATTCTTCAATGGAGGGTCTTCTGTTGTGCCTTTTGGGCACTGTAGACTGAAAGGAATAAGCTTGTACATGAAAACTTAGCAAATCGAGTAGAGAGATAGCCAATTTCATTCAAAGTTACATTAAATAACTTGAAGTAATCGAAGAATAAGGGCTTACCAAGGGAGTTATTCGACGAAATGGGAGCCTCCTTTGGGGGTTTTATTAAAATAAACTTCGATGCGGCTTTTGATAGGGCACATTCTAGATCAAGGTAGGGGATAGTGGCCAAAAATGCCCTGGGAAAGGTGGTTGCCTCTAGATCGATGATACATGCAGATGTTGGGTCGGGCTTCGCAGCAGAAGCTTTCGCGTGTTTATGGGTAGTACAAACAAAGTTAAATTTGGGTTTCACAAATGTGATTATAGAAGGGGACTCTTTATAAGTTATAAAGAAATGCAACTTAGATTCACAAGAAAAATAAAAAATAAGTGCTTATATCCAGAATATAAAACGGAATATCAATAGTTTCCGGTCTCTATGAATCAAACATGCAAGACGCTTGGCTAATCAACTTGCTCAAGCTATAGCTACTGAAAGTTTGAGGAATGGTGAAGAGTTTTACCTGGAAGAGACGATCTTGAGATTCGTTGTGAAGATAATGGAAGAAGAATGGATCCAGGAGCCCGATTGAGGAGGAAGATGTTAAAAGCTTTTTAGTCCCTGGGGTAAAGAAAGATTAGAATTGTGTTTTTGAAAGAAATGATCTGTAACATCGATGGAAAATAGAAAGTTATCTGTGGGAAATGAAACTGTCAGTTTTGAATTGAAAGATGCAGGGATAGTGTTAACTCGAAAGGGTCAACTCAAGATCGATGATAGGGAGGTTGAATTGGCCTTTAAGAAGTTGTGGTGGAAGCAACAAAAAATATGCAACAAAGAACACAAAGGATTTAAAATGGTTCGACCCCAATTTCCTACTCCACTACCTTAGCTTTCCACAGCTAAGTATTTTTTTAAATTCACTAATTTGGCAACCTTTAAGGACAAGGCTTATGTAATGCCCCTAACCCGAATCCGTCACCGGAATAGAGTTACAGAGCATTACCGAAGTTACCGATTTATTTATTAGATATTTTATTTCTTCTAACATTCATATTTGGAACCAATTAAAATCAATCATATTGTCCCTTAAACATACTTATTTTTCTCGACATGTTTTACTTGAATTTATTACTCGTCTCAATATACTTAATTTCCTTGTATCAACGTATCAAAGATAATCACATATTGACATATCATGATAAATATTATTCTCTTGTCGTTTCTTCATAAACATAAATCAGGTAATTCGTTATATCGATATTTCATGCATTTAAAAAAAAAATTCTTGCAATTTAATCCTTATTTCCAGCCGTTATTCTCATACAAATTGATAACAACCCATGTATTCTATAAAATATCAGAATTTTTCATAATTTCAACACTTTTCAATTTAATCCTTAAAACATGTTTTTCCTCGATCTTGAACTAAATTAATAATTTATTTCAAAATTTCAATTTTAAATAATAAAATAATCCACTTCATGCAAATTGGGCATTTCTAACATTTTTACAAAATTGCCCATAAAGTTTTACTTTTATTCAATTTAGTCCCTCAGCCTAAAACATGCAAATTATCTATGCTAGCTGAATATTCATACATATTTTCCTCCTTCTCCTCTCCATTCCACATCCTTAATTTATATAATATGCTTATAAGTAACATTATCTATAATTTCACTATTTACTTATATGTATATTCAAAGTTGTCCGTTTGAGTCATAGTCACTAAATTATTTATATCTTGAGCTACAGAACTCAAAATTAAGATCTGTTAATTTTACCTAAAACTAGACTCACATGTCTTCTTTCCATAAAATGTGCATAATTTTAGGTTTAGCCAATTAGTACAGTTTATTCATTAAAGTCTCCCCTATTTTGCTATTTGACAGTTCTGACCACTCTTCACTAAAGTTCAATTATCTCTTTAAAAAGAATTCAAATTATGTTATCATTTGTTTCTTATAAAAATATACTCATTAAGGAATCTAACCATATGAATTATGTCCCAAAATTATTTTTTTTTATAATTTTTAATGATTTTTCCAAGTCAGAACAGGGGATCTCGAAATCATTCTAAACCAGTATCACAAAAATATATAAATATCTCAGAATATAGAATTCATTTACTTTCTCTATTTCTTTTATATGAAAATGGTCTCAATAAGATTTAATTTCATATCTCACTCAGATTTTAATTCAATTTCTACCATTTTTGGTGATTTTTCAAAGTTAGCCTATTGCTGCTGTCCAAAACTACTTTAGTGCAACATATTGATTATCAAGTTTATAACACTCTTATTTCCATTCTCTACCATATTTCCATTATTTTCTCTCATTTCCCTTCACTAATATATCAAGAACATGGATCCTTATATAAGAAAACTCTTCCTTAACATCATTTTCATGCTTTTGATATTACCTTACATGGGAAACTCTACTTAAAATATATTGAAATCTTAAAATTCTTACCTTGTCCTATTGATTTTAATCTTTAACTTCATTTTTCTCTCTCCTCCAACTTCTATTTCTTGAATCCAACTTTATATTCCAACTCCCCTTAGTCTCCTTAACATTTTTCTCTCTTGGTAGCTATGAAAATTCTTTTGATTTTTAGGTAAAAAGGGTGATTTTTTGTGGAAAGACTAAATTGTAAAGAAAGCAAAACTTTCTTTCTTCTCTTTTCTTCTAACGTGAAATGCATGGAGAAAGATGGATAGTGTATATATATTTTTCCACACACACACATATATATATAGACTAAATAAAATAATAAAATAATAAAATATCTTATTAAAATATTAAATAAATAAGAATTATCTAATTAAATAACTATAAAATATCACCAATATCATCATTACTTTCTAGATTTCTCTCTCTTTCAATTGATCATTTTGCCCTTTATGATCTTTTAAAATTCCATTCTTGGGTCATCACTTAATTTGGTAAAATTACAATTTAGTCCCTCAAAATTCTTCACCTATTCAATTTGGTCCTTACTCATCAATTTTCCTTGGTTTCTAGATCAGTCCACCCTTAAAATATTTTCACTATTAGTCTTTCAAATTTTTCATATTTACACTTTAATCCCTCAAATTTTGAGTATTTACTCTTGAGCCACAAAACTTTTCTCACTTTTACAATTTAGTCCTTTCTTGAATCAATATGTCATAATATACTTCCCAGTGACATAACTCAATTTTCCTCTTCTTGTCACTTTATTTCCTTATTTTACTGTATTAAGGAATATTTTACTATAGAAATTTTCACAGTGTTACAGTTTAACCTTACAATCTCTCTTAAGACTTATACCCCAAAATTTTAAGATACAACTCCCTTAAGGTTTTTGCCCAAATCTTAAGAATAAACCCTTTCTAAAAAAGATACAAATTAGTAAACAAAGAAAACAATCCTCACAAGACCAGGATGTTTGCCAATTAAGCACAAATACAAAGAAGAACACTTGAGGTAAATGAATACAATGAAAGCTCACAAGTGTCTACAAGACAAGGTATGAAAGAGTTAAGCTTTAGGTTGTTTTGATTTATCTTTAAGCTTTGCACATTGCTTTTCTTGTTGCTACACATTTGGAAGATGGTATTTATACCCTATAATTGATTTCCCACCATTGTGGTTGTTGTAGAAGTAAATATAGCCGTTGAGGGATGAAATACCAAGTCATTAACTACACCTGCAGCAACAAGTATCGATACCTACAAAAAGGATATCGATATTTTTTTGTAATCAATGCAGATTTTAGTGACCGTTGGAGCAGGAATATCGATACCTTAAGAAATATATCGATATCTTAAGAAAACTATTGATACTGGATCGATACCTACCAGGGTTTGAAAGAAATAGAATGTCAATTTGGTACCGATTATCATAGGGGTATCGATATCTTGTAAAATATCGATACTTAGACAAAAAGTATCGATACTTTTTGTCCTAGAGCAATTCTAACTTGTTTGAAAATGGTTAAAACATATTTGAAAATATTTGACTCAATTGAAACCATTTCAACTTGATTCTATCAAATTGCTCAACTTTACTTTTATTCAAAAACACTTTCATTTGTTATATCAAAACATATTATCCAATAAAGCTTAGTTTAACATATGGGACAGGTACACACTTCCTAAGATGATAGACTGGCTTAGTTTACACACTTCCTAAGATGATAGACTGGCTTAGTTTTCTTTTTCTGTTTTAGATTTTTGGGTTTTGTTTTTTTCTTCTGGGTCCGTTTTTGGACTTCAAGTTTGTTTTGATGTTTGGCTTTAATTTGAGTAAGAAAAGCCTAGTCCTTTTCTTCAAAAAATAATAATTTCATACACACTTAATTACCTCTATCAATTCTATATATTAATAATGTTATTAATTGAGTTGGTGTTGCAAATTAACTTGACACCAACTCAATTTTAATGGCAATATCATGATAAACAATTGTATCCATTTAATAATCTTAATATTATATATTTAAATTTCGTTTTACTCACAATTTAATTTATCTTTTATTTTAATATCTTACATATTTCATGTGTTATTATTAATTAGTTCGAACCATATGTTTCATTATTTATTGTATGTTATTTTTAAACTCAAATTTATATTTTAAGTATGAGATTTCCACACGCATATGCGTGCAATAAAATTTTTAGCTATAGTTAATATTTTGATTGAGCTAATGTCACCCATCAATTAAGTCACAACTTAATTGTAGAGTTACTAAAAACCTTTTATTTTAACAAAGCAGAAGATTTTATTTTGAAATCAATTTTGTATTTTTATATAAAATCTAAAAGAAAATATTTATAAAATTCAAACCCAAAATATTATCATCTTTAAGAACTCAATTTTATCTTTTATTATAAAAAATTTGATCGATATCGCAAATACATCATAATCTAGTAAAAAGAGAGTTATAATATAGGGTTCAGACCCTTACTACCACATCCATGTCATACTTTTTTCCTCGGCAACCTCCAAATCAATTTTCTACAATAATAGGAAATGAAAATTTAGGGTTAGGTTTCATTAGATTTTATGTTCTAAAAAGCAAGATTGATCCATTTGTTTGTTTGCTTGAAAGTAGACTTGAGGAGTTTGGATTTCATTTAATTTCTTTTACATGTTTTCTTTTTCTGTTTTAGATTTTTGGGTTTTGTTTTTTTCTTCTGGGTCCGTTTTTGGACTTCAAGTTTGTTTTGATGTTTGGCTTTAATTTGAGTAAGAAAAGCCTAGTCCTTTTCTTCAAAAAATAATAATTTCATACACACTTAATTACCTCTATCAATTCTATATATTAATAATGTTATTAATTGAGTTGGTGTTGCAAATTAACTTGACACCAACTCAATTTTAATGGCAATATCATGATAAACAATTGTATCCATTTAATAATCTTAATATTATATATTTAAATTTCGTTTTACTCACAATTTAATTTATCTTTTATTTTAATATCTTACATATTTCATGTGTTATTATTAATTAGTTCGAACCATATGTTTCATTATTTATTGTATGTTATTTTTAAACTCAAATTTATATTTTAAGTATGAGATTTCCACACGCATATGCGTGCAATAAAATTTTTAGCTATAGTTAATATTTTGATTGAGCTAATGTCACCCATCAATTAAGTCACAACTTAATTGTAGAGTTACTAAAAACCTTTTATTTTAACAAAGCAGAAGATTTTATTTTGAAATCAATTTTGTATTTTTATATAAAATCTAAAAGAAAATATTTATAAAATTCAAACCCAAAATATTATCATCTTTAAGAACTCAATTTTATCTTTTATTATAAAAAATTTGATCGATATCGCAAATACATCATAATCTAGTAAAAAGAGAGTTATAATATAGGGTTCAGACCCTTACTACCACATCCATGTCATACTTTTTTCCTCGGCAACCTCCAAATCAATTTTCTACAATAATAGGAAATGAAAATTTAGGGTTAGGTTTCATTAGATTTTATGTTCTAAAAAGCAAGATTGATCCATTTGTTTGTTTGCTTGAAAGTAGACTTGAGGAGTTTGGATTTCATTTAATTTCTTTTACATGTTTTATTCGGTAGGATTTATTTGTTATTGTTTATATTATGTTACTCTCATCCCAAGTTGACCATATAAAAAAACAAGGAAAAGTGTAAATAAATTCAATACACCAAAGTTCTATCGTCTGTCATTAAGTGGCACATTTTGAAGGTTTTTTTTCCTTCAACTATTTTGGGTTTTTTAAGAAAAAAATAGTTTGTCTTATAACACCGCCAATGGAAGAGGAGTTGGCAAATCTCAATATTGTTGATGATGAAAAACTAGTTCAAGCGTTTGATGATGAGGATTATGCTAAAGAAGATTTTAATTTTTGCCTCTTAGGAAAGGTATTGACGGATAACATAGTTCACTTTCCATCAATGAGAAACTTGCTTGCAAAATTGTGGCATCCAATTAAAAGGATATCTATCACAAAAATAAAAGATAAAAGAATACTGTACAGGTTTTACAACAAGGTATGCCATGGCCTTTCAATAGGCATCTTATTATTTTCCACTATTTATTAAAATGGGAAGACCTTGTACAAGTTCCTCTGAATTTTATAACGTTTTGGGTACAAGTCCATAATCTTCCGTTGAGACTCATGTCAGAAGGTCTAGCAAGGCAATTTGGAAATTTTATCAGGCAATTCATAGAATATGATACTGCATCAATAGTAAAGGGGGTTAGAAAATTCATGCGAATTAAAGTTTGACTAGATGTATGTTTACCCCTGAAAAGAAAAAAGCGCCTTATATTTGGCAGGATAAAGCTACATACGTGAACTTTCAATATGAGAAATTATCTCTATTTTGTTTTCTATGCGATAGGCTAGGGCATGGAAACGTTTTTGTCTAAGTCATTTAACTTTAGAGTCACGGGAAGTATCATTTGGGTGGGATATTTATTTAAGAGCCCCACCACGGAGGGCAACAACAACTACTAGCAAGTGGTTGCAAAAAGAGCCAGTGGAAGCAGTAAATTCAAGAATGGATTGGGAGGAAAATAGGAGAGTGAGATTGCATGAAAATCTCTACGTTCAAGGCTATAATGGAGAAAATTCAAATTTGGAGTTGGATGAAAGGCCGTTCGAGTTGGTAGATGGAAGAAAGAGACAGAGAGTACATTGGTTGGAAAATCCAAACCAATGCAACCTCAGTTCGGAGAATATAGAGATAAATTATGAATTATTGGCGACCGTAATAAGCAGGTCGACCAGTTATAATGAAAACCTTGAGTTGGAATGTCTATGATCTGGGGCAACCACGGGTTGTTAGGTGTCTTATGCACAAGTTAAGACAAGTCAAACCCTAGGTTTTGTTTCTTATTGAGATAAAGGTTAATGCAAGGAGTATGGAAAGAATAAGGAAGAGTTGTGAGTTTAGGAACGGAATTGATGTGGGGAAAAATAGGTCAAGAGGAGGTTTGTCTTTAGGATGGAAGAAGGGTATATCTATTTCGTTAATAAGTTTCTCCCATTCACATATAGATGTTGAGGTAAAAAAGAAAGATGGGAAGATTTTATGGCGGCTTACTAGTTTTTATGGGTCCTCGGTGGAAAATTAAAGGAAGGATTCATAGGATACTTTAAGGTAGTTAAAAAGAAGTTGCAACTTACCATGGATAGTGTGATTCTTCGAGTTTGATCCGATCTCTTGACCACAAAATGTAATCTACAAAATAGAGGATAAAGCACAAGTAAGCCTACTTGAAGCTTAGTAAGTTTGTTAAACCAAACAATAATCTTACCAAATTAAAGCATAACATAGCAAATTTTACGATTAAAATAACCAAGTTCCTGTTAGACACAACTCACAGCAAGTGAGTATTAAACAGTACAAATTGTTACACCGGTTAAAGCTTACTAGGCACTAACCCTGATAAGTATGTCGACACAAAACGTACTAAGCATTAAGCCCGATAAGTACACCAACACGAAGCATGCTAGGCACTAAGCTTGATAAGTAAACCAACACGAAGCCTGCTAGGCATTAAGCCCGATAAGTACACCGGCACGAAGCCTGCTAAGCAACAAGGCTCGATACAGTACAATACACCGATATAAAGTCTGCTAGGCTCAAGGCCCGAATTCAATACACTCAATACATTTTAATTTCACTATTGACCTTCGTTAAATCAAACGTTCGATAATCACGGAAAAGAACAATTACTAAAGTAAAATCAAGTAATAAAGATATTATTTATAACATACTTATATAAACGAACTTACTGGACTTATTTGCAGTATGGTTTAAATGTAGGGACTAATCCCCAACCTTTTCTTTTCCACAATTGTGAACACGTTCTTGATGTAAAATAATAATTTCATTCAATTAACTAAAGCAATAGAAAAATTAAGCCATTTTATGCAATTAAGTCCTTTTTGACATTTTTACAAATTTACCCTCAATATTTCACTTTTATTCAATTTAGTCTCTATGCCCAAAATTTACAATTAAACCAATTTTATTCAAAACCCATCCTAGCCGAATGTCAAAAACCCCCCAATTCAACCTATATTTATGATTAATTCACAACAAGTCGTTGAAAGTTTATCACTTTAACAATTTAATCCTTAAACGTTAAAATCATCAAAAATTACTTTACAAAATAGTTTTAACTAACAACCAAACTTAATAATCTTCCATCAAACTTTAAAAACAACCCAAACACATCACTGGCATAATCTAAAAAATTTGACAGTTTCACAAGTTAGTCCCTAGGTTAGCTAAATTAAGCTAATACGAGCTCAGAAGCATAAAAATTACTAAAAATGGATAAAGTTTACTTACCTATTTGATGAACCCTAGCTAACCGAAGCTTTTTCCTCTCCAAAAATGGCTATTGGATTTTGTTGAAGAAGAAAACAAGAAGAAAATGTTTCATTTAACCTTTAATTTGATTTAATCTTTGCTTATTTACAAAATTGTCATTATCTTTTAATTTTTAATTAAAATTTCATATATTTAATCATGTAATCGTCCATTCCCATTCCCTAATGATATAATTACCATATTAATCCCTTTAATTACTTTCTATAACTATTCGATAACCCTTACTAATAGAGAGCAACTTTCTCGACTTTTACAATTTAATTCTTTTACTTAATTAAATAACTAATTGTTAAAATTTTATAACTAAATTTAAATACCAAAAGTAAAGACCTTGTAAATATTAATTAATAAATATGTATAAATTGATATGTTGGAGTTGTGGTCCCGAAACCACTGTTTCCGACACCATTGAAAAATGGGTTGTTACATTAGGTATATATTTCAATTATTTTATTATTGTTTCACTACACCATAAATACAATGATATCCTCCGTGTTCTACCAAAGCCAACTTATAAGAATATACTGATGGGATCGTCAAACTCAACTGATTCATCACAGATGTTAGAGGATTCTGAGATCCATGAAGGGGATGTGTGGACTGAGTTGGTCGATGGGATCCCATCGATTACGTTCTTTGACAGAGTTAAGGATTTCATTGAGAGAAAAATGGCCAAAATGATCATTATTAAACTATTGGAAAGAAAGATCGCTTTCAATTCCCTACTGAATAGGGTCACGATGTTATGGAAAACAAAATGCCCATTCCAACTCATGGACTTAGAGAACTATTACTACCTGGATCACTTTAATGATGAAGAAGACTATTACAAGGTGTTGACCAATGGGCCATAATTGATTTTTGGGCAATACTTAACGATGAGACCTTGGTCACCGAATTTTTCAACGACACAGGATGAGGTGGGTATTCAAGTTATGGGTTTGTTTGCCTGGACTTTCTGAAAGCTATTATTTGAGTTGTCTCCTCAAAGTTATTAGGTAGGCTATTGGTTCAGTTGTCAAAATTGATAAGAATACTGATAGTACAAAAAGGGGAAGGTTCCCAAGAATGGCCATTTCTGTAAATCTTCAAATACCACTATTTTCTAAAGTTAGAATTGATGGGCATATGCAGACGGTAGAGTACAAATCTTTACCAAATGTTTGTTTCAGGTGTAGGCTTTATGGTCATGGGTCGATTTATGCCAGAAGGATTTATTCCCATTGTTGATGAAAGAGACTTCTGTTAAGATACCGATGCCGATGCCGAAAATACAAGTTCCTCAAGATTTGCAAAGAAGGATATAAGAAGAGGATTATGGATCGTGGATGATAGTCGAACGCCAACAATGGCAAAAGGGGAGAAGTTTGGGAGGTAAATCAAGTGATAATCAAGGCAGCTTGGGTGGAGACTCTAGATTTGATTTTCTTGGTGAGAATCAAGGGTTGACTAAAGTTGAAGAGGCCAATATGGTAAGAGAGTTATCTATTGAGAAAGGCACGATTAAAGGGACTAGTAATGGAAGAAATCCAAAAGTGGCAGCAGCTTATATAAGGAACGATTCAAAAGTTAAAGGTAAGGGGATTTTAGTTGCCTCTGGGCCTAAGGTAGGTGTCAATGTGCTTAAGCTTGTGAAAAAGGGTATTCAACGAAGCCCTATAAACTTTAATGATGGAGCAATAATAGGCCGTAGAGCTGGGGAGGTTAATGCAAGCCCATTCCATTTTTAGACTATACAAGTTTTAGGTGGATTGGATAGCAACAGGTATAGGGCTATGAAATTGATTCAACTGAGTAAAATTGTCCAAGTTACAGAAAAAATGAAGCACGAGTTTCGCCTTTGGGGAGAGAAACACGAGCTTAACTAGTGAGAACACTAGCTAGCAGCCGACGACCATGAAGGATTTTGAATGAAGACCTCGAGGGTTTGAAATTGGACGTTTAGACTAGAATATGGTAGGAATAGAGGCAGCGATAAATAGTGTTTTTGAGGGTATCGAACGAGAATTTGAATTGGGTAGTTTGATCGTGAATTCTATGGCAATGGAAGGTGTTGATGTTGCAGAAGCATGCAATATTCAAGCAAATTGCTAAGTTGGAGCTCCTGGTCTGCTTTCTATCTCCTTTTATTATCTATTTATGAATGTAAAGATGTTTTTTTCTGAAATTTCCAATGAGTTGGTTATTAGAGTATACCCAAAGACCTATCATGAGATGATTATAATCACATATTCATTCTACCTTGTTTATTAATAAAAGGCATTGCCATTGTTATTTTAGTTTCACTTTTTGTGTGTGTAAAATAAACTAATTTATAATAATGTCCCCTGAATAATATGATTATTTTTAAAAGGTCCTTAGTTAAGTATTATTGTAGGCTTGGACAACAATAATGCATTAAGACTAATATGTAGTTGATTGATGAAAAAATGTTGTCATTGACATAGGAATGTCAAAATCAATACATGAGTATATGTTAGAGAATGACATATTGGACTGACCCGCTATGAGTGTAACACCCCTAACCCGTCATTGGATTAGGGTTACGAAGCATTACCATACAATCAAAAATTTTTAAACTTTAAATCATTCAATAACTTAACTACATTATAAACCATCCACAAACATGCATATTGTCCCTAAATTGAGCCCTCAAGGCTCTAAAAATAACTTAAAAGCAATTCGAGACCAATTTGGAAAATCTATGTAAAAGTCACAAAAATTTGGAAATAAAGGTCACACGGCTGAGACACATGCCTGTGTCTCAAGCTGTGTAACCATCAAGCTAGGGACACATGGTCGTGTCCCAGCCCGTGTCCTCACTTGTGTAACTCTCTAAGTAGAGTCACACGGCCATGTCACACAATCGTGTGCCAGGCCGTGTGTTAGGCCATGTAACTCACTGACTTACCACCTAAGGAAATCATTAGATGACACATGGCCGCGTCGCCAGGCTGTGTATCTCACACGGCTGAGTCACATGCCCGTATCTCAGGCTGTGTGGACCCAAATTTACCTAAAATCAAGCAATTTCAAAACCATGTTATGCAAAAAATCTAGACCAATAATGCACACATTCAAGGCACCAAAAACCTCACCTAAACACACATATATATGCCATTTCAAGATCCTAATTCAACTAACCAATATGCCATTCAACGGCACCTCAAATGCATTCAACAATACCTACCTAAACATGTCAATATTACCACATTTCAATCATCAAATCCTAGTTCAATACTTACCAAAACATGCCACAAACTTGACTATTATCAAACCATTCAAAACATACCATAAGAGCCATTCAAACTTGCATAGTAAGACAATCATAATGGCACAACTTGACAAGGTATCAAATAGTACTAAACTAAGATAAGTTTCGAAAATTATACATGCCAAAACACCAACAAGCCATTCATCAAAATAATATTGCGCGTCATCCTATACATGCCATTATAAACCTTGGCCAAAATGTTCAAAAACTACCAAAAAGACTTATGAATAGTGTGATAGGTCTCCAACGAGCTTCCAACCAAAACGAGCTTCCGATGATCTAAAAGAAAAAGGAAAGAAACTACGTAAGCAATAATGCTTAATAAGCTCATATAAACTTAAAACGTAACTTATCATTTCTATAATACAATGTATAGAATTAATACAAAACATTAGCAATGCCATAAGCTTAGTAAAAGCCTAAACCACATCACCAACTCACAAGTTAGTAGGTTCATCCATACCATAAATGGAATCATTCATAAGATATGTAATTTTCCATATGTATACAACATCATTTAGCTCTTCATTCATTTTCATAAGTTTATAATACATCCATTCAAACACTTACCTTTGCATTCCCTCTTTCTTGCCCGTTGAACCATTTAGAATTACATCGGATACTCGGAAAAGCTCACACGAAGTATATCTGTACATATAACTGTAAGCTTTCCTTTACATCATTGCTCACACGAGCTGCGGGTCGAAATATAAGCTACACGATGCTGCTCACACGAGCTGTGGAGAATCCGTAATAAATGCAGGACCTCAGCCATCGATAGGATATTCAAGACCAACACCCTAGACATAAAATCCCTAATGACATGTCATTTGTATCCTAAGATTTCCTAAAGTTCAACAGGGACTTAATATCCGTCAATTCATCATAACATTGACATGTTCATATATCGATCCATTTGCAACATGAATAACATTATAACAATCAATTTAAATAACATAAACATGATAAATGTTCATACGAACTTACCTCGATGACTAGGGGCGTGAAGGTTAAATCGAGCTAACCCGAAGCTTTTGTTTTCCCTTAATCTAGATCCGTACGTGGTTTATCTTGATCTAAATAGATAATTATATTCAATTAAGTACTTCAATTAACCTTAAACATTCAATTCACATTTAATTCAATCCTTATTTCATATTTATGCAAAATTATCAATTTACCCTTAACATTTAAACCTTTTCACAATTTAGTCCTTAAGCTTATAACTTAAAATCTAACATTTTAATCTAATTCCATTAACCAAACATGTAAGGGACTTTGAAACAACTCTTATTTACCATCATTTCACAACAAAACATGCAAGATGAACATGTTTTCTTAGTTTATTTCACAACTCCAATTTACCTATTTACTATCATTTCACAACTCCTATTTACCTATTTACCAAACATGTAAGATAAACATGTTTTCTTAGTTTATTTACGTTTTATTTATTCATTTACCTTTTTGCCCTTAAAAAACTATCAAATTTTCAATAAAGCCTAATCCATATAAATCCGCTAACTAATCAAATGGTCTAATTACCATTTAAGTCCTTTAGTTTAAAATTCAATGGCTATTAGACTCTTTTAACTAATAGAACTCAATTTTTTTTAGTTTTTACGATTTAATCCTTTTGACTTAATTAATCAAGCAAACATCAAAATTTTTTAACGAAATTTTAATATGAAATTACTATAATTCCATAGACATTAACATAATAATAAAATAATAATTTACTCGTCAGACTTGTCGTCCCGAAACCACTGTTCCGATTTCATTGAAAACGGGCTGGTACAATGAATATGTTTCTTGGATTATTATATAATAGTCACAACATTACTCATTGTGGTAACTATGCATACAATCCTTAGACTTGAGATCATCATTGTCCCAACATAGTGAGTCGTATATTTTGATACAGTCAAACGTCTACTATAACAAGTTATAAAGACTGATGTTGGGTATGCCACAATCTATGTAGTGGGATATGATTTATCAAAATACGATTTGTCCCTTCTACGTGATGGGAGCAATATCTTAGGCTAGTTGA
Source organism: Gossypium hirsutum (assembly GCF_007990345.1). Taxonomy (NCBI): domain Eukaryota; kingdom Viridiplantae; phylum Streptophyta; class Magnoliopsida; order Malvales; family Malvaceae; genus Gossypium; species Gossypium hirsutum. The sequence continues at coordinate 16,322,785 of NC_053429.1, forward strand.
TGAAATGAGACTAGAAATGCATGGCTATGCTCAAATAAGTTAATATGAGATATTACACTTATTTTTTTATTGTAGTCTACTTCGGGTATCAAGAAACATGAGATTGGACTTTGCAAGTGTGACTATTCCATGACTTGAATCCAATCGAGATATAACGAAATTATGGAACCTTGAGTGGCCAATGTTGGGTTGTCGGGACGCCCTATGGCGCAACGAAAAAATTATTCCAGCGATCCAAACTAGGAATCCATGCACCAGGAAGAAATCGAGAAGGAAATGTTTGAAAATATGCCTTTTGAAATCTGAAAATACGAAGGAACCACTGTTGATTTAATCCTCTTCGCACATTGTTGATCCAAAGCTGCAGCAGAATCGTCCCAGCCTCTAAGTAGTCCACCCAGTTGCGAACAAAGAAACAAAAACTCTCTCTGAACGTTTTATAGAGTTTTTTCGAAAAAAAATGCAGTTGCTAGACCTAGATTTCTTTTCCTTTTCGTGGTTAATATTGGTAACGCTCTATCACCTTAGGGTTTTTATGATTCCCTTTTATTTAATATCCATATTAAAATTGGAATCACCCTTTTTTGATGCCAGAAAATACATGGAAAAATCATAATGTAATATCATTTCCAAAAAGATATTAATTTTCATATTTTTTATGTTTGACAGAAATTATTATAACACTTCATTTTAATAATTTCAGTAAACAATAAATAATTATATTTTATATGAATCAAATTCATACATTTATTTTAACTATGTTCTCTATTCATGTATAACGAATTTGTACATATATTATATTTATTATTTAACTGTTAAATTAAATTAATTCAATAGTTAATATAACTATCGTGACAGTTAAATTTAATACCAACTGTATTTAGATTCTGTTCGTTTCAATCATAGGGTGTGACCTTGTAAGCTCTTATAATATTGGTAGTATTACTAGAACACTTCTAACGTTATAAGCAATGAGTGGTATCTAGCAATGCATCATTATTATCCAAATTATAAAAAGTCGTGGTTCGACATAACCTTTTTGTGATAAATTTTCATGTATTATATTCTTTTGTCCTGATTTATTAAGTTTTGTTGAAACTCATGGCAGTGGGCATAGGACTGATGTGATGTAATTATTAGGAAGTTAGGCTTTCAAAATTCTTTTAGAATAGAAGTAGTGGGTTTTGTTGGGAGAGTTTGGCTTTTTTTGGAATGATAATATTAATATAGAGATTATCCAGGTTCATCCTCAAATGGTTCATATGTGAATTGATAATAAGCAATGGACATATTTATTTCTATGTTCTGTCGTGTAATATCCTTAAATCGAGTCTAGTAGTTTTGGGTATATTTTTTGGGTTCTGAGTGTGAAATTAGGAATTTATAAGGTTTTTAGTAATTTTTAATTTCATTTAGGAGGTTAATTTCATCTAAAATCGATTAAATAATAATTCGAAAATTTTTTTAAAAAAATATTTCAAAAAATTAATTTTAAAGATTTAAAAAAAGTATTAGTGAAAATAATCAATTTGGGTTGAAAAAGAATTTTAAAATAATTTTTATTGGGGGTAATTTGAGTAAAATTTAAATATTAATTAAATAGGATTTAATTGTAAAATAAGGGAAAATTTAGAGTATTTATATGGCTAATAAACCTTAAAATTCAGAACTTTGGAGGGAAATAATTAAATGATAAAGTAAGGGAAATACGGGAGTAGCTATTAGGGAAATTTCCCAATTTTTAAATTTCTAGTGAGTGGTTTCAGTTTTAAAACTAAGGTATTTACCCAACTTTTCACCCATTTTACATCATATTAGAGAGTTTTAAAATTCTTTTTCTTTGCATGATTTTAAAGATCTATCATCAGAAAATGAATCCTACCAATTCTTTTCTCAAAATACTCTCTCAATTCACGCAAAATTATTCTCAAAAGTAGCAAAAAATATTCTGAAATTTCTCAAGTTTCTTGAATCAAGATTTTCAATTAACGAATTTAGAGCTAATCAAAAGTAATCTTCAATCCTAAACTTGTTTTTATGATGATTAGAAATATTTTCACATGATTTAAGAGTTAATTAAAGGATTTTTATCAATGTCATCTTCTTCCAAGAACACATGGTTCTTTAATAGTGGATTTTGAATTTTGAGAGAAAATCCACAAATCAATGGATGTTCCAACTCAAAATAGATCTATTAAAAGGTTTTTGATCTTATTTATCAATATTAAACATGATTTGTGAGATAGTTTAAATAAATCTAAATTTCATCATCTTCATGAACCGATTTTCCAGAATTTTGTGAAATTGATTTCAAGATGAAATTGATACTTAGTATAAGTGTATTTGGTCTAATATTGAAAATTGAAAGTGTTTAGGAAGGCCGGAGAGATTGATTTTGTGAGGAATCAAGTTTTCGACTTGATGTTACAAATCTGATAAGGTATCTTTGTGAGAGGATTTAGATTAGTATAGTTAATCAAAATTTATGTTTATTATAGTATTGGAAAGGTGATAATATTTGCTTATCTCTATTGAAGTTCCGAATCTTGAGGTCCAAGCTAACCGGAATTAAAACTTAGATTTGCTTGGTTGATCACTTGTTTGTGGTAAAATATTTAAAATAAATTATTAAAATTCACATTCAAATGAACCTAGAGAAATAGTTGTCCTAGTTCAAATGCACTTGAGCAATCATTTCTCTAAGTTTATTTTAGATGCAGCTTTAAATAAATTTTAAATGATATCTTTAAAAACTTTAATATTTTTCAAATTTACTTATGATTTTTAATAATTTTTAAATAATTTCATTTACATTTTATAATTTTCTAGAATTTATTTATAATTATCCAAAAAAAATCAAATTTTTTAAATATTTGTTAGAATCAATATGATGCACATATGATCACTACATGTTACCATTCGATTGATTTATTTAACCGAAAAACTTAATTAAGCCAATATATATAATATATTGCCTTTGAAGCCTAAATTTGTAGCAATCAATTTATGCAAAATTGACAAAAAAAAAGTACTGTGATTTATTATCTGTAAATGTTCACTTTTGAAATTAATAAAGATTAAATTGCTTTAATTTTTTTTTAAAGAAACCAATTCTTAATCCCACATATCACAAATAAAATAATTCAACCACATACAACTTCAATAACCAGGCTAAACATCTTTCTACCAGTTATATCATCTGAAAAGGTAAACTCCATTTTAGGTGAATATTTGGATCATGCATTTCTTTTCTTGGTTTACAAGAACTGTAGGAATCAAGAAGTGTTTAAAATGAAGTCTTTATAAGGGAAACATGTTATAAATATATTAAGCTTGTTAAACCATGCAAAAGATAGTGTGAAGTAAACAAATTTATAAACTAACCTAACAAGAAAAATGATACTTTTCCCTGAAATTTAATGTGTTAAACGTTTCGATGATTTCGTAAAGATTATAGCGATCAAGTCAGGTGTTCCACAAATCCTGTTTTACTTTGATTGTCTTGGTTGTATTTCTACTTAAGAGGAAAATTACCTTACCATTGCCTGAATAACTGGATCATCTCTCTAAAAGGCTCCCTCATGCATACAATCCTATTGAGTTACAGATGCTTTCACCATTGTTATAAAATATTTGTGTTCTTACTGCCATGGATTCTTCTTTTTCGTTCCACTTCTTTTAGGACTGCTTGTTGTTGAGCTAGTTTTCTGCCAAAACATATAAAGATTAAAATTAAAAAAAAAATGCATAGGTTAAACATCAGACTAGACCTTATGATAAAACTACAAATAGGGAGAATCATTGTGTCACTGTGTGTCTGTGTGTGGATCATGGAAATAATATATTGACAATATGTACCGATTTTGATTTCTTCGTCTTTCCTCGAATCCTGTTCTTCGGAGGCTTCAGTTTATATATCCGAACCATCCAATGATGAGTTGTGAATGCCTAAAAAAAAGATGGAGAGAGAAACTTATCAGGAAAATACTTGAACAGAAAAACAACTAATCATCATTACTCATCCGCCACATATGTTATAATATCAAATTATTGAACAATCCAAATGGCGACTAATCTTTAATTTTTAGACATCAGCAACCAGCAATGTGAAGAATAAAACAAGGAAAATTTCTCTCTCCAATAGTATCACATCATAACATGTTTCACGGAGAAACTATTTGAACAAATATTATTGGCATTCATGATTTGCAGGAGGTGCTATCTGAAAAAAATGAAAATTACAATCATCTTACCTCCTCGAAATGAGTGAGCTTAAAATATTTCTTTCCAATTTCTGTCTGCCTAACTCTATCGAAGCCTTTCCCATCAGTTTCTACAAACCTGTAGACGGGTAATCAAGGGATGAAGCACCTAGGCTAAAAGCAAACCTGATAAAAACTACATATAAACTCAAAAGCAAACAGCAACAGACCTGTAATAAGAGAGTTTATACATTAGACAATTTAGCATGGTGGGAGTGGCCTGGGAATCAATGCGATACTGGCCATCTCTCTGTAGAGCGTAATTAAGTCATGAAACAGTTAATATTTAAAACAAGTGAAATAACTGGCTACCCTATTCCTTAGAGAATAAAGCATCCAGTCTTAACTCAGTGCAGTGACATTTTATCACCAAGGAATTATTTCGGGATTTGGACTCCATAAAAGAAAGAAAAACCAACAAATGGAACAACTGTGGTTTTTTATGGCAGTGCTAGCACAGAGAACTTACCAGGTAATCAGGTTCCTTGATATGAGGAAACACACCACCTCCAATTCGAACCATCCAGAGGAACTTGTTAATATCATCACTGGGGTAGCCAACGAGACCTAATAAGTGAGGTAAATGTCAGCAATAATATATTAGGGAAGCATATTTCAAGTAAACAAAGAAGAATTCAAACCTCCAAAGACGACTAGAACATATTTTACATCCAAAGAGTGGAAAATTTCCCAAGCTGCCCTTTCAGGAGAAGACATCGCAGTACCAACAGTTGCAATATGAGTATTGTTCCAGGTATTATTGTCAACAATGACTGTGCGATTAGCCATAGCAGTGGTTTGGTAACCATAGTCCCACCAAGAGGCAACCTGCAAGGAGTTTCACTTAGCACAGTCAAACAAAACTTCTTTTCACACCCAGCTTATTTTATTAGAATATGTTATATTCAACAAAAAGTAAGCCCCTAAGTGCAAAAATAGTTCACCCCAGGGAACAATAAGAGGAAAACACATAAATCAGCAAAAACATCACCAATAAGGAATCAGAGCCAACTCATTATATGCTCAGCATATCAACATAGACCACAAAGCTTGAAGTATTCTTTTTTCATTATTTATTCCACAAAAGTGTGGGAATCAAGAAAAACTTCCTGCCCATCAGACTGGTTGCCTAAACTGATTCCAAAGTTGGAAAATACAATATGTTTTGAAATCTATGAGAAAGAACACAAGAGAACTTACTTTATCATCAACATCTGTATTATGGCGCAGCCATGCATAAGCCTCTCTAAAATCATCAAAAACATGTAGACCATCATGAGAACGAGATGTTAAAACAATTGAGGGGGCTGAATAAGCTTCAGCTGCAGCCCAAACACAGTGAACCTGCAAAGGAAAGTGCACAAGTGTGAGAGGGATTTTACAATTAAATCAACAAGTAATGAGAAAAAAAAGGAATGAAAGAAAAGGAAATTCCAGTGAAAAAAAGCTTAGTGTGTGTGTAATATATATTTCTATCAGAACTTCTAAATTCAGCATTCTAGTTACCATGGTAAGAGAACATCAAGGTAGCCAAATTGTTGTAAAAAAACAGAGAGACCACTAGCTTTTACATTCCGTGATGACTAATCATCATTAACTACCATTTAGGAACCTTTATATGACACATCTTAAACAAGACCAACTCTCAACTATTCCATATAAATACAGCATAGTATCATATGACAAGAATTCAACAGAGACTTACATTTTTCTTAATCACTCTAAAGCTTAAAGCTCATCAACTGGCCATAAGAGAATAACAAAAAAAAAAAAAACTTAAAGTTCATCAACTGGCCCAAGAAAAAAAACTTAAAGCTGAGCTCATATATGAGTATAGTCATCATTCCTTTCTCTTTTTCCTCTCACACCCTTCCAATGCTGAGCTCATGCACCTAGTGCAGGTTCTACACCCAACTGACGATAACTTATATCCACATAGAAGGTAAGAAAACAGCTAATTAACAAATCCTTAATAACAACTAGAACACAGATCAGCATCATATCACAGCCATAACAGCCTACAAAGTAAAACTTGAGGAGATAAAAGGGAAACCAAAGTACCACATAGAAAGCACCCAACAAGACAAGTAGGAGAAGAGAAATCACAGATGACTCCAAAGGCAAAGCAAGAAGCCTCTTCTTCTCAGCTTTGGCTTTGGTCGAAGGTTTTTCACCATGCTCCCTTTCCTTCTTCTTGCTCTTCCTTGAGGGTCGATTCTTTGCTGTCTCTTCAGGTTTTTCAGTCTTCACTGCATCAGTCTGTGATTCAGCAGTAGAGGAACTAGTTTCCGCAGCCTTCATGATCAGAAGCAGCAGAAAAGAATTTTAGTCCTGTAGCTAAATTAATTCATCAAATGATTGGTTAAGTACAAACTTCTAATGGATAAATAGAGCATCCTCACATCAACTTCAGTATTGCTTGATGCCCCAGAAAGCTGAAACTTAATTGATCCAGTGAAAACATCAAAAGCTTGGGAGAGAGCAATTCCAGATGTGATACATGCAGCTGGAGCAAGCACAAGCATAAGGCGTACCTGTATGATTAGAGAGGCTCCACATTATTAGGACATAGGAATGGGATTAATGACCTGAAATCGATTGTGTCCATCTCCCTCTTACCATTACTCCAGAGAAATATACAGATGTTGCAATATAGAGGACCACGAATGAACTTGCATCTGATAAAGGTAAAAAGCACGCCTTCCAACAAGGGAAAGAACAATTATAGATTATACTGCATAAACTTTTAAGTTATAGGCAAAAAGTCAATATGTTCCAAAACCTTGAGACTTACAATGATACCAGCTGGAACTAAGAATGCCAAAACATTAATGTCCATGAAATAAGATGGCCATGTAGGTGGTTGATGTTCACTAACACTAGCAATTATTGGTATATATTTGCTTGCATAAGTCCTGTCAAAAAGCAGTAAAAACTGGAAATGAAGTTACACAGCTAATTTTGAACAACTATTGACTGAACGAATGGCACAAGGTATTAAAGTGAAAATACTATTTGAATAGGACACCCACTAAATGCTAAACAGATCAGATAGTTTTCTGGTATCTAATTCATGTATTAGGTTTAAACAATTGGCACAGAACAAAAGGCCCCTCCAAAATAGATTCATCCAAACCAAGATGTCAGCACAACTTCAGTTTCAAGGTGCATCAGACTGCACCATCCTTTTATTACAGTCCTACCACCACCTCTTCATTCACAGTTTCACCCAAAGCACATTAGCATGTAAGATAATGGAATGAATTAGGTACTTACGGGTCAAGCAGACTTAAGCTTCGTCCACTCCATCCCTTCGTTGGACTGGAAGCTACTAATGCTATAAGAACAGCTATAACAGCACAACATACTGCCCTGAGAACAGAAATTATACGAGGTCATGTAATCCTCCATCTAATTCAAATGCTTATCAGTTACTGAACAAGTCCAGAAGGAATATAATTTATCTTTGGATGTATGTTGAATTGATTAATAAGAAAGATTAAATTTTAACTTATTCGCTACATATTGTTCTTAGTTTCCATTAGTATATCAATTCATGTTTCCCTGAAAATATTATAGGAGAAGAGAAATGCTTACAGGCCAACAGATACAGGAAGCGTCACAGCAACTTTAAATAGTAATTATTGTTCAATGTAAGATGAATTGATTAATAAGAAAGTTTATATCGTAATATACTTGCTACATTTTGTTGTCAGTTGGCATTAGTATATCAATTCATGTTACCATGAAAAACTTACAGTAGCAGAAGGAAAGGAAAGCTTACAGGCCAACAGATACAACAAGTGTCACAGCAACTTTGAACATCTTGGGGGAAAGAATCCCTTTGATATAGTACACAAAAGCAACCACATGGATAATAATGAAAACCTGCAGTTGGAAAACAATAACAGATCAAAGAGCAAGGAGTAGCATCAAATGAACCAAGAATTACAAGAAGGGGAGGGAGTGAGAGGGGAAAAGGGAAATACGTGAAGTATTTCAGCAATCTGAATATTGCTTTGAGGAATTGAGGAATTCTTGATTTTATTATTACACTCTAAAAAGATCTCAAAAACTACTGTCTTATATTTGTCACTTGTTCTAAAGCCCACAAACCCCTCTTTGAACCCTTAATGCCGCTAGGCATTTAAGCACAATAGTTGGCCACAGAACTAAATCCTCAACTGGAACAATCAATAACATGGAATGCTTGGAAGAAAATGTGACTAGGTCACAGTTGATTGGGTTATTGATAGCGAGGCTAAACTACTTAAGATTGACAATACAAATGAATTGCAACAAGAAAAGTAAGAGAATACAAAAGGCAACCTGTAATTCAGGGGAAAATAGATGAAGAAGCTCACCAAGAATGATGCAAAATGTTCCGATGTCATGACGGCATTAAACCCAACTACTGGCACCAAAGCAGCTAGCAGTGTTCCCAAAACAACCTGAAGTTTCAAGCAAAATCAAGAAGCCAAATAGATCTGGGTCATCTATTCAAGAAAAATAAGGTAAAATTTTTTAAGACTGCAAACATCATTAAGTGAGACCGTTATTATCAGGACAACCTTTTATTCATAGACAAAGTGAAGGTCAAAATTAAATGTAAAGCATAAATAAATCCTTAAACAAGTTCAATTATCTACAAAACATATAAGGTTAAAATATACCTATAATCCCTGTACTTTTCAAAAATTAGGAATTTAGTCCATGTACTTGTATTTCGAGGAATTTAGTCCCTCTACTATTTAGATTTCAAAATTAAAGTCCAACTATTAATACAGTTTCTTTTTTTGGGTTAAATTCACATTAATTACAACATCTTTTTTTAATTTACATCGCTACCAAGTGAGTGGTTTTTTTAATTTCAAAATGTCACAGCAACAAATTTAACCAAAAAAGAAAATAACAGTGTTAACAGTTGGACCTGAATTTTGAAATCTGAAAAGTAGAGGGGCTAAACTCCTAAAAACAAGTACAAGGGACTAAATTCCTAATTTTCAAAAAGTACAGGGACTATAGGCACAGTTTAACCAATATATAAACATCAACAAAACAAAAGCCTGTTCCTTCAAGGTTTTCACAAAACATCAGTTTTTTCAAAATGATAACAGTTGAGCATGATTCTTCAGTAGCATACTGGAAAACATTCCTGTTGATTATTCACTAGTAATTGAAACTTCCTAAGTCATCTAGATACTTACAAGAGGAGCATATGCAATGTACAGCCGAGAAGAAAAACGACCAGTTACAATGCATAGAAGTACGTGCATTGGAATGAGGTTAATAATGAACGTGTATCCTCCCCAAGAGCACACCTGGAAAAACAGAGAATCAACTGAGAAACATAAACAAGGAGTGAAAAAAAGAACTTGGCTAAACAACAGCAAAAGAACCTACCATATAAAAGTATGAGATTGAATTTAGGGTGGCATAAAACAGGGATCCAGTATTTAATGTCTGCAAATAACCAATAATGAAGAGAATAGTCAGACATGAAATAGCTAATAGAAGGAAAATCCAAGCAGAATAAATAGCAGGTCACATATAAAACATGAATACTAATCGCCAGTAGGTTAAATCAGATTGTACCTCAAGCATCAGAATGCAAATTTATAAGAAATCCAATAAATTTACTTTAGTCAAAGTCTGACCTTTATATAAAGATAAAAGGTGAAGATTAAAGCAAATATTGCTACAGCTTCATTGTCATAGCTACCAGCCACAGAACGAGAGATATACGATGGAACCTACAAGGAAGAACAATGAACTGAACAAAGATGCATTCATAAGACATATCAACACCATAAGTTCATAAAATGCATTGCCAAATATTGTCAATAGACACACATATATAGCCAATAAAAGCAATGGTAAGTTTTATATATCAAAAGTGCAGTGATGCTCAGTCACTGCTATTCAAACTTGAAGTTCAAAATGAATGAATGAATAATAATGCAAATATATCTCTTGCATGATTTACCATGGCCAAAAGAGCAGCAGCTGTCAGCCCAGCACCAGTACCCTTAACTTCCTATGAAAATGGCAATAGAATATCAACAAAAAGTAACTGAGGTGAATAACCATATAACAACTAACTATACACATAAGGAAAAAAAAGACCTTAGTCAAAAGGTATGTTGCCCATGAAGCAAAAGCAGAGAATATTGGAGCAGTGAAAACACAAACGGTCTCCACAGACAGTGGAATATTTAAAGAATTTAACAACCTGATGCAACAGGGAAAATGCAAGTCAAATGCAAGGGAAAACTTAAAAGAACAAAACTAATAACAAAATTTAATTTAGTTTTTCCCTTGTTACGTATTAGCCTTCAGGAAAACTTACCACCATATGGTGCCAGCAGTCAAAGTTAATCCAGGATAAACAGTTCCGCCTATCACACGCCCAAGAGGATACCTCGAATATACCAAAACACAAACATGCTATTCAGAAATCTAAGTAACAATATAGCTAAAACCATAAACATCATAAATTAACCACCAAGTAATAATTACCAGGTTCGATCATCAAACCAATTCCAGAATTCGTATATACCATTCTTTGCAAGAAACTGAAACCAACAAGATAACCACGTAATCTTGGTATGTAACTTAACGCACCAAAAAAATTGACAAAAATAGCGAAATGGCTATAAAGGAACCAAAAATAGCAATTGTAAATTTGTAAATGAGAGGCGAGATTGGGTCAACTGACCTGAGTGACTCTATAGTTAAAGTAAGGATCGAACTCGTGAATAACACTCTCGTATTTTATAACCTGAAAGCATAAAAGTTCACGAGAGTTTCAAATAATTAAGCAGCTAATTAGCCAAAATTGCAACAAAATATAAATCCCCCCCCCATTCCTCCGACTTTCCCATCATCCGAACAGAAGAAGATTCAAATTGAGAAATCATTTAAATGGGAAAAACAAATATTCAAAAATGAGTCAATCTTCAGCTCAATTTCACTAACGGCGAGAATGATTTTTTTAAAAAGAATAATAGTACAGATCGGATCTAGAAGAATCTCGAAGCGTGGGGAATGAAAGATCTTACGGAGAATAGACGGATCGAGAAAGCCATAACACCGATAAGGAGGAGGATGAAGAAAGAGAGAACGCCGCCGAAAGCATTTCTTAAGGTGTTGTTGGTGTACAGCGTTGGGACGGCAGCGGTTGAGGTCTCTGGGGCCGCCATTGACGGCTAATCAGCGATCACTTGCGAAGAGACAAAGAGAGAAGTATGGAAGGGGCTGTTTAGCTGTGTGACTTTTGTATTGAGTAGACTGAAGAAGAAGACTTTGGAAGAGACAACAAGGAGTGCGGGTGCTCCCTCCGTATGAATACCGTATTTGACCTTATAATGAAACGTGGCATTGCTCGTTCGGACGGACTGCCGATTGGTTAAGTGCTACGTGGTTTGCCACATGTCTTAGCGTTATTTGACTTGCTATTTGCCAACAATACAAAGGACGTTTTTCGGAGGAAAAGAAAAACATTCTTCTATCTTTTTTGCCTTTCTATTAATATATAGAATACTTTTTTTTCCAAGGACAAACTCGGGTTAAATCATATACGCACGCAGGAGTGTAGATGAACAGGACTCAAACGATCAAGGATATGTTCGTGCTCGTATATTTATTTTCAAAGTTGTTCATATTCAGTTCGTGTTGGTTTAAATTTTTAATATCATATTTGAACTCGATTCGTTTATTGTTTAGTGTGTTTGGGATCTATTTGTTTAGTATCTGTGAACATGTTCGTTTAACATTTGCGAACATGTTCATTTATGTTAATGTTAACTAAATAAATAAATAATAAAATTAAATAAAACAAAATTACCTAAATAAAACTTATATTTCAACATCAGAATTGTTGAGTTCTAAAGTTGAATGAGGCATTTGTAATATCATAAAAAAATTAAGTTGCAAATAATTAGTTTGATCTATTTAAAACAAAACATATTACAAGAGAAGCAATTCAAAAAGATAACACCAAAAATACTACAATAAACACCAACTAGAAAAGTTGATAACATAAATAGGACATTCCCTTGCAATGAATCCAATGATACCACATCTTGAAAATACCAAATAAAAAATTCATGAGTTTCACCCATCAATTTTAATAATGCAACAACATAAAAACTTTTTGTTTGATCCATTATTATGATTATTATTATTTATTTAAAAAATAAGGTCATAGAAGATACATCTAGTTAAAATGTAAAATTGCTTTACGAAGATAATCATATTACAAAAGTTAAAAACATATTTATACAAAACTATTGGACAAACACCAACCAAGTTAAAATACTCACTGACTTCTCATAAACACCAACCTAAAATGTACACACCCAAAAATTAGTTACCTTGGAAATTCTTCAAAATTCTAACTTCAATTCAAAATTCTAATTTCAAAGTAAATAAATCTCTGATTTGCTTTACATAAAAATTTAAAATTAGATGACCAAATTAAATAGTATTTCAAATATTAAATAAATAGAACAAATACTTGAAAATTACTCACTTTGACTTTCTTTTTCAACCCGTAAGAGTTCTAATACCAATCGGAACCACAAAGTAACATTTGCATCGCATCAGTTCCTAGAGATGAACGTTATGCATCAATCACTTTACCATCAGCACTAAAAGAAAATTTTGAAGCGACTGTGGTAATAAGAATAGACAAGATTTCACAATCCATTTTTGATAAAATTCGAAACTTGAGGCTATTAACCTTCCAACACTCTAAGGCATCAAAATCACCACAATTTTCCTTACAAATGAACACTCCTTCTTACAAGTATATATCTAGTTCAAACTCAACATTGTCAACTGTGTCAACACTCCTAATATATCTCTCAACTTTGGATCTCCCAGTCATAACTTTTCCTTGCCTATTCTACTAGTGGTAGAAGCATTGCTAACACCACTTTCATGCACATCATTTTTCATTTATGTGCCAACATTAGCTGTTGCATATTCATCCACATGTTCCTTATAAAGCTTATATAGACTATCACCCACAATGCAATTTTGTCTAAGAGCTTTCTCTTCAGAACAAATAGCATGAAAACTGAAGTCAATCAATTTCATCTTATTACAAGGATCTAGTATAACAGCAATAGAAATCAGCAAATTGCATTCACCCAAATGTATATCAAATTTTATTTGCATTTTATCAACCATTTATCTCATCCAAATTTCCTCACTCAAAGATTTCTCTATCGATAACTCTTTGATCCTCCAAAGTTCAAGAAGAAACAAATTTGAAGTTGGATATTCAAAACATAATATTTATAAAGAAAATACCATGTATTAAATAAAATAAAATAAATGAAAATTAAGAAATAATTAAATAAAACTAGATGTATTTTAATTATTTACTTAAGATAATGTAGGTAACTTCATTAAAAAGTGCCAAGAAAGAACAAACTTCCTCAACCCTCACCCAATCTTCATCACTTGGCAAATACTTATAACTTACATCTCATTGAGCATACAGAGGAAATACGTCATTAAACTTCCATACACATGACAACATAGCATATGTTGCATTCCACCGTGTACAATAATCTAAAATCAACCTCTTATTTGGCAACTGAAGTTGTTTAACAATATCGCTAAACATAGTCAAACGCATAGTGGATGCTGTGATGTGCTTCACAATTTCCCTTACATTTTCAATTTCGGAAAGACCATCATGCACCAGTAGATTCAAGATGTGTGTGCAACAATGGACATGAAATAATTTCTCATTCAAAAGAAGCCTTTTTTTTATGAAATGAAAGGCTATCTTTCAACATCCTTACAGCTGCATCATTGTAAGAAGCATTGTCCACGGAAATTGAGCATACTTTTCCTTCAATACCCTAGTTTTGTAAGCATTTTCATAATGCATCATACAAAAACTCCACTATGCGGAAGAGGCACATCAACAAAATTCAAAACTTTTTTTTTTTTACAAATTCCAATCTGAGTCCAAAAAATGAGCTTTCAAGACAATGTATTGAATCTTTTGACTAGACTTCCACATATCAGTTGTAATGCTAATCCTATCAATTGTCTTCAACAACCCATTTAACATCTTCTTCTCAACCTCATAACTTGTCTAACAATCAGCTTTGGTTGTAACACAGGAAATTCTTACATAGTGAAAACTTGCAATGTTCATCAACAAAGTGAATATCTCATAATCAGTAAATGCAAAAGGCAACTCATGAACCATTATCATGTGAGAAACAACTTCCCTAATCTTTGCTTGGTCATATTTCCAAATCTAGATACCACTCGCACTGTCAGATCTAGGTGCTTGCGATGGTAGAAAAAGATTGTCTTGTCCCTTTAAAGATACATAACTTCACACAACCATCTAAATGCCTTTTATATTGTGTATTTGGACCATCCTTTTTCTTGGCAAGTTTAATCTTACAGTGATTACACTGCACTTTTTTAGTCCCATCAGCAAGCTTAACTACAGCTAGTTTCTTCCAAACAATTGATGTCTTCTTTCTATTTCTCCTTGTATAAGTGGCAACTTCAATATCATCCAAAGACTCAACCTCCTCAGAGGTTGGTCTTTCATGAGTAGTATCCCGAGCATTGGAAATTTTATTTCCTTCAATGAGAACCGTCGATGATGAAGAATCAGTACACAAATAGGAATAATGACATTGTTCCAAGTTATAAGACATACCTAAAAATTAAAACCTAAATCAATATTAATGGATAACACCAAATCTAATAAACAAGCTTTATAAAAGCAATAATACACATAGGCTAAACAAGTAACAGATTACCATTTCAAATAATTTCTTTTATCATTAATAATATTAAATATCTTTAAAAAATTATCGAATTATGAACAACAACAATGTGCATTAGGTTTAAAGCAATATCTCATAAAGCTAAATTTGGAGATAATAATAGAAAAATAATAGTTACAAAATTATAATTCCAACTTGAAAGGTCTCAACATTAATTTACACTAAAATAAATTGATTAAACAATATAAAAGAAAATGGTATACCACAAATAAAGATCTGAAAATGTCTCCCTCGAATTTGTTGCGGCCTCTCCAAACATCATTTTTGAAGAGACTGTTAGAAAGAGTCGAATCTTAGGAGGATATGAATATTGCTAATATATGAAACAAAAAAGGAAAAGAAAACTCTTTTGCATACCATTGGGAAATAAAAATTGGGTATTTGTGATGACGGATGAAGTTGAATGATGAAATCAATCAAAAGATGCAAGAAATTTTTGAGTTGAAGATAAAATTAAGTTGAATCGATATTGACTTCTCACTTTCTTATATTTCGTCGAGAGAGAAAATAAAATAAAAAGAAAAGAAATTCACACAAAATTTAAAAAAATCAAAATGCACCATACCAAAAAATATGGGAAAAAGAAAGGGTACTTTAATTTCATTTTTTAGTCATAAAGAAAGAATGTATATGATAGCTAAAGCTTTTTTAAATTATATTTTTAATTTTTCTTTCATTACTTTTGAATTTTATATTGTTGTTTGTTTCAATCGAGTAAAGTATTTAGAGCAAACTGCCCATAATTTGTTTTGTCAAATTATCAACAATGATTGCAAATATAATATATATTTCTTACATTAATGAGTTGAAATTCAAATATAAAAATAGAAGGAGATATTGTTTTAATATTTTTATAAGAAAATATCATTAATAACTAAACGAGTCATAAATGAGCTTTTAAATGAGATTATTTGAGAAGATAAACGAACCAAATACACCTCTATTCGTATTCATTCATTTATTAAACAAACATAAAAATTTTGTTCATACTCATTTATTTAGCTTAATAAACGAACGTTATACGAACGGTTCAGAACAATTCATCGAATGTTCTATTCATTTACACCTCTATATACATGGTTAATTCACGGTTTAACTCTTAAAATATACCAATTCTTTCATTTTAGCTCCTAAATTTTTTTCCCAATTTATTACTTAAAACCTCTATTATAGTTTTTAGTCCAAAATATTAATAGACCTTAAAAAAATTCAACCATTTATTATATTTTCATGGAAAAATATTACATAAATTATATTTTACTTAAAAATATATCTATTAAAATTTAATTTAATTAATTAAATATATATTTTTGATTCATTTTTTATCTCGTTCTTTCTTCCTTTCTTTCGCTCTCTCCTCCTCATCTTCTTCTCCACTGCATCTTTCTTTTCATTACAAATAACCTAGGCTAAAATATTCTTCTTCATTACCATATATGTATATTCACATCATAACTATCAACACTATACACGAAAAGAGAATGAATTTTTTTGATATTATTTGATCAATTTAAACGGTGAAAGAGAAGCTTATAAAGATGGGAAGAATATATTGAAATTTGAAGAGAATCTAACGATAAAAAACACTTAAATTTGGTATTAAAGTTTTGAGATCTATTTATAAATTTATAAAAATCTAGTATTCTTTTGAAAAAAAATAAATGCTGAAAATGAAAAGAGAGGATAAAAATCAACACAATGATGAAATCTAGACTCAAACGACTATATGTGAGCGGTAGCCGGCAGTGACCATTGATGTTGAAATTTGAAAATTTTCTGAATTAAATTTAAGTTTTGGTTTGAAATTTTAAAATAAAGATTATTTGAATTTTAAATTAATTAAAGTAAATGTAATTTTAAAAAATTAATTATAGAAGATTGTAAACAATTTTGAGTCTGTTTTTGTTTAGAGTACATATAAGAGAACCTAATTATTCTCTTTTCTCACATGATGAACAAGATGAAGAACATCCAAAATTTTTGTTAGATTTTTGGGATTAAAAACATTTGATTATTTTATGGAATTAATGAATTTTTATTTTTATACTTTTTTATTATATGTTTTCTTATTTTTATATATTTATTTCTATTTTTATAAATTTTAAAAATTGATATATATATTTAAAACATGATAAAAATATATTTTTAATTAAAAATGTCACATGGCATGTTTTTATTGGCCACCTCATTTTAACGTTGTTAAAAAAGTGGACCAAAATATATAACGGAATGATACTTTAAGTACCAAATAGGATTAAAAAATTTAGGTACTAAAATAGGAAAATGAACATAATTTAAAAGTCAAATCGTAAATTAAGTCTTTTACATACTACCAATATGATATTACAAAAAAAATGAAACATTTTAAAAAAATTAATTTCAAGGTAAATTTCTTATAAAAATATGCTAATAAATTTGAAGAAAAAAATTGTATCGCATTAAATTATTTGAATATTTTTTAAAATAACATTATATTGATAAAATAGTATTCTTATATTTGTTTAAAAGTTTAATTAAATTATGGATTTTTAAAATACAATTTTGAATCAATATCTTCCTATATGTCGGCTAATAAAAATAATTTGGAACTATTCTAAGAGAAAAAATTTACGGTAAATATCAACACAAATTATAAAGGGAAATATTAATTACAATAAAAAGCAAAAAAAAAATCAAATTATTGCAAGAAATAACTAAAATTACAAAGTTTGACTTCATTTTGAAGTCTTCTTTTTAGTCTATAAATGCTCTCTCCCAGTACTAAATCAAAACGCATACATAAGTTCAAAATTAATATAATGAATTTTTTTCATGTTATTTTTTTTAAATATTAATAAATAGTTTTCAGTAAATTTTTTTAATCATAATTACAAATTATTGTTAGAATTGGGTGACCCAAATTCTAAGAAATTGCATGCAAGTCAAGTTAAACAAAATGTATTTTCTTTCTAGAAGATTTAGTATTTATTAGTATAATATATTTAGTATTTACTAGCATAATTTATTTGACTTACGAATTTAGCCTATAAATAGGCTCTTTTACAACCTTATAAAATATACCAATTAAAATATTAGAACTTATAACACTTTTGGAGAATTTTGTGTTTACGTTTTGAGGGTTCTTTATTTTTGAGTTTCAGAGTTTAGCTTTTTATCTCTATCTTTTGTAGTCTTCGTTCTTTTGCCACTATAGTAAAATTATCTTTACCCGTGGCTTTTTATTCTCTTTAGAGGGATTTTTCCACATTAAATTTATGTGTTTAATTTCTCAAATTTTTATGCTATTTTTATTTGTTCGTTGCTTAATCAAGTCGATCCCAACAAATGGTATCAAAGCTAATTCAATTTTTCATAGATCAACCCATTTAAAGATGGTAGCAATAAGGTTTGAAATTAAGTTCTATGGTGTCACAAATTTTAATCTGTGGAAAGCTCGGATGATAACAATTCTAGTTCAGACTAGCCTAGAAAAGGTCGTTACCGAGAAAAAGCTTTAGAATCTAGATCAGATAGAATGGGAAGAGCTTGATGAAAATGCCCTGCCTACAATCTAGTTATGCCTCACGAATAGGGTATTGTAGGAGGTATTAATGGAGAAAACATCATTCATCTTGTGGAAAAGGTTAGAAACTCTTTATGTGACTAAGCCTCTAGCTAACCATTTAGTGTTGAAACAACGTCTATTTACGTTTTGCATGAACAAATGTAAGCTTCTTAGAGATCACATTAGTCAATTTATTATTCTTTTGAATGGTTTAAAGAATGATGAGGTTAATATTGACGATGAAGATCAGGTTGTGCTATTATTGTGCTTTTTACCCTCTTCATACAAGCCTTTCAAGGAGACCCTGATTTATGGCAAAGATAAACTCTCGTTCGATGATGTGAAAGGTCATTTGTTGAGTAAAGACAAACTCGATTATGAGTTTGGTTCAGATAGCAAGGTAGATAAATAAGCTTTCATTTTGGTAGTAACAAAGAGGTAAGACAAAAAGTGTCTCTACTATAAGATGTTAGGTCACGTCAAAATAGATTGTTATAAACTGCAAAATAAAAGGGCTACTGAGAGTAACAAGGAAGATGTAGTTGGTGCTAATTTGACTGATGAAAGCGATGATGATTTCTTGTTAGTGTCAACTAGTGATAGTTCTGAGCTTACGTCCAAGTGGATCCTAGATTTGAGATGTTCTTTCCACATGTGTCCCAACAGAGAATGATTTTCCACATACAGTACAGTTAAAGGTGGAGTTGTGCACATGGAAAATTGTTCATCCAATAAGGTAATCGGTATTAGTACTGTTAAAATTAATATGCATGATAGGACGATTAGGACACTCTCAGATGTCAAGTATATACTTGATTTACGAAAGAATCTCATCTCCTTGAGTATTTTAAACTCGAAAGGTTACAGAATCCACATCGAGTCAAGTGGCATTAAAGTATCTTGTGGGGCTCTCGTTTTGTTAAAACGTAAAAGGAGTAGCAATCTTTATATTCTTGAAGGTTCTACAGTGACCTATGAAATTAGACATCCCTCGTCCGTTACGAAGTCGAAGTCAACTCGTTGGAATGGAGGCAACTTAGTCATAAGAGGGAAAAAGGTATGATCGTTTCATTGAAAAGAGGTTCTCTTTTGGATGCATGTTTTGAAAAGTTAAGGTACTATGTTCGTGAAAATCAGACCCAAGTTAGTTTTGATTTAGTAGTACACAAGTCGAAGGCCAGAAGTCTTCTAGCTTTTAAACACATATTCGAATCAATTAATTCCCTGCATAGTTCAAAATAGGCCCGTGGCAAGCTTTGACAAATATGGTGTTGTGAGAATTCGTGTCAAGGTGGAGATTGTTAGAGTTGTGTGACTCAAATTTTAAGAGATTACTTGCAAGTCAAGTTAAACAAAATATATTTTCTTTTTAGAAGATTTAGTTTTTATTAGTATAATATATTTAACATTTAATAGCATAATTTATTTGACCTACGAATTTAGCTATAAATAGGCCCTTTTACAATATTAGAAAATACACCTATTAAAAGATTAGAACTCATAATACTTTTGGAGAATTTTGTGTTTATGTTTTGAAAGTTCTTTGTTTTTGGGTTTCGGAGTTTAGTTTTTTATCTCCATCTTTTTTACTCTTTGTTGTTTTGCCATTATAGTAAAATTATATTTACCTGTGATTTTTTATCCTCTTTGGAGGGGGTTTTCCACATTAAATTTGTGTGTTCAATTTCTTAATTTCTTCTGCTATTTTTACTTGTTCGTTACTTAACCGAGTCGATCTCCAACAATTTTCATTTTGTTTTTTAACAAATATTTGTTGACCACTATGTTATGAAAAAGCAATAAAAATTTGGAAATGTATAAAAATTTATAGATAAATTGGTGCAAGATAATTGAATAGCTAAATGGGTGATTGAAGTGTATAAATAATATGATGAAGACATTTTGAGGTGTGTTCATTAATAAGTGACTTGATTAAGCTAAGAAAAATATTAAATCGAAAAGAGAGTTGAATGACTTACCTTTTAGAAATTATATATATTTTTTAAAATCTTATTATTTTATTTAGGCTAAATGCTCAAATAAGAGCCTAACATTCTTATTTAAGAGTCTAACCTTTTAAAATGTTCAAATATAAGCCTAACCTTTTCTAATTTGTTCAAATCAAGGCTTACTTGGGCAATTATCATACAAACGTAAGAGGCATTTGTGGTTTTGAAAAAACACAATGATGTGACATTTAATAATCATTATATATAATTTTTTATGGTTAATTATTACCAACATGGAATTTATAAAATAAAATAAAAACATTTTTTTTGAATCATTAACACCCTCTACCTATGTTTAAATAAGAAAAACCCTACCTATTAGTTATGGTTAATTATTTAAAACATTTATTTAAATAAGAAAAAAAAAGAAACTCATAAGTGTTTCACCCTCAACCTGTTAGAACCAAAATCCCAAGTTTGGGAAAAACCTTAGTGTAACACCCCTATACTTGATTTGACTATCAGATTAAGTATAGGAATGCCACATTAATTGTCAAAGTAAAATACTATTATGTTCTAACAATAGACAAAATCCTATATACTGAATATTTTGATTTAACTATAAATTGTATTGGTATTACAATATGAAATGAACTTGGATGAATCTTTCGGGTATTTATATAATTAAAATAACTTACTTACAAAAAATAGGGGCCAAGTATAAATATTAAGCATGAAATATCAGTACCATTAGATTAGTACCGATACCAAAATGAGTATCGATACCTTTCATTAGTATCGATACCAAGGTTGAAGTATCGATACTCGCCACTAAGTATTGATACTTTGACTATGGTATCAATACCAAGATGGGCTTCTGTTGTTTGAAACGCAATAAAACTTTCCAATTTTCGAAACTTTATACAATTAGGTCTCTACATCTTAAATCGTTCAATACACCCAACCAATTCACCACCTCAAGCATATAAATCATAATTACAACATTAAGTCATATTTATTCCATCACTTCAAGGATTTAAGTAAGTTCTTAAATCAGATAAAGTTTACAAAGTTTGCATTTTAGTCCTACTAACCTACATATCATGCCACATTACCTATGTATATGCTAAACTATAACAAAATTTAGCAACATACTCTTCTTCCACTTGACAATATGACGAGATGAGCAGCTTATGACCTCGATTCTAGCTTGTTCGACCTAGCTTTTACCTATACATTAAGACAAACGCGTTAAGAAGGTGAAGGCCTAGTAAGCACTACAAGAAATTTGAATATTAAAATAACAATTAAACTTATTTATCCAATATATAATTAAATATATAAATAATTCCACATTTATGCATTAACTTTATGGAATCAAAATATACTTCAAAAGGTTTGTTGTCACTTATCGTAATAATCCTATTATACTTTATATTCATATTTCATATCACAATCCATTATAGACCACATAGAACACTAAGGATATACGGAACATGTAACAGCCTAATTTTCAGTAGTGTCAGAAACAGTGATTCGAGATCACTAAATCCGTTGAATGAGTTTTAAAATTCAATAGATTAATATTTATTAGTTAAGTGAGATTTTAGAAGTATTTTTGAATTAGTAAATTTTGTGAATTAAAAGAATTTATTAGAAAAATTTAGTGTAAAACGAGGTGCCAAGACCTTGATTTTCATTATATGATGATTTTATTAAGTGATTTCAATAGAAATTGATTTTTAGGACCTAATTCTGAAATAGTTAAGAATTAGGGTTTTGTGCTGAAATTTTGAATGCCAAAGGTTGTGTAGCAGTTTAGAATGACAGAATAAAGTATTGATTAAGAAAAATTAGTTCAATTGATGGGTTAATTGATTAGGGACTAGATTGTAAAAAATGTAAAATTTGGGGTAAAAGTATAATTTTAAAAAATTAAAAGGCATAAATTGTGAAGTGAATTAGATGCTAATGAATAGAAAATTTTATATTTTGGATCAAGAATCCGAAGATTAATGTGGAAAAGAGAAAGTAACGGATTAGTCCCTAAATTTCTACAAATTTTATAGATTGGCCCAGGTAAGTTCGTATGGTTGAATTTTATGATTGATTGTTAAAATTAGAGATTATATAATGTATTATTTCATATCTTTGTTGTGGAACCATGATTATTGTGATAAAATGAAAATCGAAACAAAAGTTCAAATTGAGTAGAAAGCAGGATTGAGTATAATCATTTTGTGATCATTAATGAATTGACGGATAAGACCATGGTTGGACCATGGCAAAGTGTGGAATGTAAGACCATAGCTGGGCTATGGCATTTCAATGAAAAGACCATAACTAGATTATGACATTATGAACGTAAGACCATGGTTGGACCACGGCAGTATATGTGTGTACATGTAAGACCATAGCAGGGCTATGGCATCATAATAAAGTGAAAGACCATAGCGAAGCTATGGCATTGTGATATGTGCAAGACTATGACAAGGTCATGGTAATGTATGTGTAAGACCATAGTTGGACTATTGCTTTAAGCAAATGATGTACTCAAATTCGTAAGACGTTCTCTAATTTGACAATAAATGGTAAGTGTTATATGAATTAAAGTGATAAATTCAATCAGTTCTAATATTGAGCTCAATCAAGTGAATTCATCTTTTGAGATTATGATGGGCAGGGAATATTAATGAAATGCTCTATTTAATGTTTTGTTATTATTTATTCGGTAAGATTTTTTTTTGAGCCTATGAACTTACTAAGCTTTCATAAGCTTACTTTTGTGTGTTAAATATTCATTGTAGATTAACAAGAGTTAGGAGGATCGGATCAACACATAGAGCCACACTGTCAAGATTTTATCGGTAGATTTTGTAAAATAACTTATGGTTTATATGGCATGTATAGGACAGAATGAAAAGAAAGTAAACTTGTAATATGATTATGAATGGCTCATATACATATATGTTGGTTTATGTGCATGTATTTACTAGTTTCTAATAGTAGTCAATGCATGGAATTACATGGTAAGTTATGCAAATAAGTAGTGTGATGACACATTAGGTTTAAAACTTGATATTTGACTTGAATTGGTTGCTTGGTTGAGTTATATTGGTGTAAGGAAATGTGTATGCAGGTTGGTTTTGAAAAGGGTGAGAAAAGTAGCCTTAAAATGGCCTATTTTCGTCCACACAGGTAGATACACAAGCGTGTATCTTGATCGTGTGTGACACACAGCTTGGTACATGGGCGTGTGGTTCGGCCGTGTGTCCCTTACATCTTAAATTTAAGAAACAGAATGCTCAGAATTGAGCACACAGGCAGAGACATGGGCGTGTGTCTCAGCCGTGTGTACCACACGGCCTAGAACACGGGCGCGTGTCTCAACTGTGTGTACTACACAGCCTAGAACACGGGCGTGTGTCTTGGCCATGTGAAAACTACACCTTAATGTTTTGCAAATCAGATAGTTACACAGGCTGGAGACACAGCCATGTGATCTGTGTCATTTGGCCGTGTGAACCACACGGTCTATCCACACGGGCGTATGACCCCTGTACATGAAAATAATTTTGAAATTTTGTGAAAAATTTCCTAAGTTCTCGATTAGTCCCGATATGCTTCTAATGCATAATTTAGGCATTGAGGGTTCATTTGAGGAATAATATAATTGATTATGTATGATTTCAAATATAAATAGTAAATTTTATGAATTAACTGTAAATGTTTTGAAAAACTCCGGTAATGCTCTGTTACCCTATTTTGACGATGGATACGGGTTAGGGGTGTTACATTTATTGGTATCAGAGCTTTAGTTTAGTCGATTCTTGGAATGAATGTGAAGTGTAAAGTGTTTAGAAATACATGCCATATAAATATGTGATAGAGTGATGTGTATGATTCGATTTAATCCTTATTTTTCTTATAGATTGTAAAGATGTCCGATAGACTTGAACGTGTTTAACAGGAAGAAGTTAACAGTAGGGAGCAAACCTCTGAATAAGGGACAAGTAGTAATGTTCCAATTTCTCTGATGCGAGAACAAGAACTTAAAAATATGATTTATGGATTTATGAATCAGTGGTATAATAAGATGATACAAGAAAGGAATCAGGCTCAACAACCTCCTCCCCCTAATGTACCACCAGTAGTACCTTCGGTTACTCCACCACCTCCTCCGACAACTGAATCTAGTACATGAACTCCAATAGAAAAGCTCAGAAAATATGGGGCTGAAGAATTTTGAGAAAGATCAGATGATGATCCAGTCAAAGCTAAATATTGGCCACAGAATTTAGTAAGAGTTTTTAAACAAATGGCTGGCTCTCTAAATGATTATTTGAGGTGTGATGTCTTTTTGTTAAAAGAAGAAGCATACAATTGGTGGGAGACTATAAAAGCAGTAGTATCTGAAGAGAAACTTTCTTGTGAACTATTCCACAGTGAGTTTAAAAAGAAATATATCGGTAAGAAGTATCTGGACAAGAAGAAGAGGGAATTTCTCAATCTACGACAAGGGAATCGAACAGTAGCTGAGTATGAGAAGGAGTTTGTGTACCTTAGTAAATAGGCTCGAGACATTGTACCATCTGAGGAGGAAATGTGTATTTGATTCAAGGATGGATTAAATGATGAGATCAAAATGATGATTGGGGGTACAAAGATACATGAATTTGTTGTTCTGTCTGATCGTGCTCAAAAGATGGAAGAGGTGTGTAATAGAAAAATGCAACGGGAAAGAAGGAATAAAGAATTCTATAAGAGAAACTCCTCCAAGTCATTTTCATCATTTCCGGTTAAAAAGTTAAGAGATGATTCTAGTTGATCTACTTCAATGATGGAAATAACAAATAGAAATAAAGAAAGGAATTTAGGGTAACTACTAAACCTGCAGCTAGTAATAGCAGTGTACAAAATGTTTCCAGGCCTAGGTGTAAATATTGTGGAAAACCTCATCCAGGGAATGTAGAAGCAAAATGGAAGCTTGTTTTAAATGTGGAGCTACTGATCATTTCATTAAGGACTATCCTCAACTGAAAAAAGAGGAAGATGAACAAAAAGAAAAGCAAATAGCTACTTCTCAAAGAAGCAAACGCTCAGGCCAAAGCAGTGCCATTGGGGCTACTCGTTCAAACGTGAAAGATAAAGCTACTCAGTCAGAAGCTCGGGCACTTGCACGTACATATGTTATCCGAGTTAGAGAAGAAGCAACAACTCTAGATGTAATAGCTGGTACATTCTATTTTTGATGTTACTGTGTATGCATTGATTAACCCTAGGTCTACATATTCATATGCATGCACTGTATTAGTATCTAAAAAGAAATTGTCTGTTGAACCTACTAATTATGATGTTCAAATCACTAATCCATTAGGTCAAAGTATAATAGTTAATCTAATGTGTCGTGACTGTCCACTGAAAATAAAAGGTTATGAATTCTCTGCTGATTTGATTGTGCTGCCCTTTCGAGAATTTGATGTTATTCTGAGAATGGATTGGCTAACAAAACATGATGCTATAATGAATTGTCAAGAGAAATTGATTGATTTGAAAAGTCAGACAAGGGAAGTAATTTTAGTTAAATTTGGAAATACAAAAGATGTTGTCAGAATTATTTCAGCCTTTTCAGCTAAAAAATTAAAGGTAATGAAACATTTCTAGCTTATATTTTTCATACTTGGGGTTCTGAATCAAAGCTGAAATAGTTACAAGTTGTTAATGAGTTTGTGCATGTGTTTCCTGAGGAATTTTCGGGCTTACCCCCAGATCGTGAAGTTGAATTTGTGATTGATGTGATTCAAGGAATAGCCCCAATATCAGTAACACCATACAAAATGGCACCGACTGAGTTAAAGGAGTTAAAGACCCAGTTGCAAGAACTATTATACAAGGGGTTTATTAGACCGAGCATGTCTTCTTGGGGTACACCGTCTTGTTTGTGAAAAAGAAATACGGATCTTTGAGACTGTGTATTAACTACTGACAGTTGAATAAGGTAACAATTAAGAACAAATATCCTTTGCCCCATATTGATGATTTTTTGATCAATTGAAAGGTGCTGCAGTATTTTCAAAGATAGATCTCAGGTATTATCAGTTGAAAGTTAAAGAGTGTGACGTGCCGAAGATAGCTTTCAGAACTCGGTATGGTCATTATGAGTTTTTAGTAATGTCTTTTGGTTTAACCAATGCTCCTGCTGCATTTATGAATTTAATGAATCAAATTTTTCAACCATATTTAGATATATTTGTGGTTATGTTTATTGATGATATACTGATCTATTCCAAGACAGAATCCAAGCATGCACAACACTTGAGAATTATGTTACAGATTTTGAGAGAAAAGTAGTTATATGCAAAGTTTAGTAAATGTGAATTCTGGCTGTATGAAGTTGGATTTCTGGGTCATATTATGTTAGCTGAAGGGATTCGTGTGGATCCAAGCAAAGTATCTATAATGGTGAATTGGAAAACTCTGAAAAATATAACCGATGTGCGAAGTCCTCTAGGTTTAGCAGGATATTATTGTCATTTTGTCAAGAACTTTTCAATGATTGCTTTATCGATGACCCGATTACTATAGAAGAATGTCTGGTGAATGTCAACAGAGTTTTGATCAGTTGAAGAAGATGTGGACAAAGGTTTCAGTTTTGGCTTAGCCAGAATTAGGAGTTCCGTACATTGTATACAGTGACGTGTCTTTCAATGGTTTGGGTTCTGTATTGGTGCAGTCAGGAAAAGTAGTGACTTAAGCTTCTTGGCAGTTAAAATCGCATGAAAAGAATTATCCTACACATGATCACAAGAGTTTGAAGTATTTGATGACTCAGAAAGAGCTAAATTTGAGACAAAGACGATGGATAGAGCTACTGAAAGATCATGATTTGGTCATTAATTATCACTTGGGAAAGGTTAATGTAGTTGCAGATGCACTCAGTCGGAAATCATCATTGTTTACACTTCGAGTGATGAACACTCATTTGTCTCTTAATGAAGATAGTTTTGTATTAGCAGAATTGAGAACAAAACCTATGTTCTTTCAGCGGATCCAGAAGTTGAAATATGATGACCCGAAATTGATGATGAAGAGATAGATGGTTCAGGACAATCAGAGTTCAGAGTATACCATTGATGATAGCGGTATGTTATATTGTCGTAATAGAATCTGTGTTATGAATAATTCAGACCTGAAAAATGATATTCTTTTTTAAGCTCACAGTAGTATGTATTTTATTCATCTGGTTAGTATGAAAATGTATTGTGATTTGAAAAAAATGTATTGGTGGCCTGGAATGAAACGTGAAATCTGTGAGTTTGTTACTAAATGTCTGATTTATCAGCAAGTCAAAGCAGAGCATTAGGTACCAACAGGTTTGCTACAACTTGTCATGATTCCTGAGTGGAAATGGGAGCATGTCACTATGGATTTTGTATTCGGATTACCTATGACTCTGAAAAATAAAGATTCGATCTGGGTGATTGTTGATAGATTGAATAAATCAGCACATTTTATCCCGATCAGAATAGATTTTTCACTTGAGAAGTTAGCAGAATTATATATGTTTAAAATTGTGAGATTACATGGGGTTCCAACATCTATTATTTCAGATCGAGATCCGAGCTTTACATTGAGATTTTGGAATAAACTACAAGAAGCTCTGGGTACAAAGTTAACTTTCAGTACAGCATTTCATCCTCAGACTGATGGACAATTAGAACGAGTATTCAGATTTTAGAAGATATGTTGTGATGTTGTATACTTGAGTTTGGAGATAGTTGGGAAAGATATTTACCTTTGGTTGAATTTGCCTATAATAATAGTTATCAGTCTAGCATCAAAATGGCACCATTTGAAGTCTTTATGGTAGAAAGCGTAAGACTCCATTATATTGGTCTAAATTGAGTGAATCCAAGATGATTGGAGTTGATTTGATCCGAGAGACTGAAGAAAAAGTTCAAATTATTCGTGATAGTTTGAAAGCTGCTTCATCTCGTCAAAAATCATACACAGATTTAAAAAGAAGAGATATAGAATTTTCAGTTGGTGATAGAGTGTTTCTAAAAGTTTCATCGTGGAAAAAAGTATTACGGTTCGGTAAGAAAGGAAAGTTAAGTCCAAGATTTATCAATTAGCTTTACCTCCGAAACTTGAGAAGATTCATAATGTATTTCATGTGTCTATGCGAAGACGGTACAAGTCAGATTCTTCACACGTGATTCCTCATACTGAAATTGAGCTTTAACCGAATATGACTTATTCAGAAGAACCGGTGAAGATTTTAGCTCGTGAAGTTAAAAAATTACAGAATAAACGAGTACCATTAGTTAAAGTGTTACGGCACCATCATGGTTCGGAGGAGGAAACCTCGGAAATGAAGGAATCTATGGGATCACAATATCCAAGTCTATTTCTAGGTAACAAATTTCGAGGACGAAATTTCCTAAAAGGGAGAAGAGTTGTAACAGTATAATTTTCAATTGTGTTAGATACAGTGATTCGAGATCACTAAATCTAACGAGTGAGTTTTAAAATTCAATAAATTAATATTTATTAGTTAAGTGAGATTTTAGAAGTATTTTTGAATTAGTGAATTTTGTGAATTAAAAGAATTTATTAGGAAAAGTTAGCCTAAAACGAGGTACCGAGACCTCAATTTCATAAACCAAGCCATAAATATTTTTATAAATATTTACAGAGTGTTAGTGAATTAGAATTAAAGTTTCGTTAGAAAATTTTAACGTTTTGATAGTTAATTAATTAAAAAGGACTAGATTGAAAAAGATGCAAAACTTGTTAAAATGATTAAATAGCTTAAGTGTTAAATGAAAGAGGACTTAAAAGGAAAATTAGCCTAAATTAAATGGTTGAAACTGTTAAGGCAGAAAAAAAAAACAAAGAAAATTGGGTGAAATAAGGGCAAAATTGGAAATTTTGCAAATGAAACAAACAAAATAAAGACTAAGTTGAAAATCTAAACATTTATTCTTTTTTTTTTCAGCCAGAAACACCATTAAAGAGTCTATCTAAGCTGGTTTTTCATATTCCTACTACAAGTAAGTTCAATTCTTGGTTATTTCTTGTAATTTTTGTGATTTTGAGACTTCTACAACTAGGTCCAACTATTGAATTCATTAGTTTTTTTTATTTTATGGGTGATTTTGAAAGTTACCATGAATGAGCTCTGGAATTTTATGATGAATTATCATGGATTTGAAGCTTTAATTTCATTATATGATGATTTTATTAAGTGATTTCAATAGAAATTGATTTTTAGGACCTAATTGTGAAAAAGTTAAGAATTAGGGTTTTTTGCTAAAATTTTGAATATCAAAGGTTGTGTAGTAGTTTATAATGATGGAATAAAGTGTTGATTGAGAAAAATTAGTTCAATTGATGGGTTAATTGATTAGGGACTAGATTGTAAAAACTATAAAATTTAGGGTAAAAGTGTAATTTTAAAAAATTGAAAGGCATAAATTGTGAAGTGAATTAGATGCTAATGAATAGAAAATTTTATATTTTAGATCAAGAATCCGAAGATAAACGTGGAAAGGAGAAAGTAACGGATTAGTCCCTAAATTTCTACAAATTTTACAGATTGGCCCAGGTAAGTTTATATGGTTGAATTTTATGATTGATTTTTAAAATTAGAGATTATATAATGTATTATTTCATATCTTTGTTGTGGAACCATGATTATTGTGATAAAATGAAAATCGAAACAAAAGTTCAAATTGAGTAGAACGCTGGATTGAGTATAATCATTTTGTGATCATTGATGAATTGACAGATAAGACCATGGTTGGACCATGGCAAAGTGTGGAATGTAAGACCATAGCTGGGCTATGTCATTTCAATGAAAAGACCATAACTAGATTATGACATTGTGAACGTAAGGCCATAGTTGGACCACGCCAGTAAATGTGTGTCCATGTAAGACCATAGCAGGGCTATGGCATCATAATAAAGTGAAAGACCATAGCGAAGCTATGGCATTGTGATATGTGCAAGACTATGGCAAAGTCATGGTAATACATGTGTAAGACCATAGTTGGACTATTGCTTTAAGAAAATGATGTACTCAAATCCGTAAGACGTTCTCTAATTTGACAATAAATGGTAAGTGTTATATGAATTAAAGTGATAAATTCAATCAGTTCTGATATTGAGCTCAATCAAGTGAATTCATCTTTTGAGATTGTGATGGGCAGGGAATATTAATGAAATGCTCTGTTTAATGTTTTGTTATTATTTATTCGGTAAGATTTATTTTTGATCCTATGAACTTACTAAGCTTTCATAAGCTTACTTTTGTGTGTTAAATGTTTATTGTAGATTAACAAGAGTTAGGAGGATCGGATCAACACATCGGGCCACACTATCCAGATTTTATCGGTAGATTTTGTAAAACAACTTATGGTTTATATGGCATATATAGGATAGAATGAAAAGAAAGTAAACTTGTAATATGATTATGAATGACTCATATACATATATGTTTGTTTATGTGCATGTATTTAATAGTATCTAATAGTAGTCAATGCATGGAATTACATGCTAAATTATGCAAATGAGTAGTGTGATGACACATTAGGTTTAAAACTTGATAATTGACTTGAATTGGTTGCTTGGTTGAGTTATCTTGGTGTAAGGAAATGTGTATGCAGGTTGGTTTTGGAAAGGGTGAGAAAAGTGGCCTTAAAATGGCCTATTTTCGTCCACATGGGCAGACACACGAGCGTGCGTCTTGACTGTGTGTGACACATGGCTTGGTACATTGGCGTGTGGTCTGGTCGTGTGTCTCCTGTATCTTAAATTTAAGAAACAGAATGCTCAGAATTGAGCACATGGGCAGAGACATGGGCGTGTGTCTCAGCCATGTGTGCCACACGGCCTAGAACACGGGCATGTGTTTTGGTTGTGTAAAAACTGCACCTTAATGTTTTGCAAGTCAGAGAGTTACACGGGTTGGAGACACGGTTGTGTGATCTGTGTCATTTGACCGTGTGGTACACGAGCATATGACCCTGTACATGAGAAAAATTTTGAAATTTCGTGAAAAATTTACTGAGTTCTCGAATTAGTCCCGACTTTCTTCTAATGCATAATTTGGGCCTCGACAGTTCATTTGAGGAATAATATAATTGATTATGTATAACTTCGAATATGAATAGTAAATTTTATTAATTAACTATAAATGTTCTAAAAAACTCCGGTAATGCTCTATAACCTTGTTCTGACGACAGATACGGGTTAGGGGTGTTACAGAACAGATGCTAAAGTGCATCAATGTACTCTAATAGAATAGAGAGCACCGATGTGCTAAACAGAGAGCACTAATGAGCTGATCAGAGAGCACCCATGTGCTAAACAAAGAGCACTAATGTGCTAATAAATTAGAGAGCGCGCTAAGGTTCCTTAATGGCATGCCACTAATATCCCAATAGTTTTAAATTTGTCTTCTTAGGCATTATAACTTAATTAATATTTACTCATTCTATAAATATGCTCACTTTTCACTTTTCCACAACTTAGTCCTTAAGTCTCAACTTACATATTGTAACACCTCTAACCCGTATCTGTCACTAGAATAGGGTTACGAAGCATTACCAGAGTTTACGATTTAAAATAACAAAAAATTTAAACATTTAAATTCATATCATTAATCATAGCAAAAGCAATCAACAACATTCATATTGTCCCTTATACGAGCTCTCGAGGCCCTAAAAATATGCTAGAAACACTTCAAGACTAAATCAGAAACTCATAGAATTTTTTAGAAAATAGTGAAAATTTTCAACACTGTAGGGGTTACACGGCCGTGTGACTCACACGGCCAAGAGACACGCCCGTGTGCCAGGCCGTGTACCCTTCGAAATAACCCCACACACCCGTGTGCCAGGCTATGTACCACACACAGCTGAGACACACGCTTGTGTCTCTGCCCATGTGGACGAACATAGGCCATTTTTCTCACCCATTTCAACATGTACCTATAATCCCTTTTTGCACATATACACAAGCCATAATAATACACCAAAATCATGCATAATCAAAGTATTCCAACATGGTATAGAAGCATAGAACCAATATGCCAAAAATGCACCTCAATCACAACCATTAAACATGTATATCCATATACATAAATTGGCCAAAAGTTCAACTAACTTACAACTATACTTATTTCATAACTTACCACTTTATTCACATATCAAATCCATATTCAAATTACCAAATTTACCATTTAACAATTTGAATTAATAATCATATATGACAACTACTTTTTTCATACCAATATGAACATTTCAACTTTCATCATAAGACCACGTACATATATCAACATATCAACCATTCAAAGTACCAAATCTATAAGCCAAAACATAGTGGCTAAAACATCAACAAAATGACATATAAATATATATACCAAACTCATCAATTAAACATTAAACATAGTCCACCTATACATGCCATTATAACCTTAACCAAAAATCAAAATCTATCGATATAATCACTAGATAGTGTGATAGATTTTCGACGAACTTCCAACCCAATCGAGCTTTTAATAATTTGTAAGGTAAAGGAAAAACAATTATGTAAGCAATGAATGCTTAGTAAGCTCGTATAAACTTTAAACATAGCATTCCATTTTAATAATGAACTTTATAGGTTAAATATAAAGTTATACCAACACCTCAAGATTTATCGGACCATAAATACCAACTCACAATGAAATAGTATGTCAACACCACATATACTTATCAATCCTAGCATAGTAGGATTTCATAAGACTTTGAACTCTCCCATATATTTCCTTTCCATCGCATTTGCTTACTCTAGCTTAGGTAACAACATCAATTCATTAATTAGCATTTTTGTTAATGAACTAGATATATTCATCCATAACATACATAAATTTCTCTCATACGAGTACATCTTTCAACTTATTATTCCCTTTTCATCAAATTACATTTCAACTATGAATTTACCATTTCATTACCTTTTCTCACCTGTTTCATATGCATAACACACAAGATATACGCATAATATCAACCATGACTACAAGCTAGTGCATTTAAATGTAGCTATTTTTTGGAACCAACTACATGATAAACCATTTCATAAGAAATTACATACTTTTATTTATACAACCTTTTCATGTACATAAGCATATTACCAAATGAACACTTACTGAATCAATGTATTTCATTAAGGCTAAACATGATATAATCCAACAATAAGCTTAGTACAAGCCTAAACACGTCAATAACACATTAGCATACTTGAACATAATTTATGTGAACTTCACATAGATAACCATTATACTTGAACATGATCCACTTGGATTTATCATCTTTCATCACATATAATGTTTTCCATGTATCACTAATTCAATAAGTTTCATACACACCTATCTTGGTTCATATTGAACACTTACCATTTCATTTGCACAACGCAAAATACATAAACATAACATTTACCATAGTCACAAGCTAGTAATTAAACACATAACTTAGCAATATCATCACAGGATAAACTATGGTACATAAACATAGTATCACTTAAACCATACCTTTCATAATCATGAATATTAATACTTAGATCATTGGTATTGTAACGGCCCAAATTTCAGTGATATTGGAACAGTGATTTGAAATCACTAAATCCGACATGTGAGTTTAGATATTAGTAAGTAAATGTTAAGTGTGGTTTTAGAAATAATTTTGAATTAGTGAAATTATGAATTAAAGGAAGTTGTAGATAAAATGGGATAAAAACGAGGTATTAAGACCTAGAATTCATAAACCGGGTAATAAGTTAGTATTAAAGTTTTGTCAAGAAATTTTAAGGTTTCAGTAGTTAATTGGGTAAAAAGGACTAAATTGAATTAAGTGCAAAATTGTGATATGTGATTAAATAGCTCTAGTAATAATTAAAGGAGGACTAAATAGGAAATTAAACACCTATTATTGGGCTGGACGACATGTGTGTGCAGGAAAAATAAAAATCAAGTGTGAACAAGGGGCATAATTGGAAATAGGGTAAAAATTCAATAGTAAAATATGATGTAATTGGTAATTCTAGAGAATTCAACATTTTTCTTCATCTTCATCAGCTAAAAACACAATTAGAGAGCTTTTAAGAAGCTGGTTCTTTATATTCTACAGCATGTAAGTTCAACTCTTGATTATTTCTTGTAATTTTTGTGTTTTTAAGATTTTTACAACTAGGTCCACTTGTTTAATTCATTAGTTTTTGGTTTCATGGGTAATTTTGAAAGTTCCCATGAATAAGTGCTGAAATTTTATGATGATTTATCATGGATTGAAGTTTTAATTTTATTATATGATGATTTTATGAAGAGATTTTCATAGAAATTAATTTTAGGACCTAATTGTGAAAGTTGTTGAAATTAGGGTTTTGTATTGAAGCTTGGAATGTCAAATATAGTGAAGGAGTTTGTAATGTTTAGATAAAATGATATTTGAAAGGAATTAGTTTAATTGATGAATAAATTGAGCAGGGACTAAATTGTAAAAATTAAAAAGTTTGGGTAATAGTGTAATTTAAAAAATTTAAGGGCATAAGTTGTGAAATAGAATAGAATCGAAATAGATGCTAATGAATGAATGGTTTTATAATTATAGATCAAGAAAACGAAGAGAATCGTGGTATGGAGAAAATTCAAGAATAGTCCCTGAATTTCTACGACTTTTGCAAATTAGCCCAGGTAAGTTCATATGGCAAAGTTCAATGTTTGATATGAAAATCTTATGATTTTTAAAGTATTTTATTGTAAATGAAATATTATCAAATTGTATTAATTACTAAATAAAGTGTAACTGAAAGTACAAATTAGTTGGAATAATGGATTTGAGTGCTTTCATTCTGTGACTATGATGAATCGACGGAAAAGATGTGATATGTGCACCAATTTAAGACCATAGCTAGGCTATGGCATCGGTGCAATGTGATATGTGTTCCCATATAAGACCATAGCTGGACTATGGCATCGGTGTGACATGATAATGTGATTCCGTATAAGACTATATCTGGGATATAGCATCGGTGTGTGATGTGATCCATGTAAGACCATAGCAGGGCTATGGATTCGGTGTGTGATATGTGACAATGTGCAAGTCCATAGTTTACTATGGCAATGTGATAATGAAGCATTCAATTCCATTAGTGTTCCATAATTTGACAATGGAAATAAATGGGGAAAATGGGCCCAAAGAAGTTAAATTCGTGAATAGCAACATGGAAATTATTCAAAGGAGCTTAATAAGAAATTTGTAATTTACAAGATAAAGTAGTTAAATTAAAAGATATATGATTGTGTACAATGTTCGGTAAGATTTGTGTTTTTATGCCTATGAGCTTACTAAGCTTTTATAAGCTTACTTGTGTATGATATTTGTTTTGTAGATTGACTAATATACATAAGGAGGATCGGATCTAAAACAAGATCACACTATCCAGATTTACTCCGATAGATTTTGTTAAACAACTTTTTGATTTATATGGCATGTATAAGAGGTAATTTGATAATGTAATTGTATGAGTGATTAAGTATACAAGTGATGTTTTGTGTTTGAAAATGAAATATACATGTTTTGGCTTGAAATAATTGATTGGTTGGATTCTATTAGTGTATAATTGTGTTTAGGTACAGGAAATGGATAAATGAATGTTATTTGATCAAGATTTATAAATCAATGTTTTGGGCATGAACTAGGTATGTTTGATATGTGAAAATAGCTTTAAAATAGTGAAAAATCAGGTTTTCACACGGCTAAGTCACATGGGCGTGCGCCCAGGCCGTGTGGCAAAGTCAGAATCACCCACAGGCTAGTCCCACGGCTGTGTAAGCAAGACAGATCTACCCACGGGCTGGCCCCACGGCCATGGGAGCCCCACGGGCAAGCCATACGGGCATGTCACAGGCCACACGGGCGTGTGCCCTTATTTTCACGAAAAATTTTCCAAAGTTCCCGGTTTAGTCCAAATCACTTCCTAAGCATATTTTGGGCTTCGTAGGTCCATATTAGGGACTTAAGGATGAAATTTGAGAAATCTTAAATTGAAATACAGATTTATGACATGTTTTTGTTTGTTTATTAGCGTGTAATTCCGGTAGCACCTCGAACACTGTCCCGACGACGGATACGGGCATGGGGTGTTACATTTATTGGTATTAGAGCTTCAGTTTAGCCGATTCTTGAAATATGTATGATGTGAAAAGTACTAGAATTACATGTCATATAAATCTGTGATAGTGTGATGTGTGATCCGATCTAATCATTGTTTTATTATAGATTATTTCCGATTTGAAAAGATGCCAGATAGACCAAAACAAATTGAGCAAGAAGAAGTTAACAGTAGAGTACAAACCTCTGAACAAGGAACAAGTAGCGAAGTTCTAATTTCATTGCTGCGAGAACAAGAACTCAAAAATATAATTTATGGATTGATGAATTAGTGGTATAATGAGAATGTGCGAGAAAGAAATCAGACTCAACAACCTCCTCCCCCTATTTCAACATCGGTAGTACCCCCGGTTGCTCTTTCATCTTCTCCGACAACTGAATCTGGTAAACGTTCTCCATTTGAAAAGCTCAGAAAACATGGGGCTGAAGAATTTTGGGAAGAATAGATGATGACCCCGTCAAAGCTGAATATTGACTACAAAGTGTAATGAGGGTTTTTAAGCAAATGGCGTGCTCACCAGATGATTACTTAATATGTGTTGTGTCATTATTGAAAGAAGAAGCTTATAACTAGTGGGAAATAATAGAAGCTGTTGTACCGGCTGAGAAGATCACTTGGGAATTTTTCCAAAATGAATTTAAGAAGAAATATGTTGGTAGAAGATATCTGGATAAGAAGAAAAGAGAATTTCTCGACTTGCGACAGGGAAACAAGTTAGTGGTTGAATATGAAAGAGAATTTATTTATCTGAGCAAATATGCACGAGATATTGTACCCACTGAGGAAGAAATGTGTATCAGATTCGAAGAAGGGCTAAATAATGAGATCAGAATGATGATAGGGGGCACTAAGATACGAGAATTCGTTGTTCTATCAGATCGTGCTCAGAAACTTGAAGAAGTATATAATAGAAAGATGCAACGAGATAGAAGAAGTAAAGAATCTTTCAAAAGAAGTGCATCTAAGTTATTTTCAGCTTTACCAATCAAGAAATCTAAAGAGGAATTTAGTCAAGCCACTTCAGCACCGAAAAGATCGGGAAATAGTAGACCAAGACAATCTGATTATAAGGCATCTGACAGACCTGCTATTAGCGTGGGTAGTGTACAAAATACCCAAAGGCCTAAGTGCCAACATTGTGGAAGAAGTCACCCCGGTGAATGTAGAAGTAAGTTAGGGGCTTGTTATAAATGTGGGGCCACTGATCACTTTATTCGTGATTGTCCCCAACTACAAGTAGAAGAAGTGGAACAGAAGGAGAAACAGAAAACTCCTCATCAAAAAAGAAGATGCTCTGGTCAGAGCAGTGCTACCGGGGCTACTCATTCGGGTATGAAAGATACTGCTAATCGATCAGAAGTTAGAGCCCTTGCTCGTACTTATGCCATTCGAGCAAGAGAAGAAGCAACAGCTCTGGACATAATTGCTAGTACTTTCTATCTTTATGATGTTCCTGTGTATGCTTTAATAGACTGTGGGTCTACTCATTCATATATTTGTACTATGTTGGTATCTGAAAAGAATTTAATTGTTGAGCCTACTGATTATGATGTACAAGTTACAAATCCGTTAGGTCAAAGTGTGGTAGTTAATTTAATATGTCATAACTATTCACTGAAAGTTAAGGGCTGTGATTTCCCCAATGATTTGATGTTGCTACCCTTTCGGGAATTTGATATTATCTTGGGCATGAACTGGTTAATGAAACATGATGCGATAGTGAATTGTCGAGAAAAATGAATTAGTTTGAAATGTCAGACAGGAGATATTATTTTGCTTGAGTTTGGAAATTTGGATGATACAGTTAGAATTATTTCACCTGTTTCTGCTCGAAAAATTGTTGCATAAAGGAAATGAGGCTTATTTAGCCTATATTCTTGATACTCAAAGTTCTGAATCAAAGTTAAAGCAATTATCTATTTTGAATGAATTCATGGATGTATTTCTTGAAGAATTACCAGGTTTACCACCCGATAGAGAGGTTGAGTTTGTGATAGATGTGCTTCCGGGAACAGCTCCCATATCAGTGACACTGTATAGAATGGCTCCAGTAGAATTAAAAGAATTGAAGACACAGTTGCAAGAGTTGTTGGATAAAGGGTTTATCGGACCGAATATGTCGCCATGGGGTGCACCTGTCTTATTTGTGAAAAAGAAGGGCGGTCCATTAAGGCTGTGTATAGATTACACACAGTTGAATAAGGTAACGATTAAAAATAAATATCATTTGCCTCATATTGATGATTTATTTGATCATCTTAAAGATACTACGGTGTTTTCGAAGATAGATCTCAGATCTGGGTATTGTCAGTTAAAGGTAAAGGAATATGATGTATCGAAAACAACTTTTAGAACTGTGTATGGTCACTATGAGTTCTTAGTTATGCCATTCGGTTTGACAAATGCTCCTGCTGCTTTTATGGATTTAATGAATCAAATTTTTCTGTCTTACCTGGATAGATTTTTGGTTGTGTTTATTGACGATATACTGATCTATTCAAAGACAGAATCTGAGCATGCTCAGCACTTGAGAATTGTACTACAGATTTTGAGGGAAAAATAGTTATATGAAAATTCAGTAAATGTGAATTCTGGCTTCATGAAATGGGATTCTTGGGTCACATTGTGTCGACTGATGGTATACGAGTAGATCCAAGCAAAGTATCAGCAGTGATTAATTGGAAAATTCCAAAGAATGTTACGGAAGTGCAAAGTTTTCTTGGATTAGCTGGTTACTACCGTCGATTTGTGAAGGATTTTTCAATGATTGCTTCACCGATGATCCGGTTACTACAGAAGAATGTTGAATTTGTATGGTCTGAAGAATGCCAATGAAGTTTTGATTAGTTAAAGAAAAGGTTGACAGAGGCCCCAGTGTTGACTCAGCCTGAATTAGGTGTGCCATATGTAGTATATAGTGATGTGTCTCTGAATGGTTTAGGTTGTGTACTGATGCAGTCAGGAAAAGTTGTAGAATATGCTTCTCGGTAGTTGAAACCACATGAGAGGAACTACCCTACACATGATCTTGAGCTAGCTACTATAGTATTTGCTCTAAAAAATTGGAGACACTACCTATATAAGGAGAAATGTTATGTGTATATAGACCATAAAAGTTTGAAATATTTAATGTCGCAGAAAGAGCTGAACTTGAGACAGAGGCATTGGTTAGAGCTATTGAAAGATTACGATCTTGTCATTGATTATCATCCGGGTAAGGCAAATATAGTGGCAGATGCACTTAGTCGGAAATCGTCATTATTTACTCTTCGGGCGTTAAATGCTCATTTGTCTGTTAATGAAGATGGTTCTGTGTTAACCGAATTAAAGGTAAAACTAGTATTCTTTCAATGAATTCGGGAGTTGCAAGATGAAGATCCGAAGTTGGTGCTGAAATGACAAATGGTTCAAGACAACATGAACTTAGAGTACTCTATTGATTGTAGTGGTATGTTATACTATGGCAATAGAATTTGTGTCCTGAATAATCTAGAATTGAAGAATGATATCTTATCAGAGGCTCATAGTAACATGTACTCGATTCATCCGGGTAGTATGAAGATGTATTGTGATTTGAAGAAAATGTATTGGTGGCCAGGTATGAAGCGAGAAATTTGTAAATTTGTAGCGAAATGCTTGATTTGTCAACAGGTAAAAGCAGAACATCAAGTACCCATGGGTTTGTTACAACCTGTAATGATTCTAGAATGGAAGTGGAAACATGTGACTATGGATTTTGTATCTGGATTGCCTGTGACTCCGAAGAAGAAAGATTCAATTTGGGTGATAGTAGACAGATTAACTAAGTCGACGCA
The DNA here is from genome assembly GCF_007990345.1 of Gossypium hirsutum. Lineage (NCBI taxonomy): Eukaryota > Viridiplantae > Streptophyta > Magnoliopsida > Malvales > Malvaceae > Gossypium > Gossypium hirsutum. The sequence continues at coordinate 16,363,399 of NC_053429.1, forward strand.
TTTCATTCCGGTCAGAACAGATTTTTTGCTTGAAAAATTAGTGGAATTATATGTGTCAGAAATTGTGAGATTACATGGGGTGCAGACATCAATTATTTCAGATCAAGATCCGAGGTTTACTTCGAGATTTTAGAGTAAACTACAGGAAGATTTAGGTACCAAGTTAAAATTTAGTACAGCTTTTCATCCTCAGACTGACAGGCAATTAGAACAAGTGATTCAGATTTTGGAAGATATGTTGAGGTGTTGTATACTCGAGTTCAGTGGAAGCTAGGAAATGTATTTACCTTTAGCTGAATTTGCTTATAATAATAGTTATCAAGCTAGTACCAAATGGCACCGTTTGAAGCTCTGTATGGAAGAAAATGTAAAACTCTGTTGTATTGGTCAGAATTAAGTGAATCGAAATTAGTGGGAGTGGATTTAATTCGGGAAACTGAAGAGAAAGTTTGGATTATTCGAGAAAGTTTGAAAGCTGCTTCCGATCGTCAGAAGTCCTATGTGGATTTGAAAAGAAGAGATATAGAGTTCAATGTGGGTGATTGTGTGTTTTTGAAAGTTTCCCAGTGGAAAAAAGTTTTACGGTTTGGTAGAAAGGGAAAGTTTAGTCCACGATTTATCGGGCCGTATGAAGTCATTGAGAGGATTGGTCCGGTAGCTTATAGATTGGCCTTGCCTCAAGAACTTGAGAAAATCCATAATGTATTTCATGTATCTATGTTGAGACGGTATAGATCAGACCCTTCACATGTGATTCCTCATACTGAGATAGAGCTACAATCAGATATGACTTATTCAGAGGAACCAGTGAAAATATTAGCGCGGGAAGTTAAAGAACTACAGAATAAACGAGTACCGTTAGTAAAAGTGTTATGGCATCAACATGGATTGGAGGAGGCAACTTGGGAAACGGAAGAATTTATGAGATCACAGTATTTGTTTTCAAGTACGAAATTTCGAGGACGAAATTTCCTAAGGGGGGAGAGTTGTAACGGCCCAAATTTCAGTGATATCAGAATAGTGATTTGAAATCACTAAATCCGACATGTGAGTTTAGATATTAGTAAGTAATGTTAAGTGTGGTTTTAGAAATAATTTTGAATTAGTGAAATTATGAATTAAAGGAAGTTGTAGATAAAATGGGATAAAAACAAGGTATTGAGACCTCGAATTCATAAACCGGACCATAAATATTTTTAGAAATATTTACGGAGAGTTAATAAGTTAGTATTAAAGTTTTGTCAAGAAATTTTAAGGTTTCGGTAGTTAATTGGGTAAAAAGGACTAAATTGAATTAAGTACAAAATTATTAGATGTGATTAAATAGCTCTAGTAATAATTAAAGGAGAACTAAATAGGACACCTATTATTGGGCTGGATGGCATGTGTGTGCAGTAAAAATAAAAATCAAGTGTGAACAAGGGGCAAAATTGGAAATAGGGTAAAAATTCAATAGTAAAATATGATGTAGTTGGTAATTCTAGAGAATTCAACATTTTTTCATCAGCTAAAAAGACAATTAGAGAGCTTTTAAGAAGCTGGTTTTTTATATTCTACAGCATGTAAGTTCAACTCTTGATTATTTCTTGTAATTTTTGTGTTTTAAAGATTTTTACAACTAGGTCCACTTGTTAATTCATTAGTTTTTGATTTCATGGGTAATTTTGAAAGTTCCCATGAATAAGTGCTGAAATTTTATGATGATTTATTATGGAATTGAAGTTTTAATTTTATTATATGATGATTTTATGAAGAGATTTTCATAGAAATTAATTTTAGGACTAATTATGAAAGTTGTTGAAATTAGGGTTTTGTATTGAAGCTTGGAGTGTCAAAGACTGTGAAGTAGTTTGTAGTATTTAGATAAAATGATATTTGAAAGGAATTAGTTTAATTGATGAATAAATTGAGCAGGGACTAAATTGTAAAAACTAAAAAGTTTGGGTAATAGTGTAATTTAAAAAATTTAAGGGCATAAGTTGTGAAATAGAATAGAATCAAAATAGATGCTAATGAAGGAATGATTTTATAATTATAGTTCAAGAAAAAAAAAGTGAATCGTGGAAAGGAGAAAATTCAAGAATAGTCCCTAAATTTCTACGACTTTTGCAAATTAGCCAGGTAAGTTCATATGACAAAGTTCAATGTTTGATATGAAAATCTTATGATTGTAAAGTATTTTATTGTAAATAAAATATTATCAGATTGTATTAATTACTAAATAATGTGTAACTGAAAGTACAAATTAGTTGGAACAATGGATTTGAGTGCTTTCATTCTGTGACTATGATGAATCGATGGAAAAGATGTGATATGTGCGTCCGTTTAAGACCATAGCTAGGCTATGGCATCGGTGCAATATGATATGTGTTCCCGTATAAGACCATATCTGGGCTATGGCATCGGTGTGACATGATAATGTGATTCCGTATAAGACCATATTTGGGATATGGCATCAGTGTGTGATGTGATCCGTGTAAGACCATAGCAGGGCTATGGCTTCGGTGTGTGATATGTGACAATGTGCAAGTCCATAGTTTACTATGGCAATGTGATAATGAAGCACTCAATTCCATTAGTATTCCATAATTTGACAATGGAAACAAATGAGAAAAAGTGGCCCAAAGAAGTTAAATTCGTGAATAGTAACATGGAAATTATTCAAAGGAGCTTAATAATGAATTTGTGATTTACAGGATAAAGTAGTTAAATTAAAAGATATATGATTGTGTACAATGTTCGGTACAATTTGTGTTTTTATGCCTATAAGCTTAATAAGCTTTTATAAGCTTACTTGTGTACGATATTTGTTTTGTAGATTGACTAATATACATACGGAGGATCGGATCTACAACAAGAATCACACTATCCAGATTTACTCCGGTAGATTTTGTTAAACAACTTTTTGATTTATATGACATGTATAGGAGGTGATTTGATAATGTAATTGTATGAGTAATTAAGTATGCAAAGTTTGTTGAATGTGATGTTTTGTGTTTGAAAATGAAATATACATGTTTTGGCTTGAAATAATTGATTGGTTGGATTCTATTACTGTATAATTGTGTTTAGGTACAGGAAATGGATAAATGAATGTTATTTGATCAAGATTTATAAGTCAATATTTTGGGCATGAACTAGGTATGTTTGATATGTGAAAATAGCTTAAAAATAGTGAAAAATCAGGTCTTTACACGGCCAAGTCACATGGGCGTGTGCCCAGGCCATGTGGCAAAGTCAGAATCACCCACAGGCTAGTCCCACGGCCGTGTGACCAAGACAGATCTGCCTACGGGCTGGCCCCACGGGCAGGCCACACGGGCATGTTCCAGGCCACACGGGCATGCGCCCCTATTTTCAAGAAAAAGTTTCCAAAGTTCCCGGTTTAGTCCCAAATCACTTCCTAAGCATATTTTGGGCCTCGTAGGTCCATATTAGGGACTTAAAGATGAAATTTGAGAAATTTTAAATTGAAATATAGATTTATGACATGGTTTTGTTTGTTTATTAGTGTGTAATTTCGGTAGCACCTCGAACCTTGTCTTGGCGACTGATACGGGCATGGGGGGTTACAGGTACATCATACCTTTCCATATTTGTCATAGTGAAGTTAAACGGAACCTTTACCGGATCTCACACAAGTGTGTTAAACTATGGTCGTAACCATCCCTTTTCTTTAATCGATGGTCGAAACCATCCCTTTTCATATTTGATAGTCGAAGCTATCCCTTTTCATATTCGATTGCCGAAGCTATCCCTTTTCCTATTGGATGGTCGTCACCATCCCTTTTCATAGTTGATGTTTGTCACCATCTCTTTTCATAATCAATAGCCGAAGCTATCCCTTTTTATATTTGATGGTTGTCACCATCCCTTTTCATAGTTGATGGTCGTTACCATCCGTTGTCATAATTGATAGCTGAAACTATCCGTTTTCATATTCGATAGCTGAAACTATCCCTTTTCATATTCGATAGCTGAAGCTATTCCTTTTCATTATTTGAGGGTTGTCGATACGTCGTTGGATTTTCTATTGAGGCATAATAGATAATATAAAATAATAGCATTTAAAACAACAATTTAAAATGCTATGTAAACGTACGAACTTACCTGGCTAAATTGCAGAGATACCAAAGTTTAGGGGCATTTTGATACTTTTTTTATTTTTCTCGATTTTCCATCCGATCTTTATCTAAATTAATAATTTCATACAATATATTAATTTAGGCAACAAAACAATTCATTTCATGCAATTTGACCATTTTGATATTTTTACAAAATTGCCCCTAAAGTTTTACTTTTATTCAATTTAGTCTATGAGCCCAAAACATGAAAATTAACCATTCTTACCCAAAATTGAGCTTAGCCGAATGTTCTTGGTATCCAAAACAGCCCATTCATGCAAAAATTTCACAATAAATCCTTGTACTTTTCCTATTTTAACAATTTGGTCTCTAATAAAAAATTCATCAAAATTCACTTAATAAAATACTTTTAAATATCAATCAACAGTCTAAATTCATCACTTAACATCTAAAATCACAAGGTTAATCAATGACAACATTCAAAATCTTTAACAGTTTCAAAATTGAAGGTACAGGCCAGCTGGACCTGGTTGTAACGATCTCAAAAACATAAAAATTACAAGAAATGGGGCTAAATCAGACTTACATGCATGGAATTTCACCATGGCTGAAACTTAGCTTCATGCTTCCATGGACATTCAGTTTGTTGAAGATGAAATCAAAAAGATGATAAGAATTTAGCCTTTTGCTATTTTATTTTATTTTAATTAATTATCAAATTACCATTTTGCCCTTGGTTAATAAAATAAAAAAATACCAAAGTCATGTCCATATTTTTCCATCACATTAATATATGGCATAATTACTATCACAGGAAAGTTTAATTTCACAATTGGTCCTTCAATTAAATAAAATTCTAACTAAAGAAACTTATTTACAATTTAATCCTAAACTAATTAGGACTAAAAGAACAATTAATCCAAAAGCTAGTGGATTCAATCATAACACCACCGGTTGGAAACTTTGACCATGGTTTAATTAACATTTAAATCCCTTTTCCTTTATTCAATTAACCATTTAATCACTCAAATCAAATAGTGATCAAATTTTACATATTTTACAATTTAGTCATTTTTAATTAATATCGAAACGTTAAAATTTTTCAATGACACTTTAATACCACCTTAATGACACTCCTTAAATATTTATAAAAATATTTACGGATCAGTTTATAGAAACGAGGTCCCGATACCTCATTTTCTAAAACCACTTGACCTTAAGGTCTTACCACTGGAACTTAATAAATTGCTTTTAAAACAAAAATTACTATATCAAATACTTTTTCAAAGTCACAATTAAATCATAAATATTAAATATAATATTTACGAATTTACTCATCGAATTTGATGGCCCCGAAATCACTATTTTCGACACCACCGAAAAACGAGCTGTTACATATATAATGTGCAACTTTTTCACATTTTCTCATTCACAACCTAAGTATCTTAGCAAAAATCTTTGTATACCATCTTTTGGGTCTTATTCATATTTTCATAACATATTTCATTGTCTTTACAATTTAATCCCTTTATATTAACACAATATATCCATAATTATTCTAACTAATTAACATGATATATAATTAATATCTAGGAAAATAAGATAAATTCCTTGTAGTACTTACAACAAAGCTTGAGTTGATATGTTTTCCTTCCTTCTTACTCCTTGATCACCTCTTTCCTTTTTTCTTCAATTTGGCATTTCTTTTCTTTTCTTTGTTTACAATTTCCATGTCAAAACACATACATCTATATGTTAAAACTACAATCAAATAATACTTCTATTCCATTCGTATAAAATACATATAAATTCCATTAAAGTTTCATCATTTATTACCTTATTCTCAAAAATAATTTCTATTCTTTTCTTTCTTTCTTCAAAGACTACTAGTGATGCTTCCTCTCATGAAACTAAGGTGTCTATTAGTCTTCTCTATTGAATTTACTAAGAAAACTTCAAAGGAATTGGAAGATTTAAGCTTGCAATGGCTTGGAAATGGTGGTTGGACTTACTTGGAATAAAAGTGAAAGTTGAAAATGATAAAGAAGGGTAATGTGAAGATGGAGAGAAAAATTGGATGATTTCTCTTCATCCTTCCACAATTTTATTCTAAAATATCTAAATATTTTATTAATAAAAATAAAATATCATTAATTATTGCAACCAATCAAAGCTTTACAAATTAGTCCCTAATCATGATTATGTTTCTTAAAAATCTTATTTATTCATTTACCATTCCACCCTCCATCTTTTCCGTATTACCTTATATGAGTCATTTTCTATTATGGTAAAATTTCATCTTAGTCCTCCCTCCTTTACCATCAATTCCGTGGATTCTATTCTAATTTTGCCACAATAATTTCTATTCTTCTACAATTGAGATATTGGTTTAAATTAAGTTTTCTCATCTAGAAAGCAATTTTCTTTTCTCTATTAGTTTTCACTATTTTCTACGTTGACACTTAATTTTCTTATTTTTCTCATTTAAAAAATTCTCTAATATTTCCTAACCTAGCATAGCACTATACCTAGCTTCGAGGCATAATACAGATGTCACACTTAATACCCAAAGGGTAAATTAGAAGAAAGGGCTGATTTTAAAAAATATTTAGAGATTTAGGCCGCTTTTGCCCATATTTAGGGAAATAGACCGATTTTGGGAAGAGAAACAGAAAATACGTTCTGCAGGAAGCATTTTCAGTTGACATGTTGAAAAACTCGTTTTCTTTAATAACTTAACAAATCATCTTTTTTGTTAGATGGTTAAATGATAGTAGTTTTGTTCTTGAGTTTCAAGTTCGATTCTTCTTTTACTCACATTTAATGATATATACAAATTACATTTTTATTATATGATTACATATTTATTATTTTATTTATATAAATAAAAGAGTTATTAATTAAAAATAACAATTAAAAAACTTCAAAATAATATATTTATTAATTAAAAATTTTTAAAAAAAGTTTAAAACAACGTAAAATAAAAAATACAAGTGAATAAGAGAGGAATCAAACCAAAAACTCAAGAACAACATACTAACATTTAATCATTTGATCAAAGGAGATGATGTGTTAAATTAGTAAAGAAAATGCATTTTGTAAAACGTGTTTGTTGACATGTCAACTGAATATGAGAAAATAAAAGGGCCTAAATTGCTAAATATTTTTTAAAATCGATTGGGTTGTTCAACTCCATCTTCAAGGCAGACTATCTTTTTCATGGCAGACTTTTTTTTTTTTTTTTTTTTGTTGGCTGCTAGATGTTTGAAGACCAACCAGGAAAAACACTCAAAGCTTGTGGGAGGTGACAAAGCTGAAAAAGACTTTCAACATTTTCTATCCTGTATCTGTTAAAAAAAAACTGCAATTACCATTTAAAAACATAAGTATCCAAATACACTAAAATAAAATAAAATACTTAAATAACAATCTTTAGATCAACTAACTTTAAAAAAAAAAAAAACCATGTAACTTTGAATCAAAAGTTGCTGTTAAAAAGAACTAAACTTTAAAGCAAAATCAAAAGTAACCAAAATATTTACATGCTAATATTAAAAGCTTCGATTCACTCTCTTTTGATCGTCTTCTTGCTGAAATTTCCTTTCAATTTTTGAACTCTTTTGTTCATAGAGAGGGTGCCAACAAAATAAAAATAAAAATTTTAAGTTTTTTTAAACATTAATCTCATTATAGTTCATATCATTTCTGTTTTTTTGATATAATGTGTAAAGCTACCCATAGTTTCTCCTCAACTCAGGATAATGCATTTCAACGCACTCGAACTCACATTAAATAAAAAGGATTATTATTTTTATCTCTCTTTTTGTTTTTAATATAAAATTTTCTTTTAATTTATTTTTTTATCTATCAATTTTAATCAAACTCAATTCGTTAGCCTCATCAATTTTTGGCACATAAGTATTTTTTAGGCATATGCTTCTCATGCACAGTCCAACTCAGTTATAAATCTTAATGTGAACAAATTTGAAAAGATTAAACTCAATATTTAAATATTTTAAAAGGTTTGACTCTTAAATGAGAAATCCTTAAAAGGTTGGGTTATTATTTTAGCCTTTTATTTATTTTACATCTAATAAGCTTATTGTACCATTAGGTAATGGTTTATTTCACATTCAAACATCTCAATATTGATTTCCATTCGATTAAGTAATAAAATTAGAAATATCATTCATATAAAATAGAAGTAATAAAATTAACTCTTTTAACTTTTTCACTTTTTATCTGTAGGTATGACTTACATAATTTTAAATTAAGTAGCTATGATAATAGATTAATAAAAACTAGTGGAAAGGTAACAGTATAGTCTAATTTTATGCAGAATCAATGGCGAAATTAAAAATTAAAAATAAAATTTAGAATTTAAGATCCTAATTATATTGAAATTATTTTTTAAATAATAGAACCTATTATATTAATAGGATTTAAATAAAAAAATAAAAAAATTATAAAATTGCACAATCATATATAAATAGAATTCAGTTGGATAACTAAATTCAATGGTAAGAAAGTAGGGAAATTGGGAGATTTAAACAATTATAAAATGAAATACATTTATGTACAACCTTAAAAATTCCCATTCTTTCTCCATTTAAAATACAATTAATTAAATACAAAATTTAAAAACAAAACCCTTAAATAGCCATGCATGATATTTACTGTCACAATCAGAGACTAGAATGAGAAAATTTTGTATTTTTTAGAAAATAAGAAATAACTAATATATTCAATTCTTTTGCGGATTTGAAAAATACATAACATTTGCTTTAAAGCTTTCAAAAAAAAAAGCAAATCATATCTTCTCACACACATATTCTAAAAGGTTTTCGCACAAAAATTATATATCTGTTCTGATCGCATAGTTAATAGAATGATAGATGGCAGATCAACAGGGGTGTAGACAGTCGCCAATAAATCTACTTCCATGCATTGTATGAGTTTAAAATTATTAACTTTATTTTTACCTAAACACTAAATTTAAAATTCAAAACGCGAGAAAAAATAATAATTATAATTAATATTTAATTATATTTAAATGAAGTTATTAATATTTATTAATAAATTTTCCTTAAAAAATATACAATACTTATAATTAATATTTAAAAAATAATGATGTATTCATAAATAATACATAATAAATGGAAAAAAAATTGGAGCCTATTAAAAATATTGATTCTCAAATGGGTCATTTGAGTAACAAAAACTGACTTGCCTGCCTTACAAATGCAATGTTCTTAGGGGTGAATAAAATTCGATTTGATTCGGAAAATTTAAAAAAAATTCAAATTTTGAATTATTCGAATCAAGTTAATCCAATCAACTCGAATTTGTTTTCAAATTTCAAATTTGAATCGAGTTGAATTCTTGAATTTGAATAACTTGAATAATTCAAATAAATCTAATATAAACTATATTTTTTAATTTTTTTAAATTTTAGGCTTTTACTTAATTACTTAACCCAATTTTCTCAAGCCCACATTTTGTTTTATCCCATTTCCCCAACCCCAAGCTCGTCTGCCCAAAGAAATAATTTCCCAAAACCCAATTCCTCCTCCCAAATCAAACCCCCGAGCTCCAGCCAATTCCATCTTCCAAAGTCTAAACCCCAAATTAATTTTCTTATTCTCTCCAGACTCAAGTCTCCATTTCTAATAAAATCAAACCCTAAAATCTATTTTTCTAAAAAAAACCCCTAAAATAAACCCTCATTCCTTCTCCTTCTAGTTCATTCAAACCTTCAAACTCCAAATCGAGTTGCTGTTCCTTCTGATCGAGGCACTTTGTTTTTTTCCATTTTAAACTTGAAGTTTTTGCATCTTTAAGAAGGTTTGTCTTGAAACATTTTTGAATTATTGAATTATTTTTGCTCTATTTGCATCTGTTTCACTTTCACTCCATTGAATGGTTTCCGGCTCGCTCTATGTTCCTTCTCCACTTACCTGTTTGCTGTTGTGGAGAAGGTTACAATTCATTTAGGGAAAAAGAAACTGAACTTGTGGGGATTTACCATTTGGAAAGGGAAAACAAAATCTTGAAGACTGTGTTTTGATTCAATGGTTTTTCATAATAAAAACCCAAACCCGTATGATTTTTTTTATCTGGGTTTACTTGATGAATCTATTGAAAAAAAAATTGTTGTAATGTGTTATTAAGTGTTATCTAAAAAAGTAAAAATACCCCACGTCAATTTTTACAGCTTGATTGAAGCTTTATTTCTTAAAACTCTTATGATTTTCTCGTTAGAGTTTTACAATATTTAAGTTAAGAAATTATTAATTCATAAGGATATTACTGTTTCCTAGAGGTTTATTAATTTATAAGAATTTTTTTTAAACTTAGTTAATTAATTTTTATTCCAGCTAATTTTCACTAGCTTTAAAGTGTTTGTGTTTACAAATTACAATAACCCCAATTGATTTTACTAATTACCAAAAACAAAAATCGAATTTGCCAATTAATCAGAAAATAGATGTTCATAAAATAATTAAAAAATAAAAAATCTATTCGATTTTAAATAATTTAAAAAATTACATAAAAATAAATAACTTTAAATTTTTTTTTTAAATTTAACTCGAATAAATATATTAAATTTAATTTGAATACTATCTCACTTATCTCGATTCGAAAAAATTTTAAATAAAATTAAAATAATAAAATAAGATTCAAAAACTCGATTACCTTCAAAAATTTCAATTCCATTCATTCGAATGTAACTACTAAATGTTTTAATCTAAATTTATCTCATACGATATTTTTTATTTCCTTATATTTGCGAGCCTGACCCTCTAATCTTAACCCTACCCGAATTGCCCTTTCGACAGCCGACTATCGACATAGCTAGCTGCTGCTCAGTTCGATTTCTATCAAATCATTAACCCGATCGGTTCGAGAGCTTTTCAAGGTATTTATCCTCTTTTTGTTTAAATTAGGTCTTTCTGATTTTGCGTTCGAAGCGTTTTCTTTTTTATGTTATTCGCTTTCTAAATCCTTTATTTAATAAATGTTAGGATTTTTATTTTGCTTATTATTTGTTAGGCAGAAATCTTGTAGATTTGGATACGCCATGGCGGCTTTGAAGGATCTTTTACCAGATGCGAAAAACTCAACGTCGACCTATTATGATCACGCGAATGATCCTTGGTTTAAACAACGGTTTAGTACGTCGGAGGAAGAGAAATCCACTGTCGTAACGGCGAAGCCAGTACCGCCTTACTTGAAGCGCGCCGGATTTGTTCCTAGGAAAGTTGAAGACTTTGGAGATGGAGGAGCTTTCCCTGAAATACATATTGCTCAATACCCGCTTGATATGGGAAGGGTTAAAGGGGCAAAACCTGGATCGAAGATTCTTCCGGTGACTGTTGATGCTCGTGGGAATTTGGCTTATGATGCAATAGTTAAGCAGAATGAGAATGCCAAGAAGATTGTTTATTCGCAGCATAAGGATTTAATTCCTAAGATTTTGAGGAATGAGGAAGAGGGTGATGATGAGGGGGAAGAAGAGGAGGAGATGCAAAAAGAGATCGAGGAAACTATGCAAGAAACTAAGGCGGCTTTAGAGAAGATAGTTAATGTGAGATTGAGCGCTGCACAGCCTAAGAATGTTCCGAAACAGTCTTCGGATTCAAAGTATATTAAGTATAAGCCTTCACAGCAATCGGCTGCGTTTAATTCAGGTGCTAAGGAGAGGATAATTAGAATGGTAGAGATGCCTGTTGATCCTCTTGAGCCTCCCAAGTTTAAGCATAAGAGGGTACCTAAGGCTTCGGGATCTCCACCAGTGCCAGTGATGCATTCCCCTCCACGTCCTGTTACTGTGAAGGATCAGCAGGACTGGAAAATTCCACCTTGTATTTCAAACTGGAAGAATCCAAAAGGGTATACTATTCCGCTGGATAAGCGACTTGCTGCTGATGGAAGAGGTTTACAGGAGGTTCAGATTAACGATAACTTTGCAAAGCTGTCTGAGGCTTTGTATGTTGCAGAGCAGAAGGCTAGAGAAGCTGTGGCAATGAGATCAAAGGTGCAGAAAGAGATGATGATGAAGGAGAAGGAAAGGAAGGAGCAGGAGTTGCGAGCTTTAGCTGCTAAAGCCCGTTCTGAGAGAACTGGGACGGTGGCACCATCTACTGCTGTTCCAATGTCATCTGATAGAAGTGTGATGGATACTGATACGAGAGTGGATTATGAGCCTGCGAGGGAAAGAGAAAGGGATATGCCAAAGGAATCGAAGGAAGAAAGGGAGGAGCGGTTGCAGAGGGCGAAGATACGTGAAGAGCGTCGTAGAGAAAGGGAGAGAGAGAGAAGGTTGGAGGCCAAAGATGCTGCCATGGGTAAAAAGAGTAAGATTACAAGAGATAGAGATAGAGATATTAGTGAAAAAGTTGCTCTTGGTATGGCTTCTACTGGTGCTGGAAGAGGTGGGGAAGTAATGTATGATCAAAGGTTATTTAACCAGGAGAAAGGAATGGATTCTGGATTTGCAACTGATGATCAATACAACATCTACGACAAGGGTCTATTCACAGCGCAACCTACTCTCTCGACACTCTACAGGCCAAAGAAAGACGTGGATTCGGAAATGTACGGTGGTGCTGATGAGCAGTTAGAGAAAATAATGAAAACTGAGAGGTTTAAACCTGACAAGGCGTTTGCTGGTACTTCTGAGAAGAGTGGTCCAAGAGACAGGCCAGTTGAGTTTGAAAAGGAAGTTGAAGAAGCTGATCCATTCGGTCTTGACCAGTTCTTGACAGAGGTCAAGAAGGGCAAGAAAGCCATGGACAAAGTGGGTAGTGGAGGGACAATGAAAGCAAGTGCAGGTTCGTCCATGCGAGATGGCTATGAAGGAGGATCTAATAGATCTCGCATTAATTTCGAAAGAGGACATTAATATACATGGTTCTGTAGCTTGTTTATTTGCTCATCTTTGTTACCCAGTGAAATCTTAAACCCTGAAATAGCAGTCTGGGGTGAGATTTTCTCTCTCTTCGGTACGTGGAATGTTGTTTTATTTTCCCTTGTAGACTTTTAAATAATCATATTTCTCTGTTATTTTATATTTGGTCGATTTCTTGTCCCATGATCATCTGTGTGCATTTCATGAAATAGTATAATCTACAGAGGATAATTGCTTCTTCTCATTGCCCTTTCTGTTCGTTGATAATTACTTAAAAAAAGGTGCGGAGATTCATTGTGGCGTTTATGAACTTCTCTAGAACTTCATCTTGCATCTTTGAGCTGCTTAGAGCTAGAGCAATGTGTGATATTGATTATATCTCCTGGCATTGCTGACAAAGTCTAGGCCAGTAATTTTAAGATGCAAGATAACCATGAACCCATTTACGAGTATCATGAATTGTTGGAATTACAAGTAATTTTAGTACAATGGAAACCATTACTGAACCCATTTACGAGTAATTTCAGTAATTTTAGTAATTTTAGTAATTTACGAGTATCATGAACCCATTTACGGTGCCTTAACTAAATGGAAACCATTACTGAAATGATGAGTAAAATGTGGTTAGTACAACAATTATAAATGAAAATTTGGATTTGCATTTCTTCTTTGACAAATGACCATGCATCTTATGTGAATTTCAGGACTGACCAACAACCTAGAAAGCCATACATTCTTGTTTACAAGAGAGCTTGAAATATTATTAAAAAGTTGGAAAGAGGTCAACAATTCAAGAGATTAAGTATGTTCAAAACAATGATTAACAACACTGAACACTGCATTTAATAAATAAACATATCATGGTTAATCCCCTTTAAAGAATTAGGGATCACTTCCAGAACCCTGTTTTCCCCTAGTAACATATGCAAACTCACAACTTCAGACAACAAGGGACTGGAAATGTTACAGTTAGCATACTACACGCTTGATTGCAAATTTATGAACATTCAACTACAATAGTCCAGATCCTACCAAAATTTCTAAGCAAATACCTCAGAATCGATTTGCTGAATATTGGGGAAAATTTGTTTTAGGGTAGCATTGTAGTTTGGAGACTGCGCCTGCAATAAAACAGTACAGTTGATCACATGTGAGAAAGGTTAAGAGAGAAGAATGACTACTAAGCCAGTAGAGAAGATTGAGAAATGTCAACCGACGATCACCAATTGTGCATGTAACTCTAGCTAAAGTGAATGCAATATGCCAAGGGGAAGATGATGATATAGAATTAACTGAACTCAGCCCAGGAAGGTAGACAACTACATTAGATGGATGCCACAAAACAGCTTGCACCAAAGACATACTCTATCAATAATTAGTGTCTTCATTCAAATATTAAATTGGAAATATAATTGAGAAAAGATTACATATATGAAATCAGGAAAATACAAGAAGAAAACGGAGCTCCGTAGCATACAGAGTAAGAATTAATCATGTTCCAACTACGAATTTGAACTAGATAGAGAACCAAAAATATCAAGATAATCAACCAATTAGCCATAACAAAACATTTGGGATCGTAAGGATGCTGCAATCACAAAAACCAACAAAAACTATAGTCTCTAAAAACTGCAAGTTGCAAACCGTACACATGGATTATTTTCAAGGTAGATAGTAGTGAGCTTTTCTCTTGAACCAGAAACACCCTCAGCTATGTCCTCAAGTGATTCTATTCGGTTGTCATTGAGCCACAAGTCTTCCAACCTGCATATAAAATTATTCAACAACTTATGATAGGATAAGATCCCTACACGTAGAGAGAAATGAAAATTACCTTGTTAAGTTTTGAATATCATCGACTGATGTTAGCTTATTTGATGAAACATCTAATACTCGGAGGTTGACCAATTTTGATAGGCCTTCCGTTTTTGCTATACCATTGTGGCTCAAGTATATTTCTTCTAGGGCATTGCATTCCTTGAAAACAAAAAATCCAAAGAAAAACCTCATCCAAATATTATGACATATAAAAAGTTTTACGAGAACCAACATTTTTTAAAGTGCTATACCTCCAACCCTATCATAGATGTTAACCGGTTACTTTGCAAGCTAATCTTCTTGATGCAGCTAAGCCCACAAAGGTTGATCACTTTGATTCGGTTTCTTCCTAGCCACAGTTCTTGTAACTTTGTGAAATTTTGCAAATTTTCCATCACCTAAGATACCAAGATCAATGAAAGCAATTCACAAATTAGACCATGCTCAAGAAATTACTAATAACTGATCAATCTTACCCCCCCTACTTCAATACTGAAACAAAAATTGACAAAAAGCTTATGCCATGAAACAGAAAATTTCCACCTACCTGCTGCATACAATAGATGCTTATAACGTTATTTATACAAGGATTATGAAAGCATTTTAATAACTAACCCGTAGTCTGTTAGAACCAAGTTCAAGGATTTGCAACTCATGCAAGTGGTCAATCTCCTCCATCTTAGTAACTTCATTTTTGGAGACATAGAGTTCCTTGATTGTGCTGGAGGCCTTCGACAATCCTTGTAATGAAGTGATTTCATTGAAAGAAACATCAAAAACTAAGAGCTTCTTGAATATACCCACATCTGGTATTTTCGTCAGTTTATTATCCCTAAGTATTAACTCCTGTACAAAAAGAAATAACCCCAAGCTTCTTCGTTAGGCTCTTATTCATTTTTTTCCCTTTACTTTCTTATTTACTTCTCACAAACGTCTAAAAGCTAAAGCAAATGGCAAATCTTTGATTAATAATAAACAAGTAATTAAAATATAGCAGAAATTCAGGCATAATTAGTTCATGCAAACGTAAAATTTTGCATCTTATAATTAAAAAAAAACCGTACTTTTAAACATCCAAGAAGATTAGTTGCATTTATCTACATGCATTTTTTAAAAGCAAAACTGCAAGTAATGACCAGCAGTACATAAATTTCGTATACTTTATTTTTCTAACGAAATTACTACAATAATAATGAATCGTAAAGACCAAAAACAGAAGGTTGAGAGGGGGTGAAGGGAAAGAAGAAGATAACCTCAAGACCAGTTAACGATTCCCAGCTGGAGATTGGCTCGATAGCAGCATCGTTGAAGAGATTCTGTCGAAAAGAAAGCTTTCTGAGATTGATGAGGTTCGCAATCCGAGAGTCCAATTTCGATAAGCGGTTCGTTGTTAGGTCCAAATCGATGAGATTTGGCGGCAATTCCACCGAGTCGAGATCGGGGAGCTGGAAGCTGGTAAGATCGAGACTGGTGATGGAGGATAAATCAATCTCCACGGTTTGATCATCTTGGTCCGGTTTGGCTTCTACTGGTGGTTCGTTCTGGCTTTGCATCTTCTTTTTTGGGAGGTGGAGACGCCAGCAGCTTCCGTCGACCAGTCGTGCAGTGGAATAGTTTCGGTTTTCTGGTGCTTTGTTTTTCACCTGGTGGATGCAATGGAATATTATGCAAGAGAAACGACATGTCGTTTTCGGGTTTCCCCTTGGACGGTTTTTGCGTGAAAGCCAGTAGATAATAGGCCTAGCTCCTGGGCCCCAAAATGGAATAAAATTGAAATTGGGCTAATTTATTAGCAGGTGGGTTGGTTTTTATTAATTTTTTAAAATACTCGTACTATTATTTATATTTTAATTGTATTGGTGTCATAAGTTAATAAAATATTAAATTTAACTAAAAATTTATCATTCACGTATGCACGTAGAAATGAAAAATATAAAACACAAATGTGTGTTTGAAAATAACATATAACAAATAATGAAACGTATGACTTGAAACAAATTAATAATGATATCACATGTAAGATAACTTATTACATAACTCAATCTTGAGTCGGTATCGAGTTAACTTGTAATACCAACTTAATCAAATGCATTATTAATACATACAATCGATGAAAGTAATAAAGTGTGCATAATATAATTAAAATGTATAAAATATTAAAATAAAACTTTAGTTGGGTGGTAAGTTAAAGTTTTACAAATGCAATTGATTCGGGTTCAAATTTCATTATATGTATATTTTTATTAATTTTTTTCAATAAAAAACTAAAATACCATCGAATAATATAATATTTTTTCATTAAATATACTTATTGTGGGCTTTGAATAATCTTTAAAGCTTCAATTTAATAATTTCAACCAAAACCACATTTGATATTAATATATTAGTATTTTTTGAGCAATTTCATTATAGGCTTTGATCATGTCTGTTCTTTTTTACATAGTACCTAGAATTACTCATAGCCCCTTCTAATCCATAAACAGTAAGATAATGCGCTTCAATCCATTCGAACACATGTTTTCCTACATTAACAATAATGTTCATGCCAATCAAGTTAAGACTCAATCCTCATCAACTACAGAGTCATTCCTACCTTATTTTGCACAAACCCACCACGGTTACTGGTAATTCTATTCAGTTGAATAATGGATTACAACCCAATTCAACAAAAACATCGAATAGCCATTTTTTGCCTCCCTATTGAATGATAATTCAGAGTTTCCAAGAATAGAATAAAAAGACTTCTGTATCCCATTTTACCAATCTCAAAAGATCTTCACTTTTTAGAAATATAACCAAAACATTAAAATGAAAAAAAAAATAGAGAAGAGTTTTTCATTTTATTGTTTTAGGGACTAATTTTTTTCTTCTAATACCCTCCACCAAAATTTAACAAGATCACATATGTAATCATAAAATCAACAAAATAACACAAAACCCACGTTAAACATCAAAAGCAATAACTTTTTGTGAAGAAAAATTGTCAACAGTTTCTCTCTCCTCATGTTTCTGTGGTTTTAGACACTTGCAAAGGCTCTTGAACTATAAGTTTATGGAGAAAGAAGAGAAGAAGGAAGAAAGAAACAGAGTTTTAAAGCTGGCTTAGAAAGAACAATGACTAAAAGGATTTCTAAATTTCTTTTTACGAACTTCAAGTGTAGAATTATGATTGTGTAATGTGATTTAGAA
The DNA here is from genome assembly GCF_007990345.1 of Gossypium hirsutum. NCBI lineage: Eukaryota > Viridiplantae > Streptophyta > Magnoliopsida > Malvales > Malvaceae > Gossypium > Gossypium hirsutum. The sequence continues at coordinate 16,381,402 of NC_053429.1, forward strand.
AAAAAATATTAAAATAAATGTGAAATAAAATATAAAATTTTTAAATAAAAGTAGATTGAATCAAAAGGATAAAAACTCTAGCCTTCTCTTTTAGTTTTTAAATTGGTCGCAGATTATAGATGTCTTTTTATTTGATGATCAATGTAAAAAAATAGAAGGCCAGTAATGACAATATATCGCAAAGAAAAGAGAAAGAAAATTTAAAAAACACACAGATTTTACATGGAAACCCTTTCGGGGAAAAATCACGGGCGGAGGAGAAGAAAATTCACTATGTCGAATTCGAATGATTACAAGAGTAATAGACTATGTCTATTTATAGGCTTGTAAAGCCATATTCTAATAGGAGTGTAGTAAAATTGAAACACCTTATTCTAATTAATATCAAATAGATGGAGTTTAATAATGTTTAAAAATTCTTATTCTAAAATAAAATAAAAGAAGTGTAGTTCTATAGGGATTTTACTTTTATTTTATTTTACCACTATTTTATGTAAATAAAAATTCGGGTCACTTATATCTAACAATCTCCACCTTGACATGAATTCTCAATGAACAAGTTCTTCATTGTAAACTCTCAACGAACAAGTTCTCCACCTCTTCCATAAAACCCCTTATAACTTCAACAATGAACACCAACCAAGTCTAAGCAATGTTCAAACTTGGTTATAAGAAGTGACTTAGTCATCAAATCTGTAGGATTTTCATGAGTACTAATTTTGCTCACAACAATATCACTACGAGCAATAATATCATGAAAAAAATGATACCGAATATCAATGTGTTTTGTTCTCTCATGAAACATTTGATCTTTTGTAAGGAAGATGGTACTCTGACTGTCACAAAATACTATATTGATTTGAAGGTTTTCATTGAGTTCACTAAAGAGTCCCTTCAACCAAATAGCTTTTTTACAAGCCTCAGTAATCGCCATGTACTCAGCTTAAGTGGTAGACGAAGTGACTGTGGTTTACAAAGTGGCTTTCCAACTGATTGCATAACCTCCGATTGTAAAAACATAACCTGTAAGAGATCTTCTTCTATCAAGGTCTCCAGCAAAATGAACATCAACATACCCAATGACTCTATCTCTAGTTTTTCCAAACTGTAAGCAAACATCAGTAGTACCTCGTAAGTATCTTAAAATCCACTGAACTGCTTTCCAATGTTCTTTACCGGTATTCGTCATGTATCTGCTAACTGCACTGATTGCATATGATAAATCTGGACGTGAACAAACCATAGCATACATGAGAGATCCCACTGCACTAGAGTATGAAACATGTGACATGTACTCAATTTCATCATCTGATTGTGGAGAGAAAGCCGATGAAAGTCTGAAATGGGCTACTAAAGGAGTACTAACAGGCTTAGCACTCTGCATATTGAACCTGCAAAGAACTTTCTCAATGTATCCCTTCTGACTTAGGTACAATTTACTTGCTTTTCTATCTCTGAGAATCTCCATACCAAGTATCTTCTTTGCTGGTCCCAAATCTTTCATCTCAAATTCTTCACTTAGTTGGGCTTTGACCTTTCTTATCTCTCATTTATCTTTCACTGCTATCAACATGTCATCAACATAAAAGAGTAGATACACAAAAGAACCATCACTGTTTTTCTTAAAGTAAACACAATTGTCAAAACTACTTCTTTTGAAATCATGAGAAGTCATAAAAGAATCAAACCTCTTGTACCATTGTCTTGGTGACAGTTTCAAACCACAAAGGGACTTTTTTAGCAAGCAAATATAGTCCTCTTTTTCTGAGACTGTAAAACCTTCTGGTTGTTGCATGTAAATATCCTCTTCAAGTTCTCTATGCAAAAATACAATTTTTACATCTAACTGCTTAAGCTCTAAATCATGCATGACCACAATACGAAGCAAAACTCGAATCGAACTATGCTTTACAACTGGGGAGAACACGTCTGTGAAGTCCACACCTGGAATTTAACTGTAACCCTTTGCAACAAGTCTTGCTTTATATCTGGGTTCTTCAACTCCAAGAGTTCCTTCTTTCTTTTTAAACACCCATTTACAACGAACAACCTTTTTACCTTTAAGAAGTTTCACCAGATCTCATGTTCTATTTTTGTGGAATGATTCCATCTCCTCTTGCATAACAAACATCCATTTTTCTAAGTCTTCACAGCTAACTGCCTCAGAATAATTAGATGGTTTTTGGTTTGCATCTATATCTTCAGCCACATTTAAAGCATAAGCAACTAGATTAACCTCAGCATACTTCTTTGGAAGTTTAATTTCTCTTCTAGTTCTGTTTTTAGCGATATAGTATTGTGGTGAAGAAGTAACTTTATTCTCAATTTTTGTACTGGCTTGAGGAGTCGACTCTGTTGTAGATTCTGTATTAATCTGATGCTCCACTTGCTTTTGATTTTCTTTATTGGAAGAATCTTTAAGAGATAAGTTAGGTAGCATAGCAGTTTCATCAAAAACAACATCTCTGCTAATCACAACTTTTCTATTTTCAGGACACCATAACTTATACCCTTTTACACCAACTTTATAACCAAGAAAAACACATTTAATGGATCTCGGTTCCAATTTTCCATTATTAACATGAGCATACACAAGACACCCAAAAAATCTTTAAATCAGAATAATTAGCAAAATTACCAGACCATACTTCTTGTGGAGTCTTTTTCTCAATGACAACGGATGGAGATCGGTTGATCAAAAAACATGCAGTAGAGTCTGCTTCGGCCCAAAACGACTTTGGTAAGTTGGCATTTGACAATATACATTGAACCTTCTCTATGACTGTTCTATTCATTCATTCTGCAATGCTGTTTTGTTGTGGAGTATAACGAACTGTCAAGTGTCTCATGATCCTTTCTGACTTGCACAGTCTATTAAATTCATCATAACAAAACTTTAAGCCATTGTCTGTGCGAAGGTATTTTATTTGTTTTCCTGTCTGTTTTTCAATCATAATTTTCCAAGACTTAAATGCGGAAAACACATCACTTTTCTGCTTCAGGAAGAAAACTCAAACTTTTCTGGAAAAATCATAAATAAAAGTTAGCATATAATTAGCTCTACCTCTTGAAGGCACTCTGGATGGCCCCCATAGATCAGAATGAATATACTCTAACGTTTCTTTCGTGTTATGGATTCCTCTGGTGAATCAAACTCTCTTTTGCTTCCAAAAAATGCAGTGCTCACAGAACTTCAGTTTGTAAATTACTTACCCATCAAGAAGTCCTCTTTTGCTCAATTCTGCCATGCCATTCTCATTCATATGCCCTAAGCGCATATGCCAAAGTTTATTAATATCATCATCTGATAAGGAAGAAGAAATGATAGCTGCATCACCAGTAACAGTAGAACCTTGCAAAACATATAACTTGACAGTCTTTCTCTGCCCTTTCATCACAACGAGGGAACCTTTGGAAATCTTCAAAACCCCACTTTTAGCTGTGTATCTGTACCCTTTTGAATCAAGAGTACTTAACGAGATTAAATTTCTCTTCAATTCTGGAACATGTCTCACGTCACTAAGTGTTCTGACGACTCCGTCAAACATTTTAACTTTAATTGTTCCAACACCTGTGATTTTACACGAAACATTATTTCCCATCAAAACAACACCTTCAGACACTATTTTGTAAGTTGTAAACCAATCCTGATTGGGACTCATGTGGAAAGTGCAGCCCGAATCAAGTATCCACTCCTTGCTCACTTTAGAATTGTTAATAGAAGCGACTAGAAGTTCACCATCGCTGTAGTCTTCTACAACATCAGCTTCACTGAAATTTTTTGGTTGTTTTCCCTTTTGATTTGTAGCCTCCCTTTTTATCTTATTTTGTAGCTTATAGCACTCAGATTTAATGTGCCCTTTCTTCTTACAGAAGTTACAAGTTTTACCTCTGTTTGAAGACTTCTATCTACTTTTAAATTTATCACGAGGATTCCATTCCTGTGTCCTTCCACGATTATCATCAGCATTCCGATCTTGTCTTCCACGAACAATTAGACCCTTTCCTTGAGAGTCGGGTTTAACCACAAGATATTTCATCTTATCGTACGGGGTTAAAGAATCATAAACCTCATCAACTGTGAGAGACTCACGACTATATAAAATCGTGTCTCTAAAGGTTGAATAAGACGGGGGCAACGAACAAAGTAGAATCAACCCTAGATCTTCCTTATCATATTGAACCTCTATGGCCTCCAAGTTTGAGAGAATTTCTTTAAACACTGTTAAGTGTTCGTGCACAGACGCACCTTCCTCCAAACGATGAGCATAAAGACATTGCTTCATATGCAACTTGCTGGTTAGAGTTTTCGACATATATATTTGTTCCAACCTCTTCCATAATACAGCGGCGGTTTTCTCCTTCATCACATCCTGCAAAATTTCATTGGACAAATGTAGATGTAATTGTGTTAACGCCTTTCGATTCTTACACTTCTTCTCTTTATCTGTTAATATCGAAGGCATCTTATCTATCCCTAGCAAGGCATCCTCCAGGTCCATCTGCGCAATAACTGCTTGAAACTTAATTTGCCACAACGCAAATCTGGTGTTGCGATCCAACAACGAAATTTCATACTTCAAAGATGTCATTACCGTGATCGAGATGAACAACCCGGAAGCTCGGATACCAATTTGTAAAAAAATAAAATGTCGGTAATGACAATATATCGCAAAAAAAAAGAAAAAAAATTAAAGAACATAACGATTTTACGTGGAAACCCTTTCGGGAAAAAACTATAGGTAGAGGAGAAGAAAGTTTACTATGTTGAATTCGAATGATTATAAGAGTAATATACTATGTCTATTTATAAGCTTGTAAAGCCATTTCTAATAGGAGTGTAGTAAGATTGAAACACCTTATTCTAATCAATATCAAATAGATGGAGTTTAATAAGGTTTAAAAAACCTTATTCTAAGATAAAATAAAAGAAGTGTAGTTCTATAGAGATTTTACTTTTATTTTATTTTACCATTATTTTATTTAAATAATGATTCGGGTCACTTATATCTAACAATCAACCAGCTAAAGTGATTGAGGAACAACTCAAACCACTAATTCTTCCATAATGGTAAATTAATTAGAAGAACATCCCAACAATTAATTTTGTATAAAATTTTTAATTTTTTTAAAAATAGAGAATTCTAAAAAATCTATAAAAATTAAAAAATATTATAAAATTATCAAATAAAGAGAATACTAAAAAGTAAACAATAAATGAAAGTAAAAGAGAATTATCTTGTACCCTATTTTAACTATCACAATGATTCTATTTATAAGCCATTGTTATTCAATGCAATATACAAATAAATGAAACTTACTTAGGTGCTTATTTAATACATACATTAAGCAAGTTTTATGTTCACTTTCATAAATGAATAGGGGATTTATCTCATAAATGAATTGGTTAGAATATGAACATCCACATTTATATATTTGTAACATTCTCCATTGGATGTCTATCAGAGAAAAATGTGACTCATTAAAACATTTGTTAGGAAAAACCTCGTGAGATAAAAACCTAATGAAGGAAAAAAAGTACACAAATTTCTATTTTAAGTTGCCTTGTTAAAAACCTTTACTTGGTAAACCCAATGGAACAAAACTTTGATTAAAGGAAAAGAGTACAACATGTCTTGAATCCCTTGATAACAATGTCACTTAACATCTTTGAGTTAATGCATTCCAATTTTGTAAACCAGCCTTTCAAATGTTGCAGTTGGTAATGCATTGGTAAACAAATATGCTAAATTATCACTAGAACGAATGTGTTGAACTTCAATATATATCACATTTCTTCTCAAGATCAAGAGTGAATAATAATTTTGGTAAAACATGTTTCATTCTATCTCATTTTATGTATCCTCTTTTAATTAAGTTATACATGATGCATTATCTGTTAGGAAATGTGCCCATATTGCAGTAAACATGTAATTATTTTCTATGTATTTGAACGATAAATAAATAAATTTCACATTTCACTATTATGTCTTTTGTATTTTTGTTTTTCATATTTTGTATGCATTGCGAAATTGTGACAAACAAATATTAGCTCATTGATTGTCTAAGTTCAAACTGATGATAAGTGACACTATAAGAATGTTTACATTGCGAGAAAGACAACTTACTTCTGTAGATAATCTAAATGACTCCATAATCTCGTAAAAGAATCAAAGTGAGCATTTGATTCAAATATTGAGAAGGATTATTATGTCGTCTACAATTCCAATTAAAGAAATGACTAGTCTTAGCTATCGGAGCAATTGACTCCATGGGTAGAGATATAAATATATTCATTGGCAGAATGATACATTTGACTAGACCTAAGATGAATTAATTTTGAATCCGTTTGTGAATTAATTCACTTATGACATTATAATGTGATTTACCTAAATCCCAAGTTAGTCACTGACTATGCATATGTAACTCATGTGCTTTGATAGAAGAGGAGGCTTATGCTCTAAAGATAATCGAGCCGATAGCCGGTATGTTGGGTACATGACTTGTGTATGTCATGGTTTTCCTAGTAACAGGGAAATTCATAGCTCAATTAAAGAGTTAACGATATCCTCTCATTGACATTGTATGGATTGATAAATATGGAACGTGGTCACAGGTTGCTGGTTCTCGAACGAGCAATTTATCATAGTCATTTGTTAACAGTGACCATATTAAAATCATTAAGAAGACACAATAGTGACAATAAGATAAAATAGGATTGTATTGAGTGAACGGATTTAACTTAAAGGAATCAAATATATCATATAAGGGTAACACATACATGATGAGGTCATTGGACAAAGCAGTTGGATGAAGAGTATACAATAAAGAGTTTTCAATCATGGTACTTCTTGTAGACTGACTCCATGATTAAGTAATTGTGAATTATCAGAACGATGCTTTTGGCCATAATTGCAATTAATAGAGCTTAATTGTATATGTTCAATTGGTCCCTCCGCTAGCTCAACAAAAGCTCAATCAGACTGCTTTTGAATCAGAAGAAAATTCTGCGACTTTGAAAATAATTTAATTGAGTCAATTTATTGGAAGTGGAATTAAATTGGGCGGTCATAAGAATTGTTCAACTAGAGAATTTGATTAAAGAATTTTCTTGAAAAATTAATTTGGAAAATCTAAGTGATTTTTGGAAAAATTAATTTTGATCAAGTAAAATTAAATTAATCAAATTAATTAAAAATAATATGATATTTTTGGAAATTAATTTTCAAGTCAGACAATTGGTCCAATAGGTAATTGAACTTAAAAATTGGACTTGAGATAGTAAATTGGGCCCAGGAGCCCAAAACTGAGGTTAATACTCATAAACTGGTCAAACCAGGCCTGGTATGTGAAACCAAGCCGATGGTCCAACCGGTGGCTAAATTAGACTGGTCGGGTTATTATTGGCCCAGATTGAACTGCCAGAAACCGAACTAGCTCGGGGTGCCAACGATTGTGACGGCGACATTTTAGTGGTCGAAAAATGGTCAGTGGTGGTGGGTCTTTGATGGTTGAGCAGTGGAAGAATTACACTTCTACTAGGAATCTTAATTGTATTTTATTAATTTAATATTAAACTAATTATATTAATATTAATATTAATATTAATTTAACGTTTATCTTGTAGATAAATATTTATTAATTTAATAAGATTTAATATTAAATTAATTTAACGTTCATCCTAGACGAATCGAAAATGTACAATTTTGATTAAATGTTTATTACTTTAGATATCACAACCAAGTTCTTATTTTGATTTTTTTTTAAAATTCTGGTTTTTCCCTAAATTTATTTTCCCCTGCATTTTCTAAACACAATTTTCTAACACCAGTGTCTACTATCCACTCAGTATCATTTTCCACCATGTTGACCTCGGAGACCACAATGACAATCATCTTATCTAGATCTTCAATCAGATGCTTTAATGGTTTGTTCTCATTCTAATTGTGACTCTCGGAGTAGTCAGAGTGCCGAAAGCATTGGTATGCTTTGTGTCCTAGCTTGCCACATACATAGAAACTCACCGAGTTGTTGGACTTTTGATTCTTTTCTAGTTCCTTGAAGTTAACAAGCTTCTTCGATCGAGGCTTGGTTTCTTCTTTGGATTCCCGACATTCTTAAACCTTTTAAGTTTAGGACCAAAAGAAGATTCCATAAGGCTAGCCTTAAAAGATAATTCACTGGTAGTGACAGAATCCTTATATTTAAGATGATTGGCTTCCTCGATTTTCATGTGGCAGATCAGTTCCTCCAGGGACATGTCTTGTTTCTTATGCTTCAGAAGATTCTAGTAGTCGGTTTTGTGCAGTGATTCGAGTTTGGACAGATTAGAGATGTATTTGTTAGCGGCGAGAGACATTATTTCTACAATAGTAGGTATTGTTTCTAAATTGTTGGATAATTAATAAGGGAAAATTATATAAATAATGTACTGTGGAGAACCACTGCCTTAGAAGCAATTTTGCCTTGATCGGTGTAATCGGAAATGGATGTCGCCCCTAAGGTTAACACAGTGCTTTAAAATTCGTACACCCAAATGAGTAGGATAGAACACAATCGGTATTGCTCTTCTTAAGTTTATATGAAATAAGATCAAAAATAATTTTAAAAGTGGTCAAAAAATTTGGCTGAAAAAAACCACACTAGGATCAATTTTCAAGAAAATTTGGAGGGGTCACAGACAGTCCCACTTACTAGACAGAACTTCCTCTAATGTAATTTTTAGTAAAATAACAAAGAAGGATGAAAAAGACTAGAAGAGTGATAAAGGCTCTGATTCTTGTTGTTTGTAAAAAATGGGGGGAAATGAATCCTATTTATAGGATTCTTAAAGGTGCAAAGTGATCCAAAAAGTTCAACGGTCAGATTCCAACGGCCATATTGTAACAATCATATTTCAGTGGCCATATTGTAACAATCATATTTTAACGACCATATTTTTACATTACCAACACTTGGGACATATCATTAGTAGAAAATGAGTAGCTATGAATTACAACAATGTGAAATGTGTCCTTGAGTGGCCTAACCCGAAGACTGTTAAGGAACTCGGGGGATTCCTTGGGCTTGCTAGTTACCATAGGAGATTCATCAAGGGATATGGTCTTATTGTAAAACCATTAACTGACCTTCTGAAAATGGATGGGTGGAATTGAAACGAACAAGCTACTTCTGCATTTCAGTCCCTTAAAAGAGGCCATCACCAAGCACCGGTTTTAGCATTACCAAATTTCTCGGATGAATTAACCATTGAAATAGATGCATGTGGATTGGGAGTAGGAGCAGTATTATATTTATGGGTCGGCCTTTGGCTTTTTTTCAGAAAAAGCTCTTTCACCAAGGCATCGGGCCCTTTCCATATATGAAAAAGTGATGTTGGCAATCCTAATGGCAATCAAGAGGTGGAACTCATATTTGGTTGGTAGACATTTTAATATTAAGACTCACTATCAAAGTTTGGAATTTTTACTGGATAAACATGCGGTGACCCCAACGCGACAAATGTAGATTGGTAAAATGCTAGGGCATGATTATGAGCTATGCTATAAAAAAGGATCTACGAACACGGTGGTTGACTTATTCTCTAGAAGACCTATAGAAGAACAACCTAACTTTTAGCTATTTCAGCCATCTCTACCACAATTTTACAAAAAAATTCAAGCAACTCGGAAAGATGATGCAAGGCTACAACACAAAATTTCCGAATTGCTGAAACATCCGACTAAGGGTTCAAAATATACGTGGATGAACAATTAACTTACAAGGAAGGGAAAGTTGGTTGTGGGTCATGATTCTCAAATTCGGGAGGAATTAATTAGCTGCTTCTATGACAGCCCTACAGGGGGTCATTTTGGTGCTCTGCTACAGTAGTCCGCTGTTGTTTACTGGAAGGAATGAGCAAAGACATCAAAAAATGGGCTAGAGCTTGTCCAATTTGTCAAAAGCAGAAATATTACAATGCTGCTTATCCTGGTATGCTGCAAACTCTCCCAATCTCTGACAGAATTTGGACTGACATCAGCTTAGATTTTATAGAAGGTCTTCCTAAATCCAATGGGGACTATGTTATACTGGTGGTTGTTGAAAGGTTATCAAAGTAAGCCCATTTTGCTACATTAAAGCACTCTTTACTGCCATTATAGTTTTCCAGCTATTTATGGATCAAATTGTAAAGCTCCATGGTCTTCCTATTATTATTGTTTTGGATAGAAACAAAATTTTTATGAGTGAATTCTGGAGGGAGCTATTCAAACGATTCAACACTACACTTAAGTTTTCCACTTCTTGCCACCCCCAAACGGATAGCTAGACAGAAGTGGTCAACAGAAGTCTTGAGACTTACCTTCAGTGCATGACAGGTGAGAAACTAAAAGACTGGAGCCTTTGGCTTCGCTTGGCTGAAAGGTGGTACAATAAATCACACCACTTATCCATCAACACCACTCCTATGAAGCGTGTGTATGGCCAGCCACCACCCTTACACCTACCTTACCTTCCCGGGAAATCAAAGGTTCATGCTGTGAATAGGAGTTTGTAGGCACGAGAAGTTGCCATTAAAATGCTGCAAATTTACCTCACAAGATCTCAAAACTGAATGTGGTCTTTAGCTAACAAAAGAAGATCTGATAGAGAGTTCAAAGTCGGAGATTGGGTTTACCTAAAGCTCCAACCTTACAGGAAACAATCCACAGTCAACCAACCATATATGAAATTAGCAGCCAAGTACTTTGGTCCCTTCCTCATCCTGGAAAAAAAATGGTAATGTTGCTTATAAACTGAACCTACCCTTGGCTCGAAAGTTCACTACGTTTCATGTTTCTCAGCTCAAAAAATATGTGGGAGCAGCCCCTACTCAGCCCCAATTACCGTTGATGGCTAATGATGGGACCATCCCTTAGGAACCAATTACAATACAGGAGGATGATTAAAATACTTACAGGAGGATGATTAGAAAGGGAGACCATGTAGCCACTGAAGTACTAGTTCCATGGTTCAATTCTTTCCAACTTGGGAGCTATGGTAACAATATCTAGATTTTAATCCTTGAGACAAGGATTCTTCAACCAAGCGAGTATTGATGCAGAGAAATAAGTTTGATTGAATTAAAACTTTATATGTTATGGGCTGGACTTATTTAGTAACAGGCTTAATACTAGTATTTTGTTATTTTTGTTAGATGTCAATCTGCTGGGATGTTGCAGAGGAGAAAATGAATTCTGTTATATAGAGGAATGAAATGTGAGAAGGGACTGGAGTATTCTTCTCATCACAAATTCTGTTAATTTTCTCTTTCTTCTCTCACTCTTATCTTCTTATTTTCTAATTCTTCTACCTCTGAAATTACCCTGTATCATTTTGTCAATTTAAAGTTTGATTTGGTGTTTGTTGTGAAAGAACTGAAAAATAAAAGAAAAAAAGGCATTGTTTAATTTTATGAAGGAAGACATAAAAAATAGAATAAGAAAGAAAAGAAGATAAAACTTGAATTTGAAATATTTGTAATTCTTTTAATATTTTTACATATATTATTATTTTTAATTTATTAAATTTCTAAATGTTGACATGATAATTTTGATTCTTGTATAATTTTAAATAAAATCCAGATCAAATTAATAAAAAATATAAATGTTGATGACTAAATTTATTATTATACACGTAAAATTTTGACAGTCGCTTAAAGATATTGATGACTAATTTATAACTTTTTCTAGTTGATTGACCAAAACAAAAATTATACATAATTGGGGGAGTATTGATGCAATTTATCATTTTATGTAAAGCCCAAGTAAAGACTATAATAATACTTAATATTAATATTATATAAATATTAAATATTACTAGGCCGTTGCTGATGCTAACCGAACTAAATGTTAGTCAATAACTTGATATGTAATTAAAGTAGCATTCTCAATTTGAAAGGAAACTAAAAGGACAAATTTTTAGTTAGCAGGTTTATTTTTTATTTCAAATGCTAAAATTTATTTTTATTATCGAATTTATTTATTTTTAATCATGTAATATTAAAAAGTTATATATAAGTTTTTTTTTTCATCTAAGCAATCTGGAATGCAATCCAAAATTTCGAATAATATTTTCAGTTTGTTAAGAGCCCCCCGCGGTCTTGATCTTAGCAGAGAAACGAGTTCGTTACCATTTCATTATTGCTAGCCAAATCGTACCGGCGCCTTCTCATAATCTTATTTGCCGGTGCATGGACGCTCCGTGGATCCATCTCTAGTGCACGATTTCATTCATAACTAATGGCTTCGTGGTTCAAAGTCGCCGAAGGTGTGACTCTTCTCCTCCAATTTGTTCCAATCTACATTTCATTTGTTGTTTTAATTTTTCATTTTTAAAACTTTAATTGAATTTGAACGTCTGATCTAAAACTTTGAATCATTAAATCATAATGTCGTGGGATTAAACGTGAGTTTTTAATGGATTAGGTTGCTTAGTATAATGTTATTTGTTAACTTTTGAAATTACTTTGTATCTCCTGGTGATTAGCTGGGTATAAACTAAGAGCAAGAAGATTGTAGTTATTTTGTTATGAGATCCACATCTGATTTCGTGTTTGGCAATTAACATAGTTTGAAGTAAATAGTGAAAAAGCGGTTAAGCTTACTCTAGTAATGTTGTTAAGACTGGCATGTTTATCTGTTCGAGGAAATTTAGAATTACTATTTGCAAGGGATTTGCTTTTATTAGATTTTGGATTGTCTAAAGGATTCTAGTTTTTCTTTATTATTGGCTACTCTTGGTAATGCCAATGCCAGGGATCTATTAAGGGTAAGCTTGAGTTCAATGGCTATTATTTGGTTAGCTTAAGCAAACATGTATTAGCAAAAGCTTTGCTGGATGAAATTGACATTGTGGTAGGAGTATTAAAATTATTATCGTTTTCTGCTTCTTTTTTGGTTGTTTCTTGTTATGACTATGAGTAAAAAACATGTGGTTTGTTTTCCATTTTATCGTGGCCATTACACAGAGTTGAGAAAATTAGATAAGAAATTTTGATCTGTTGTATAGAATAAGTCAACCTGTATCTGAGAGCTTCAGATATTGTGAATGTTTGGGTTCTATATTAGGGGTAGGTTTTGTAGCTCTTGATATAGTTTTAAATTTTTTTATAGGGAATGTTATTTTGGATCCATGTTAGAGTTTTTGAAATTTTCACTGTCACTTGGAAGTCTGAATATTCTCTGCTCCATAGAAAAATAATATTTCAAACAAAAACTATTGTGTTTTGTTTGCCATTTTATCGTGGCCATTACACAGAGTTGAGAAAATTAGATAAGAAATTTTGATCTGTTGTATAGAATAAGTTGACCTGTATCTGAGAGCTTCAGATATTGTGAATGTTTGGGTTCTATATTAGGGGTAGGTTTTGTAGCTCTTGATATAGTTTTAAATTTTTTTCTAGGGGATGTTATTTTGGATCCATGTTAGAGTTTTTGAAATTTTCACTGTCACTTGGAAGTCTGAATATTCTCTGCTCCATAGAAAAATAATATTTCAAACAAAAACTATTGTGTTTTGTTTGAATCTTGAGGCCTGATCTAGAGAGCTGATATTAAAAAATAGCTGCATTGGTTGATTGGCAGTGGGTTACTCAATCCTTTTCATCTATTTGTTGCTGCATATTGGTTTTTCATAGATTGCTGTAATGTTTTTTCATCCTTTCTTTTATTTAAATATTCTGGATAAACGTGCCTATATAATGGTATGCAAAGGTTAAAATTCATATGATCTCAACCTTTAGCAGTTTTGGAGAGTCTGTAAGTATCAAGTTCTTCTTCACCTTATTGTTTGATATCTTAATTGTTAATCTAGGCAATGCTGGCCACCCATCAGTGAAAATAGCAATCAGATTTCCTTTTTATTGATTCATGACAATTGAAGGTAACTTACTATTTTGGACCAGATTTATTTGAAGTTGTAGATCGAAGAGCAAAGCTGGTTGCTAGTGAACTGTCAGAAGAGCAATCAGATTCTCAGCCACAAGGTTAGGGTTCCAAATCAAGGGGTTATTTGCATGCATAAATCAATGTGAAAAATGTGGTTTGGTGTCTTTGCACTAGCAATTTCTTATTCATGGTTATATCAACAGTGTGTTTGTCCAATAGAGAGACTAAAGTTTAAAAAGTCTGTTTGTCTATTAATACAAATGTCCATCTTCTATGGGGATCATTTGCTTAGAAAATCAACATATAGATATTCCTTTTAATATCATCCTAAGATTGATTTACAACCAAGGTGGAAATTAAACTATAATATCAGCTTGAACTCTGAGTAGAAAAGTAAAATCTTAACTTCATTTAAATTCTGTTTGAGTTTTATTATAATAACTAATAATTCTGCCTTCTTGTTTTCTGAATCACAATATCTGTTTTCTGTCTCTCTCTGGCTCCTCTCATTCTTCTGTTTCTCAGACGCACATGCACACGCACACACACATATCTTCCCCCTTTTAATTGCAATGCTTCTAATGTGCAAGGTTCTTCAGCAGAAAAGACAAAGACAAGGAAAAAGGTATTAGAAACATACAAGCTTAAATTAGTTCTAAGTGTACTCATTTAAAGCAAATATGTTCATAAAAAAATTTTAATTGGTTGTTTTTCTTCTTTGCAGGCTCAGAAAAAACTTCCCACAACTAAATCTCCCAAAACTAGTGATGCTGTACGTGAAGAAACAAGTTCAGAAGTATTACAATCAGAGGTAACACTATATAAAGATAAGGGTACTCTTTCTTCTAAAAATGAGGGAAACCCTAGTGCTACATCTATGGTCCAAATAAGTAGCGAGTTGTATAGCAACAGTGAGAAAGATAATCCTGGATTTCCTTCACCTGAGCCATTGGATACCAATGTGGTTAAACATGATACTGATCAGGAAGAAGTCTCTGCAACTGTTAGCAACACAGAAGCTTCCTTGTCAACTTCAAATGGCAAGCTTCTCAATGAGCATGCCTCTAATGTTCTTGTGGAGCACCGTTCTTCACCATTAGCTGCCAAAGATATTCAGGTTGCTAGTGAAGATCATTTAGCTGATGGTTGCCAAAATATTGAATCCCAAAATGCAGATGTTATTTCAAAGACTGACCAAGAGAGGTCACAACCTTTATTTGCTGATTCTCCTGTTAACATTGAAGCTCAATTAAAAGAAGATGATATTAAAGTTGGAACTCCTGTGAATCAGAAGAAGCCACGAGAACAAAATGCTAACACTCCTCCAGTTCAGGACCACCTTGAGGAGGTGACAAATATATTCGATCTGAAATTGTAGCTCATGTCCTCAAATCTTCTCATGCCTCCAATTTAAAAGCTTTATTCACTATTTCTTTAGTTTTTGTTCAGGCTCAAGGATTGCTTAAAACCACCAATTCCACAGGTCAATCGAAAGAGGCAAGACTGGCTCGGGTAAGCTCTCTGAATTTATTGGTTTTTCTTTCTCAGAGATATTGGGACTAAGTTTTATTATTTGCTACTTTAGAAAAGATGAGTTCAGAATCTGTACTTAAGGGATGTGGCAGTAGGATGATAAATGACATAGTGTCTCCTAAGTAATCGCTCACAGATTAGACATTTTGCTGTTTCTACTCTCTCGCATTTTTTTTTCTTTCTTCAATTTGGAATTTCTAACAAATTTTGTACACTGTTTCACAGGTTTGTGCTGGACTTTCATCTCGTCTTCAAGAATACAAATCTGAGAATGCACAGCTTGAGGAGCTTCTAATTGCTGAGGTACATCAATCTATCTTTTTTCTCCTTTTAGATATATTTTCAAGGTTTAGTCACACTTGTTCTGGATGCAATTTAAGGAGTATTGTTTTAATACTAAATTGCTCCGCTTACAGAGAGAGCTGAGTAAATCTTATGAGGCTCACATAAAACAACTACAGAAAGATTTATTTTTATGTAAGAGTGAAGTAACAAAGGTAGAGGCAAATATGGTTGAGGCTTTGGCAGCAAAGAACTCTGAGATTGAGGTGCTTGTCAACTCTATGGATGCGCTTAAGAAACAAGCTGCTTTATCTGAAGGGAATCTGGCATCACTTCAGGTTTAACTCTAACCCCCTAGTTTTCCGAGCACTATCTTACATAAAATGTGGTCTTTGTTTAGTGGCTCATAGAATTGTGGCAATTTTCAAGTTGCATGAAATGAAATATATTTAGGGTCTTGGAATTCTTTGATTCAGTGGGTGGATTTATATGGTTTAGCTTAAAAGCCATACTTTTTATCACCCTGGCTTCTGTATATCTAACTATTAATAGCTTTAGAAGCTAAATAGAAAGATATTGATCCTACCAAATACTTATGTTAGCCATGCTTTTCTTCTGATAAAGAACCAAAGGATCAGCCCATTCATGAATTCCTGTTAGCCTTTAAGCAAATTGTAAAATGCATGTCTGCTTCTGTATTTCTCTCCTGCTTGCTAATTGCTCCTTTACTTGGCCTCAACGTTAGACATTGTCTCTCTGTCAACTACCAGTCAGTATGTGCTCTCGACTTGTGCCATTTGATCATAAGAAGTTTGTTAATACTTTTTATCGTACACCATCAGGCAAGCATGGAGTCTGTTATGAGAAACAGGGAATTGACAGAGACAAGGATGCTGCAGGTAAACTAATTAGTTCTTTCTTGCTTGCACGTGCATGTGTATTCACACACAAAAAATGCATATAAGCAATTATATCATTATGATCTTGTTGATCTATTTGTTTACTTCTCTGTTAGGCCCTACGTGAGGAGCTGGCTTCTGCAGAAAGGAGAGCAGAAGAAGAACGTGCAGCACATAATGCTACTAAAATGGTCCATATTTGGAACATCAATTTATATACATTTTGTTGTTATCTTGCACTCAAATAATCTCTAATTTTTGGAACAGGCTGCAATGGAAAGGGAAGTGGAGTTGGAACATCAAGCGGTTGAGGCATCCACGGCTCTAGCTAGGATCCAGGTAATGTAAGGATTCTTTGTTTCTGATTCATGGCAAATCATCACCTAATTTGCATGCGTAATATTATCGTTTTGCTTGATAATTGGGTAACCTAGTATTGCATATTCAAAAAAACTTTGAGTTGAATGTAATATTGGCCTTTCAGGATTAGTCTCTTCCTCATTCTTTTTTCAAGTGGATGTCAGTCGTTTCAAGTAAATGCCTTGATGTGGTAGAAATTTTACATTTAATATCTGTTTGGTGAACATCTGTCAACTTTGGATTTGTAAATATCATTATCCAGGAAATTTCATTTGCAAACATATTTGCATTTTTAATCACTTTTGGCACTTATAATCTTGGCAATGCAAGGTTGTTAAGACAAATATGTTTTTTTTTTGTATTAGTTTGGAATTGTGCTACAGAAGTTGCCATATAATAGACAAATATGTTATTCAAATGGTTCATTGGATGTTTGCACTCTGAATTCTTGGATTCTGGTGTTTCTAAGATCTGTTACCTGGTATATCTTCACAATCTTATTTACCACAACTCTTTCTCTGAGAAAACATGGAAACCAGTTTTTAATGATCCGCATGAGTTTCAAATACTGAAGTGATGAAAAAAGGGCAATTACATGAAATTTTTAATCAGGATAATGGTTAACTAATCTCAAAGGCATTTCGACATCTTATTTTCAGCTTCATATTTACTAATATAGTAGTTTTATGTTGACTGTTGTCTTTAAGCTATCCTTCATTGTTGCTGCACTTGTTTACAATTGCGCTATTTACGAGGATACTGCAATTAGTTTCACCATTATGGTGTCATAGCTTAGTTTAATTTATTTTCAAATGGTTCATTGGATGTTGGCACTCTGAATTCTTGGATTCTGGTGTTTCTAAGATCTGTTACCTGGTAATATCTTCACAATCTTATTTACCACGACTCTTTCTCCGAGAAAACATGGAAACCAGTTTTTAATGATCTGCATGAGTTTCAAATACTGAAGTGATGAAAAAAGGGCAATTACATGAAATTTTTAATCAGGATAGTGGTTAACTAATCTGAAAGGCATTTCGACGTCTCATTTTCAGCTTCATATTTACCAATATAGTAGTTTTATGTTGATTGTTGTCTTTAAGCTATCCTTCATTGTTGCTACACTTGTTTACAATTGCGCTATTTATGAGGATACTGCAATTAGTTCCACCATTATGGTGTCATAGCTTAGTTTAATTTATTTTCCATTAATTTAAAAAAAGAATAAAAAATAAAAAACCAACAGTCTGTCCTGTAGTTAATATGCCATTTACAGTTTGGAGCTCAAAATACTGCTACTTTTTTAGCAAAGCTGGTGCCCTTTCCTTGTTCAGCACAGGTGTCCATTGATCATTTGGCCCTCTATATATTTCCAACAAGCATTGTAAAATTGTTGCTTGTTTCGCTATTCAGAGGGTTGCAGATGAGAGGACAACAAAAGCTGCAGAGTTTGAGCAGAAGCTAGCACTTCTTGAGGTATATAAAACAAACTGGTAACAATGCTTTATATGAAAGTTTACCTCTTTGACTGAGCAAAATATGAAGTGAAAAGCCTCTTAATATTTACCTGATATTATGTCAGGTTGAATGTGCTTCTCTAAATCAAGAATTGCAAAATTTGGTAGCTCGAGCTCGTCATGGACAAAAGAAGTCCCCAGAAGAGGCAAATCAAATGGTTCAGGTACATATGTTGAAGATATAACTGTCTCAATTCTATCTTGGAAATGTCACTGGACCATTTCCATACTGTTGTTCCAATAGGGTCGGAAGCGTGTAAATTATTGTACTAAAAAATCACACAAAGTTCAATTCCCAGGGAAGAGAGGTGGATCACATGGATCTCTTAAATACCAAGTCTTTCCTTAGACAGAATATCCCTTCTATAGTAATTTAATAGCACAATTAAATACTACTATTATACCCTCAAATATTGAAAGAAAAATAGGACAAGAAAGAACACAAGAGATTTAACGAGGTTCGGTAAATTATACCTACGTCCTCGGGCACTAACACCAGATGATAACTTTACTATCTCCAAAATATTACAAACAAATAGAATTCCTTAAGAATTCTCAAATGGGAGAAGAGAGAAAACTAAGAGAGAAAGATTGGTTGGGATGGTTGAAATGAGAAATGGTTAGGCCTATTTATAGTTGAAGTTCAGGGACTAACTTGCAAATGGCCTAAAAAATTAGGGACCAAAATTGCAATTATCCCATTCAACTTTTCAACATTCGGTGCAACTTGCTCAACCTTTTTAACAAGTTGCTTCCTACCTTTGTTGACTTTTCAACAATCTCCACCTTGAAGATTTGATTAGGATAATCACATCTTCACATACTTCCTTCAACTCCCCAAATTCGATAAAGCTATCTTTTGTAGTGCCTCCAAATGCGCTCTCGAGCGCCATACACCTAAAGGTGCTCAAATTCTCAGGATGTTAATCAAGTTCAAACAATGATTAAACTTGATTGTTGTTACCACCTTGGTCATCATATCTGCGGGATTATCTGTTGTCGGAATCTTCTCAAGTAGAATTTTTTCTTTTTCAAAGACTTCCCGCACAAAGTGATATCTTACGTCGATATGCTTGGTTCTTGAATGATAGACTTGATTTTTCGCTAAATGAATAGCGCTTTGACTGTCACAATATGGACTAATGTGACTTTGAACAACTCCCAAGTCTTTCAATAATCCATTAAGCCAAATAGCCTCCTTAACAGCTTCTGTAACTGCCATATATTCTGCCTCTGTAGTAGACACAGCTACTGTAGACTGTAAGGTAGACTTCCAACTCACTGGGGCTTTCGCAAGAGTAAACAAATACCCCGTAGTTGAACGACGTTTATCTAAATCACCAGCAAAGTCGGAATCAACATATCCAACTACAAACTGACCAAGTGCTTCATCCTGTTCAAAAATTAAACCAACATCTACGGTTTTTCGAAGATACCGTAGAATCCATTTCACAGCTTGCCAATGTCCTTTTCCAGGATCATGCATATACCTGCTCACAACTCCAACAGCTTGTGAAATGTCAGGCCTCGTACACACCATCGCATACATCAAACTCCCAACTGCATTAGCATATGGGACTTTTGCCATATATTCTCTTTCTTCTTTAGTTTTCGGAGATAATTGAGCACTAAGTTTCAAATGAGAAGCAAGTGGGGTACTTACATGTTTTGTGTTTTCATTTACACCAAAACATTGTAATACCTTTTTCAGATATTGCTTCTGATTCAAATAAAGCTTGCCTCTCTGTCTATCTCTACTTATCTCCATGCCGAGAATCTTCTTGGCCTCACCTAGATCTTTCATCTCGAACTCTTGATTCAACTGAGCCTTCAGCTTATCTATCTCATTTTGGCTTTTCGAAGCGATTAACATATCATCAACATACAAGAGTAGATAAATGAAAGATCCGTCATGCAGCTTCTGCAAATACACACAATTGTCATATTTGCTTCTTGTGTACTTCTGCCTTCTCATAAAGCTATCAAATCGCTTGTACCACTGCCTCGGGGATTGCTTCAATCCATATAGCGATTTGTTAAGCTTACAAACCCAATTTCTACCACCAGCATCTATGTATCCTTCTGGCTGAGTCATATAGATCTCCTCTTCTAACTCACCATGCAAGAAAGCCGTCTTAACATCAAGTTGAGCTAGCTCCAAATTCAACTGTGCTACCAAGGCCAACAAAATTCTAATGGAGGAATGCTTCACAACAGGGGAAAATACATCATTGTAGTCAATTCCCTCCTTCTGAGCGTAGCCTTTAGCTACCAATCTTGCCTTGTAGCGAATATCCTTTTTGCTAGGAGATCCATCTTTCTTTGCGAATACCCACTTGCATCCGATTGCCCTTTTACCTTTCGGTAATTGCGCCAACTCCCAAGTATTGTTCTTCAGGAGAGACTGCATTTCTTCATCCATGGCGCTTTTCCATTTATCACTTTCTAAGCTTTGCATTGCTTCTTGATAAGTGATAGGAATATCATCAACGGGAAGGGCGTAGGCCACCATATCAGTAAATCGAGCAGGTTTACGAATTTCTCTCCGTGGCCTTGCAACTGCAACTGGTTCTGGTGTACTTAGTGGTTCTTGGGTCAGAACCTCTTCAACCTCTAATTCCTCCATTGTGGCTGGAGAATTAGACTTATTAACTGGGCAAATTCCCATCTGCTCAAACTCCACCTGTTTTGGAGTACACTCCACCTGCTGTGGAGTATTGCTCGTCTGAATATCTTTATCTGCTACCTTTTTCAATGTGGCAGATTCATCAAAGGTAACATCTCTGCTACAAATCATTTTCTTTGTGCTTAAGCACCAAAGACGAAATCCCTTCACTCCAGAAGTGATTCCCATAAAGAGAGCTTTCTTTGCCCTCGGATCTAACTTTGACTCCTTCACATGGTAATATGCAGTGGATCCAAACACATGTAAGGAATCATAATCTGTAGCCGGTTTTCCAGACCATACCTCCATAGGAGTTTTTCTTTCTAATGCAGATGATGGCAAACGATTAACAAGATGGCCAGCGTATGTCACAGCCTCAGCCCAAAATTGCTTGCCCAACCCAGCATTGGACAACATACATCGAACTTTCTCCAGCAATGTTCGATTCATACGCTCTGCCACTCCATTCTGTTGTGGTGTATCCCTAACTGTGAAGTGTCGAACAATACCATACTCTTGGCACACATCGAAGAACGGATCACTTTTATATTCCCCTCCATTGTCCGTCCTAAGCCGCTTGATTTTCTTGCCAGTCTGGTTTTCGATCATAGTTTTCCATTTAAGAAAAACTCCAAGCACTTCATCTTTAGTTTTCATGGTATACACCCAAACTCTTCTGGAAAAGTCATCAACAAAAGTAACAAAGTAGTGTTTTCCTCCCAACGAAGGTGTTTTAGAAGGCCCCCACACATCTGAGTGAATGTATTCCAAAATACCTTTTGTATTATGGATAGCAGTGCCGAATTTCACTCTCTTTTGCTTTCCCAGAACACAGTGCTCACAAAATTTTAATTTGCAAGCCTTTGCACCTTTCAACAATCCTTGCTTTGCCAGAATTTGCAAGGATTTTTTGCTGGCATGTCCCAACTTCATATGCCACAACTGCATTGAGTCCAAGTCTTTGTTACCGGAAGCTGCAGCGACTGCTCCAATAATTGTACTACCTTGGTAGTAATATAAGTTATTTTTCCTGATGCCCTTCAATATCACAAGTGCGCCAGATGTCACTTTCAAAATCCCATCTCTCATAGTAACAACTGAACCATTGGATTCCAAGGCTCCCAATGAGATAAGATTTTTCTTCAAACTGGGCACGTACCGAACATCAGTCAGAACTCTGGTTGATCCATCTTGATTCTTTAATTGGATTGAACCTATCCCAACAGTTTTACAGGCATTGTCATTGCCCATATAAACAACTCCATTTAGTTCTACTAAATCAGAGAACCACTCCCGGTTAGAGGACATATGATAGGTACAACCCGAATCCAATATCCACTCATCTGAATGGAACGACGATGATGATTCAACCAGTGATAGTTCAGAGTCACTAGTATCATGCTTAGCAACACAAGCATCTACAGCAGCTTTTCCCTTATTCTTCAGCTTTGGACAATTTTTCTTCCAGTGGCCTTTCTCATGACAAAAAGCACATTCATCTTTCCCGAGTCTGGACTTTGACTTTGATCTCTCCTTTTGAGTTTTCTTCCGAGTGTATGAACGACCTCGGACTACTAAAGCTTCTGTATCTCTGATTGAGTTTTTCTGTTTGTCCTTCTTTCTCTGTTCATAACTGTATAAGGCCGCACAGACTTCGCTCAGAGATATATCACTCCTGCCATGAAGTAGAGTAGTTTCTAGGAACTCAAACTCCTCAGGAAGTGACCCCAACAGCATCAAAGCCAAATCTTCATTTTTGAATGTCTCATCCATATTCAGCAAATCAGTGACTAACTGATTAAATTTGGTGATGTGATCATTCATTGTGGTACTTGGGACGTATGTGAAGCGAAACAGTCTTTTCTTCAAGTGGAGCTTATTTTGACTGTTTTTCTTCAAAAATTTTTCTTCAAGTGCCACCCACAACTTATTTGTAGAAGTCTCCTTTGAAAAAGCATACCTCTGCTCTCGAGAAAGGCATGATCGAATTGTGCCACATGCCAACCGATTGATTGCCTTCCAATCTTTCTCCTGTACATCATCTGGTTTCTCTTCATCAATGGCAATGTCTAGACCCTGCTGAAAAAGGGCATCTAGAACCTCACTTTGCCACATACCAAAATGGCCCGTGCCATCAAAGATCTCCACGGCCAATCTTGCATTTGCAATTGTCGGTCTTGTCCACATGGACGATGTTGAAGCTCCTACACCGACCGTTTTCTCCATAATCTTTCAATATACCTAAGGAAATCTTTTCTGATGTGGAAGATCAGTTTAAACTGCAACCACAGAGCATACTACGATTAACCTTCGGCTCTTGATACCACTTGTTGTTCCAATAGGGTCGGAAGCGTGTAAATTATTGTACTAAAAAATCACACAAAGTTCAATTCCCAGGGAAGAGAGGTGGATCACATGGATCTCTTAAATACCAAGTCTTTCCTTAGACAGAATATCCCTTCTATAGTAATTTAATAGCACAATTAAATACTACTATTATACCCTCAAATATTGAAAGAAAAATAGGACAAGAAAGAACACAAGAGATTTAACGAGGTTCGGTAAATTATACCTACGTCCTCGGGCACTAACACCAAATGATAACTTTACTATCTCCAAAATATTACAAACAAATAGAATTCCTTAAGAATTCTCAAATGGGAGAAGAGAGAAAACTAAGAGAGAAAGATTGGTTGGGATGGTTGAAATGAGAAATGGTTAGGCCTATTTATAGTTGAAGTTCAGGGACTAACTTGCAAATGGCCTAAAAAATTAGGGACCAAAATTGCAATTATCCCATTCAACTTTTCAACATTCGGTGCAACTTGCTCAACCTTTTTAACAAGTTGCTTCCTACCTTTGTTGACTTTTCAACACATACAGCCAGAGCCTAGCAATCAAAAGCACCTACTTATGGGATATGCATAATGTTGTCTACTGGGACATGGATTCTATGTCATTAAGAACATTCTGAAGTTCAAAAGTTCAAAATCCATTTAAAATCTACTTACAGGCATAATATGTGGCCTTTAGCTGTTGCATCAACTGTAGTAATTGAGAAAATGATGACTTAAAGATGGTTTTATTAGATGCAGGCATGGCAGGAGGAAGTAGAGCGTGCACGCAGAGGTCAAAGAGATGCTGAGAGCAAGCTCTCTTTGTTAGAGGCAAGTATCAAAAAAATGTTTTCCTCTTTTCTATATTGTACAATTATAGTAAGATTATTCTGGTTTCTTTGCTGGCTGATTTTTGGATTTGTTTTCTTTGACCACTTTTCCTGGCTGCAGGCTGAACTGCAGAAAATGAGGGTTGAAATGGCTGCCATGAAGAGGGATGCTGAGCATTATTCTCGACAGGTAACAGTTCAAATTTATTCTTCTGTTTTTCTTACTTCAAACACATATATGCATACACTTCGGTCAGAATATTCTAGTCAGAAATGAAATATAGCTTTGTTGATTGTATGGTTGCTGTATATAAACTCTAAGTGTTTATTGTCGTGAGTCGTGACTGCTGAACTTAGTAGTCATGGAGCCTTAACTTTTATTGCTTGTCTTCTTTATCTAGATGCATATCAACTGCCAAGTTACATGACTTTGTTCTCTTGAATGTTTGGGTTCAACCAACTCCTCAAAGTTGTCAGATCTTTTTGTATATCACAGATGACTAGGGAACAATCTGTCCTTGCTGTATTCATAACTTGATTTTGTTGGCTTTTCCCTTAAAGTTGTCATGTACTCATGTCCTGAAATGTACTTGACTGTATGGGGCCGGTTTTGCCACAAACTTTAGCTGTAGAAAACATCCATGCCATGCCCCACACTGAAGTCATATTAGAAATTGAGAATCACCAAACTAGAACCTGTGGCACTGAGTTACTGTTGTTGACATCTGAGGTCTTAAGTGTTCTTGCTACTCTGAAAACGTAATGGAATCTAGTTCAGTTGTTTTATATATGCAAGTTTTTAAAGTATATTTCGTCATGGTACATTCAGTTGTATGTTTTAAATCCACCCAAGCATTGTCTTATGTCGTTGCCTACTCTCAGGAGCATATGGAGCTAGAGAAACGCTACCGTGAATTAACTGACCTTTTGGTAATAGAAACTGAGGTTTACTTTTTCACTTGTTCTTGTAACACCTATTTGTTTGGGCTGACTTCTTGGGGCTACACCATTATGCAGTACAACAAGCAAACGCAGTTAGAAACTATGGCTAGTGAAAAAGCTGCAGCCGAGTTCCAGTTGGAGAAGGAAATAAAGCGTCTTCAGGAAGCACAGGTTTAGTGATTTCTCTGCTACAGGACTGATTGTCTATGTCTTGTTAGAACTAATTATATTTAATATCATTGTTTTTTGCTTGTGATGTACTATTACAATCAACAGGTTGAAGTAGAAAGAAGTAGAGTTCCTCGTCGGGCATCAATGTCCTGGGAGGAAGACACTGAAATCAAAGCACTTGAGTATGTTAAGCTTTTTGTTTTATTAGATTACAATCCTTAGACCCTTTATCTGCAAGTTTTAGCAAGTAAAAGAATATATGTTACCTTCCCTTTCAGACTGGTTTTCATTTGAGGAAACATGATTTGTTAAAATTACTCATATTTGATTAACTTGAAGCTTATAAATTGTATGTTCTGCAGAACAATCAGCTGTTGTAGGTGTTCTGTTGGGCTCAATTAGATCTCCTGATATGATTATTTACATACATCTTTCCTTTGGATGAAAGAATGAAATAGTATAGCTGATGTTAGCGCTAAGTTGGGAATGAATTGGTTTCTTTGCAACTTAGACATTTACCTCTCAGTTTTTAACATAGCCCATAAGGAAAGCATCATGGTGCAGCCTTAAGTTCAATGAGATGAAAGTGTAATATTATGCAACCGTTATAACTAGAATTTCTAAATTCTCATTCTTTGGTAAGAAGGTAGAAAAGGGAAATAAGAAAAGAAAAGAAAAGAAAATCTTTGAGAGTGGAATCTGCAGGGCTGAATCATCCATTAACTGACCATATGCGCTTATTTTTGTTGATACCTTGGCTGTTGTTCTTGCATTGGTTTTTTTGGCTGTAGTGCCTTCAAATTAGAATACTGTGTGTAAATATTTAGGCTTTGACTCTTGTGATTGAGTTATTCATTTTGGCTTTAACATATGCTCTTCCTAGTACTGGTATGGAGTATAAATAGATGTGAAGCGAAATCAAAAAGATGTCCATCCTACATTCATATTGGCTCTCCTATCCCCTGCATGAATATATTTGCTTCCTCTTAATTTAATGACGTGGTTACTTTTGATATTTTCAAAACTGCAGACCCCTTCCCTTGCATCACCGTCACATGGCTGTTGCTAGCATACAGGTATTCTCCCTCTTGTATCCCGAAACCAACTTATCATCCCCATTGTTTATTCTGACCCATGTTTCAACCTGCCTCGTGCAGTTACAGAAGGTTGTGAAATTACTGGATTCAGTATCTGTTAGGGCCATAAGATTTCTTTGGCGATATCCAGCAGCTCGAATAATCTTGCTATGCTATCTTGTAAGAACAGTTTCTCCTTCTCTTTGTAGAAATGTGTTATATATGGATTAAATTCTATAATAACAATGACAAAAATTATATGCAGGTATTTGTACATCTCTTCTTGATGTACTTGTTACATCGTCTTCAGGTATTGACTATCCGACCTTTTGGAAAATTAACATATGAACAGTTGATTGTTGGGATCCATTTATATTTCCAACTGTAAGTCAATATGCCTTATCACACATATCTAATCATCGAGTTAAATGTGGTTTATAGGAACAAGCGGACAATTTTGCTGATAGGGAACTCGCGGAATCTATGGGTCTTAAAGACTCCAACTTACCCTAATTAGGGAATAAAATGCACCTTAGCTCCGACCAAGGGTTCTCCAAGTATGTGGTTTACCATCTGCAAGGTTTGCTTATTCTTATTTTCTTTTGCAGGCATACATGGAATGATCCAAGAACACATCGAGAATTAGGAAACTATAGAAGATGCACACACATCTAAAATCAGTCACTGGCATTTTTATATTGAGAACTACAACTAGCAAATTTAGATTTTGGTGTATTTCTGAAATCCAGATGCATCAAGCGGCCGCTGACTGCTAGCTGTTGATTTTCTGTCGACAGACTACCAATTTTACATAAATTGGAAGTTCGTTTTGGAAATGGGTGTGGGAAAAACAGAAATGAGAAGCCAGCAAGCATGTTGTAGATCCAAAGTAAGTGATTCGGCTGTGAATGATAATATTCTTTTGGTATACAGGTGACTTGGAAACAGTGACGTTTACTTGTTCTCTACATCATAAATGAATGTTTTTGAAGAGATATTGTATGTAATATGATACTATGATAACTAATATTAACATGGCTAATTAAATCTATGCATATATAATGTCACCTTCAGTTTACCTCATCGGTAATTGTTATAAAGAGTATATACGCATACTATTTTTAAATCCTTCTACAAGTAGTCTCCTTTATTTAAAGAAATGTACCGTTGTAATTTGTAATTAGAATCTGACCTTTATTTATAACTCAAATACTCATTTGGCCTCCTAAAACATATCCTAAATTGATTTTATGATTTTTTTTTTGTCATAGCTTAATACTCGAGATTTTTTTTGTAGTAGTAGTAGTAGTCTTAAAACAAGATGGCGTGATAGTCATTAATTGTGACTTGTGGCATCATCATTTGAAAATAAAAAATAATATTAAAAATATAAAAATTATAAAAAAAGCTTCAAAATATTATATAAAATCTAAATCTAAAATTAAAATTAAAATTAAAATTATTATTAAATTTCGTGCAGTCTTCTAGAACAAAAAAAATACCTAATATTCAAAAAACTTACAATAAATTCTTCCACATTTATATTTTTAGTGATTCATCACCAAATCTCTTTTTCCAGATGATACCTCCTGCTATTCAAAAGACATGAAACAAATTTTGTCAAAGCCCTCATCATTGGAAGAGTCACTATCACTCCAAGTAGCTACCATGGCTTTTATTTTTTCTCTTGCTTCTTCTTCAAAGGACAATTATACTTGTTGTGCCCCGACTTTTTGCAAATGTAGCAAACTGTTTTCTTTTCTTGAAGTCTCTTGCCTTTGTCCATTTTCATTAATCTTTTGAACTTCTTGACAAATATGATTATTTTTTCATTATCCTACTCTTCATCAGCATCATTGTTGCTTTCTTCTTGGATGGAGGACTATAAAGCAAATTTACCATGCTCCAACTTCATCTCATAGGTGATGAGTGAACTTATGAGCTCATCTAAAGAAAGCTTATCCAAATATTTGGATTCCTCAACAGTCGTTAGTTTTGCTTCCCATTCTTTTGGTAGGCTATTGAGCAATTTCTTCATCATTTGTTTATTGGAATAAGCCTTCCCAAGTGCCTTCAAACCATTGATGATGTCGGTGAATCTATCGAACAAATTTTTGATGCTCTCTCGCGACTTAATCTTGAAAAGCTCAAAGTCAAGTGTAAGAAGACTGATCTTGGATTCCTTGACTTGGTTTGTTCTTTCATGAGTGGTGGCAAGCTTGTTCCATATCTCCTTACACTTTGACATTAGGACACTCTCTTGTACTCATTAGGACTTAATGCACAAAAAAGAGTGCATGACCTTGGCATTTAATTGAGCCTTCTTCTTGTCATCATCTTCCCACTCATCTTCATCATTGGGCACCTTTCGATCACCATTTGAGATAACCCTCCACACATAAAAATCATTGGCTTGAATGAAAAGTTTCATCCTTATCTTCCAATAAGAGTAGCTCTCTCCATTGAAGTAGGAAGCTCTCACAATGGATTGACCTTCACTTAATCTAGTTGAGTTGAAAGCTTGTGCCATCTTCAAACTCGGTACTTTTTCCTAGAATCGCCTCTCTCGATGGTAAAACCTTTGATGGAGAGCTAACTCTAATACCAATTGTTACGCCTGAAAATACCAAAAGGGGGTGAATTGGTATATTAAATATTTCTACAATTTTTTCTAAATGAAAGGGAAAAAGAAGAAAACTTTAGACAATTCAATTTATAGTGGTTTCACCCCAATTCCCTACCTCCACTACCTTGGAATACCTCAACCAAGGATTTCCCAATTCACTATACTTGAATTGATACTTTTCAAGGATAATATATAACATTTACAATTCATATCTTTTTCACAATGTTGAGATAGAACCTTCCCACTAGCTTTTGTGGCTAAACTATAACCCTCTAGCTTCTATAAGGCTCAACTATAACCTTTTATAAATCACCTTAAGGTTTTATACCTCAAAAACCTCAAGTAGCCTTTACAAGCAAAAATAAACTATGTAAACAAATGGAGACTTCTTAAAGGTGTGTGGTTATAAGTGTTAAGATCTCTCAAATAATGCAAATGAGAATGATAAAAAGATCTAACAATAAGGACATAAGAAAGATATACAAGAGAAAATGAAGAAATAAAGAATTAGAGGTTTTTCTCTTGATTTTTAACTACGCCACGACGTACGAACATTGAGTAGAGAATTAGCACAAAATATAATAATTTAAAAGCAACTTGATTGCAAGTGTGACAGGTCAGTTCTAATATTTATATGTGTTACAATGGAACACACAAAGTATTCCAAGGATCGAACCCAATGGATTGTCAAATTGGTAAATGTGTTTACCAAATTAATTACGAGTTAAACAATTACTAATCTAGTTGAGTCAGAAATTATTAGTAATACCAAAAAAAATAAGGCTTAAGGTAATTCTAGATTAACAAATAAAAATACCAAACTAACTTTCTTACTCTTTACTAGAAACAATGCAGATTGATTGAAATGATGGTCGCATGATTCATGAATTACTAACTAAGTTAACAAACCTATGACGATTATACTGTTTGCCACTCTTAGCTAGGAATCTCCTCTCGGTCTCATCCTAAACTAAAAGATACCACCTAAGCTCTCCTCTTAGTCGCACTTAGGCATATAGATCTCCTTTGGGTTTCATTATTTGACACAAATGTATCAAAGTCCTACATGATAGAGTCTTCTCTCAATCTTATCTATCTAGATCTTCCACTAGAGGCATCAATTATAGTGCAATATTGTAACAGCCCGATTTTAGCTAAATCAGAATAGTGGTTTTGAAACCACAAATTCCAGGTCAAAAAATTATTTTAATATTATTTTTGGTGTTTATAGTATATTAATATATATGTGTGAAAGTTTCGTGTGATAATTTTATCATTTAAGTGATTAACTTAAAAAAGGACTTAATCGCTTAAAATGCAAAAGTGGCATGCTATAATTTAAATGTTTCTATTTGCTATGGTTATTAAATGAAAGGTCCTTATGTTGATATTAGACCATTCATAGTGGAAATTTTCATAAATGGGCATTTATTAAGGTGTTTAAATGGTTTAATAACAAGGTTAAATTTATAAATTGGTTATTAAGGTATATTAAATAAAACCAAAACCAAAATTATGTGTTATCATCATCATCTAGCAGAAAATAAAAAGAAGAAAAGAAGCCAAATTAGGTTTTAAGCTTTCGGCACTTGCAAGCTTGATTTGGTAAGTGTTTTAGCTCGATTTTTGACGATTTCTATGTTTTTGTGATCGTTGCTTTGAGTACTAGCTAGCCCATGCCTCAATTTTTGAAAGTCTTGTTGATTTTGAAAGTTTCCATTGATGAATTCATGAGTTTTATGATGTTTGATGATAAATTATGCAAGCTTGGTGTTTGATATACATGTTTTGTAAAGTGATTTTTGACAAAAAATGTCAATTAGGGATTTAATTGTGAAAAGTGTAAATTGAAGGGTTAAATGTGTGAAATGTTGATAATTATGGGCTGCTATGAAGCTATATGAAATTCGGCACACATGGGTTTGTAATGAATTGGTGTAATTTTGTGTTTATTGAAATAAGGACTAAATTGAATAAATGTGTAACTTTAGGGGCTAAGTGCAAAAATGCCCAAATATGTGTTTGTGGACTAAATTGAATGTGTTGATGAATAAAAGAGTTAATTTTGAATGTATATAGATCAAGAATGAAAGAAATCGGATTTAGATCGGGGGAAATCCAAAGTTATCGAATAGTCGATCTAATCCCTCTATTCCGACTATGAGGTAAGTTCATATGCAAATAAATGTCTTTAAATTGAATTATATATGTTTACTTGCTTTTGAATTGTTATGAATGTGAAACTAGCAAATATGAGAAGAAATAATGAAGTTTCGATATCCGAAAGTCCCGTACGAACCTTAGGAATAGTATAGGATACAAATGTCATGACATTAGGTTACCGAGATGTGATTACAAGTAAGACCATATCTGGGACATTAGCATTGTATTGCAATTACGTGCAAGACCATGTTTGGGACATTGGCATCGTTAATCGATTTCGTGTAAGACCTTGTCTAGGACAGTGGCGTCGATATGTGATAACATGTAAGACCATATCTGGGATATGGCATTGTTCGAGCTTATGCGATTTTCGAGTATTCTTAACGATTCCGAATGGTTCAACGGGCAAAGTCAAGTTGAGAAAGATTATATGAATGAGCTCATACGAGTATTGAAAAGTGAAGTAAATGATAAATTTGATTAAGATATTGAATATGTATTCAATGAGAAAGGTTTGAGAACTTGTGTGTGATTAGTTATGTTTAGCATATTTGAATTGATATGCAAAGGTTCATATGATAGATTTATTTGTATATGGCTTACTAAACTTTTAAAGCTTACTTTGTGTGTTCTTTCCATGTTTTATAGATTTTCGAAGCTAGCTCGGACATCGGGGATCATCGGGAACCATCATCACATTATTGACTACTTGTTGGTACTTTTGGAGCTTTGTTTATATGGTATATGGCATGTCTAGGCTAGTGTCATTTTGGTATGTTTTAAGTCATGATATTAGCCATGAGATTTGGCTTGTAAATGTTGATATGTATGGCCATTTAAGTTGGCTTGAATTATGTTTGATAAGTGATATGTATGTGATGTTTATAGTGCCTTATATGTTGCTTATTTTGGTATGTTGCCATAGTTGTTGATATAGTTAAATGGTTGTTCTTTTGATTGGTTATTAATTGTTGTACTAATGCTTGGAAGTTGGCATATTGTGGTTTGATTTGAGATGATGATATAGTGTGTTATGTGACTTGAAATAGAGGATAAGTTGATGAGTTAATGCATTTGGAAATTAGGTAAGTTGTGATGATTTTGGCATAATGATTTGGTATGTTTGAATATGAAATTGAGTTGTTGAAATGGTTGTGAATAGATGGCATGATATGTGTATGAATTGACATGTTTTTGGTTGCCTATTTATGTGTTAAAATTATGCCATTTTATGGCTAGGTGAGCATGAGAAAAGGGTGGCAAATTAGCTTTGCAAATGGCCTATTTTTATTCACAGGAGCAGAGACACATGCGCGTGTCTCAGCCGTATGCGACACACGGTCATGCTGCATGACTGTGTGTCCCCTGGGGTACCCTTTGAATTAAAGTCAGTATACCCTATAGGTTTGGCACAGCCTAGACACACGGGCATGTCTACTGGCCGTGTGTGGCACACGGGATGGCACATGGGCGTCTGGTCAGCCGTGTGAGCCAAGCCATTAACCTCCCTAGTTTTCCCACGGCCATGGAACACAGGCATGTCCTCGTCCGTGTGGTACAAGTCAGTATGTATGCCCTGTTTTCACACGGTCTGTGCCATGGGGGTGTCTGGTGGCCCTGTGAGGCACACGGCCTGTTCACACAGGCGTGTGACCCTTAAATGTTAGAAGATTTTTCTAAGTTTCTCAAAGTTTGCAGATGTTACCGTTTCAGTTCCGAATCAGTTCTAAGCATGTATTAAGATCTCGTAGGATCTTATAAGGGACAATGTGATTGAGATGAATGGATTTTTGATTATGAATGTATAATTGTATGTGAATGATGTGTATTATCCGGTAATGCCTCGTAACCCTATTCCGGTGTCGGATACGGGTAGGGGTGTTACAAATATGAAATTTAATATGCTTGAATAAACAATGAATCAATGCATAGATAATAACTTAGTTAAGTAACCTATTCATCAATCAACCAATAAAACGATTCAGCACATGATTAAAATTAAATTCCACACAAGCATTTTAACAAACACATGGTGGACATAAAATATAAAAGTTAAGGGTTGAGAAAATGATCCTTAATAGATAAATATCCAATGAAGCATGACAATTTAATCCATTTCCATCCACAAGGTTTTAGCAAAAATGAAGAAACAAAAATGCTACAACAAAAAGAAAAGAGAAAAGAGAAAAGAGAAAAAAATTATCTAAGCCTAACCTAATTTTCTACACTAGCCTCCCACATAGTTGATATAAGTTGGTATTTATAGGCAAAAGGTATTTAACTTAACATTAACAATTATGCCCTTAAATGAAAAGTGATTTAAGCTTGTTTGGACAAAAAATTGCAAAGGTAATTTTTTATCCATTAGGCTTCGGTGTTGTGACACCCAACCTTTGGTGCCGCAACACCCTTGTCAGTTGACTTCAGGGGTTGTTTGGAAGCTTCAATGTCATGACCATGATCTTCTAGTGTCGTGACTTGGCATTCAGGCTAATTAGCTTCCTTAGTATTTTGTGTCTAGGCTTAAGGTTGCGAATTTGCTAACTTAGCATCGCAACCATAGAGGTAGGTGTCATGACATCACTCCCTTAATGTCGTGACTTCAAAGACAGATCTCTTGAATTGCACTTTTTTGAACTCCAACTCCTTCAGTGGTGATGGAAGGTTGGCGTCACGACACCAAGACAATAGTGTCGCAACCTTGGCCATAGTAGAGGCTTTTCTTCACATTTTGCATTAACCACATTCTTACTGCACAAGCTTAATTCAACCATTAAACATCCAATGCCATAAATTTGTCAATTTGGATCTAAAAAGAGGTAAAATAAAAGAAAAAGTATCATTAACACAAAAAACTTAAGAATTGATAAAATTTTTTTTAAAAAGACTCATAAATTGCTTGAAAACAAACTCATTAAGTACTCGAGAGAGCCTAATTTGACATGTCAAATTACGACAAATTAATTTCTATGCTTGAATGTTCATCTCTTATGTCTTGATGTATTTTTAACTTGTGTTTTCTTTTATCAATGAATGAGTTTGTGGAAGTTTATGACCATTGGGGATGAATTTTAGCCCTTAGAAGCATTAATTTCAGGCTTGAAAACACTTGTAGAGCTTTAGGGTGCAGTAGCTGTAACACCTCTAACCCGTATCTGTCGCCAGATTAGGGTTACGAGACGTTACCAAACCAAACACAGTTCAGCACAGTTATAAATCACTTTTCAGGCATCAAATTATAATTATATTTCATTTAAACTAGATACGCATATTTGATTCTCAATATCAACTAAATTCAAACATACATGCTAATCATGGTTCATGTATAACCCATACTCTTATTTCATACTAACCAAAACTTGCATTACAAATCATGCTTCATAATTTAATCACATCATTACTCATAATCTAAACAAGTTTCGAATTAAGCTTTCATACATCAAAACCAAATTTCACATGTTTCATATTAAACCATCACTAGCCATATTATTCTACTTAAAAGACATACTTATGTGAGATAACAGTCATATCGCCAAATAGTCAATTTATAGCTTTTGCACTTCTAAAATTCGTGCATATTTTACTATATCCTCATGAATTATTATTGAACTCAAATAACAAGTCAATGTATACATTAAACAAAGAGCCACAAACAAATATGCCATACACATCTAAAAATTTAAACCACATCATTTAATCAAAACATAAACCCATATTTAGCAAATGAACAAGCCATAGACAGCTCAAAAAGAATTATTTCATATTCGAACATAATAATCAACCTGTAAGCATTGAAACAATTATAATTCATTGACTTAAAACAACCACCTCAATCACACATAACATATTCTATGAATACTTTAGCCGAAACACTCATATTTTTACTCGAGATCACAACATCAAACATAACTCAAACAGGTTATTTATATATAATGCACATTACTTTCGAAACATGCTTAAATTACAACCAAATTCACTCAACCATTATTAATTCATATCACACTTATAAACTATAACCTAAAACACATACACTTAGGTAACATATTAATAATTATTCGAAGCACATATCATAATGGCCAAAATGAACTTAAACCATATCCAAACCAAAATTAAATTCAAGCAAAATAGTTAAGCCATTTTCGCATGGCTAATAAACATACATTACCAAAAATTAAAATTTACTAAGCACTCACTCCAGCCTATACATGCCATATTTGAATAGTTTGAATTCAAATATTTAAATATCAAAGCTGTAGATAGTGTGATGAACTTTGCTGACGATCCCCGAGCTTGTAACGTGAATCCAAAATCTATAAAACAAAGTAAACATGTACACACAGAGTAAGCTATCATAGCTTAGTAACTCATAAGCAAATAACAACTCAATAATATAGTCAACTCCTTAAAATTTAAACTGAACCAATTTACTATATCAATGCCATATTTAGTCTCAACTTAAACATTCCATATCCACACATGTTTAACATAACTATCACTTTGGCCGAATACTTATAAGGTTATAATTTTACAAATTTTCATTCAACTTTCAAAGCCAAATATCATTACACATTCAAATATACTTCCACTCATTTACACAAGCTCACAAAATAAGATTTAACTTCATATACAAACATCACTTATTTGGCCAAATACACAAGATCATATATAACATCACATATGTACATTACCTATATGGCTGAATATACATGGTCACACATATGCACATAGTGAGGAATCATTTCATTGATATTCAAATTATTTATGTACAAGGCCGAATGCACATACTAATCTCACATGTATTTTTCATTACTATCATACATGATTTAACACAAATATTCAAAGTACTTACTTACCTTATCTTACATAGGTAACAAGTTAATTTATACCTGGCCATTTAGCTCGATTTACTTACTCAAATATCACATCAGCGTGAAGTCTTTTAGGCATAAGCTTATAATAAATCACCGGCATAAAGCCTGCTAGGCATAAGCCTGTATCTCACACCGGCACAAGGCCTACTAAACTCAAAGTTTGATTTTATACACCGGCAATAAGCCTGCTAAGCATAAAACCAATTTAATTCACCAGCACAAGGCTTGCTAGGCTCAAAGCCCGAATATCACTATTATAAAGTTTTCTCATAAACAATTCATATATCGAAAATCCCAGATATGCCATATAGTTCATACGGACTTTCAAATGTTATAACTCAGTCGAATTAAGCTCAAATACATTATTTCCATGCTTAATCATATTTGGATAACTTTACTATAAATCTATAAATCCCAAATCAGCATATTTAACTCATACATATTTAGAATTAACAATCTCTATTTGCTTATAGACTTACCTCGGACGATGAAAAACCGATACGGATTTGCCAGTCGACAACTTTATTTTTCCCCCGATCTAAATCCGATTTTCTCTTTTCTTGATCTAAATTAATATAAATTGAACTTATTAAATCAAATATTCAACCAAATTCATCCAAAAACACACAAATGGGTAAAGTACACTTTTACCCCTGATATTTCACATTTTTCACAATTTAGTCCATATTGCATACAACACAAAATATGCACAATCTCACAACAACATAGTTAGGCCAAATATTCCTTATACTCATACTATTCCATATATTTCATTTATTTCATTTATTTCACATTTTAGTCCCTCAATTTATTATTTTTACAATTTAGTCCTAATTACTCAAAATCTTCAAAAACTCCAATACAAAACATGTTAATCTAAAACATATCTTTAATATTTCATCATCAAACATCACAAAACACAAATATTCATCAATGGGACAACTCAAAACATTCATCAAAATTAGAAATTCTAGCATGGGTCGGATAGTATTCGAAGCAACGATCTCAAAAATGTAAAAATTATCAAAAATCGAAACCAAACTAACCTTGAATCAAGCTTGAGAAATGGCCGAATATCACCAAGCTTTAGTTTCTTTTTCTTTCTTTTTATTTTCGGTCAAAGCATGCATATATGAACATCATTTTATTATTTATGTTATATTATAACACTTATATTATTTACCTAATTACATATTTAACCTTTTAAAACTAATAACAAAAACATACATAATATAGGTACATTCGGCAATCACATAGTCTAAAGGTTTATTTGCAACATAAATACTTCAATTTACAAAGCCATTAACAAATTGGTCCTTATAAAATAAACTATCTATTTTTCAATTTAAGCGATTAAACCCTTTTATTAATTTAAGCACACAAACGATCAAATTTTCATACGAAACTTTCATATATGAAAATTCACATATAATAAACATGGAAAATAATATTTAAATATTTTTTGACTCGAATTCGTGGTCCCGAAACCACTTTTTTGATTAGGCTCTAAATCGGACTGTTACAGTAGCTTTCTTCAAAATTTTGACTATTGAGCCACAGGTATTGCACCCTAACTAGAGGCATGTGTGGTACTTGGGTGGAAGGGTGCTATACCTCTTGAAAATGGTGCTATACTTTTGTGCTATCTTGTACGTTGACTTTTAGGTACCGCACCTTTTGGCCAAGGTGTTGTATCTAGCTTAAAAACATTTAAAAATCCTTTAAAATTATTTTTCAAGCCTTAAAATTGTTTGAAAATGTTTGATAAAAATTTCAACCATATTTTCACTAAATGACTTAGAAAATATAATAAGTAAAATTTATCTTAAGTGTTGTTATATCAAAATCTTGGGACATAAAAGCTAACAAAAATCATAAAAGAAGAGTTAATTGCACTAGACATCCCAAACTATGATTCTCATTCTAAATTGGTCGCCAAACTTCAAAACGTTCTAATTACATCCTCAAACTATTGATGTTTTATTAGTCAAGTGAATTTATTATTAAAATTGTTAATTTAATTGTTAAATTACATGCCAAATCTTATGTGGCATAATTTAAAACGAAAATTTTAAAGAAAAGTAAAACGTTGTCGCATTACTTTTAAAGTTAAAATAAAACAAAAAAGATAGAGTGAACGATAAATCTTTTGTAAAAGTTTTGAAAACATCCAAAACCAAAATTTTTACAATATTTTTTTTTTTGAATTTCACTTTTGAAACTATACCACATAATATCTAACGTGTTGTTTAACAATTAAATTGATGGTTTTAATAATGGAAGGACCTTATTGATATAATTTCAATAGTTTGAGAATGTAATTAGAATGTTTTAAAGTTTGGGGACTAATTTAGAATAAAAGTTGTAGTTTGGGGATGTCTAGTGGAATTAACTCATAAAAGAATGATGAGAAAGCAAGATTTTCAAAACAAGAAAGTGGTTAAATTGGTCAGACCATCAATTTTTGGTTCGATTAAGTTGACCGATTTTATAAATTCAATTAAATAAATTATTTAAAAATTTTAACAACAGAAAAAAAAACTCGATTCAATCAATTTTTGGCTTGATTTAAATAGTTTTGAGTGGTTTGCGAGGAGCAATCAATTTAATCTCTCTTTGAACTAATACCCTTACTAATTCTTAGTCCGACTAACCAATCTGATCAGGTTCAAACAAGCGAAAATGTGAATGATATAGAATAAAAATAATAATTCTTACAAAAAAAATTCAAACATAAAAATAAAATGTAGCACCCCAAACCCAGCCCAGACGTTATGGCCTGATCCGACATGCCACATCGAAGCATTCAAAACATTTTCGATCCAGAAAGAAAACTTACTGAGTGTTTTAAAAGATGATTTCATTATAGGTTAAAGTGAATGGAAGCTGTGCACCAGGTAGGAAGCCGGAAAAGAGGAGGTGAGTCCATCGGACTGCTTAAGTACCAAACTCCCTTCAGATCCAATCCTAGACATGCAAACCGCCATTGTCATACCTTAACGTCATGTATATTTCTAGGAAATCGATTTGATTAAGTCTTTTTTAGGAAAAGTGATTAATTTTGGAAAATATCTTCATTGCGGAAGCTTTGCTTGTTTTCGTGTTATTTTGAAATCAATTACAGTTTTTGAAAACGCGCCCTAAAGCTATCTAATTTCAACATTTAAAATATAAATATTATCTATCTTAATAAAACATATAAAAACCATCAAAAATAAATAAGCGGCCTTATTACATTTAAAAGCCCAAAACCTCAAACATAATTAAAAGGATGTCTAGTTCACCAGAAGAAAATCAAACTTTTAGAACGGGTGGCCACTCCGAATTCCCTCACAGCTCCAAGCCCAATATGGTTGGGGATTTCCTGCGTGGATGAAAATAAAAGGGGTGAGTTTGGGGAAACTCAGTGTGTAAGGAAAACCCATTCAAAGCCCAAGTCAGCTCAAGCCTATTGGGCCTAAGCCCATTCAGGTAACAGTGGTACTGGGCCAGAGCCCTTTTCAGGTTACAATAAACTGGGCCTTAGCCCCTTATTCAGATAACAGTATGGCCCATACGCCCATTTCAAAATACATGCAACACCAATAACATATGCAAGCCCATTTGGGGAGACTACTCAACCCACCAACCACTACACTCCACCCGTACCAGCCCTACACTCCATGTGGGGAATAGCTCAACCCACCCAGCCCAACACTCCACAGTTGCAGCCTTGCTGCTCAGTTAACAGTAAATTGAGGCAAAGCCTCCAGTACGTGGACAAGCCACTTTCAGTACTTCCTCCGTCAATATCCCAATCCCATGCATCAGATAATAACAACAGTCAAACATGCATTTAGGTCAATTTAACCCTAGGGGTATTTTGGTAATTTATCTACTAGGGGGTAAAACTGTAAATTTTCCACTTTTTAAAGGTATTTCAGTAATTTATCTATTTTAGGGTTTTTCATGCATATTCCTACTTTTCACGTACTAACAGAATCACGTACCGAGGGTTCTTACCAAATTGGGCCCGTTGCCCATCATTCCAATTTTGGCCCATTAAGCCCAAAAATATCGAGGGCATAGAAATCAAAGCACTTTGCAGTCCAAATTTTGCAGCTTACCAAAAACATTAATCGATTTACCTCACGAGCATTTGCACACTCGCAAATCTACAAAATACCGGTTTTCGACATTTCGGATTTTTGACTTTTGCCGATCTAGACTAAGAAAGAGGGTGTTAGTTACACACCTGTTTGCGACGATATGCTGACGAGATCCACACATGAACTGCCTACAATTGGATTACTAACACTTTAATCTAACTATTCAAATAAAAACTACGTATTAACCCCTTACAATATTCAGCCAACCACACCTACAGATCATAGTAAGTTTATAAGAAATCAATAAGCAACTCATTAACAAATTTTTGTCAATGTTTACCACATAATCATAATTTCACTGCAAGCTGTCTTCCTGAGCAACAGTCACTAAATCATTTATAACTGGAGCTACGAAACTCCAAATCAAGTTCCGTTAATTTTCCGTGAAAATAGACTCATATATCTTCTATCCATAAAATTTTCAAAATTTTTGGTATGGCAAATCAATACCAGATTTTTCTTAAATTTTCCCATGTTTCACTGTTTAACTAATCTAACCACTATTCATTTCAAATCAAATTTCTCATTGTACAGAATTCAAAATATATTCTCGTTTATTTCATTTGAAACTAGACTCATTAAGCTTTAATTACATAATTTATTCAGCTTCTAATTCTTCTCCCAAAATTTATGGTGATTTTCCAAAGTCACATTACTGCTGCTGTCCCAAGCAGATTTATTACCAAATCACTCTTTCACACATACCTTGCATGCATGTTATTTAAACATGTATATCACCAATCAATCATCACATATCTATGATTTTACTTAAGTATAATCTCCATTTCATCATTTTAAAGCACAACATGTTAGCTGATTTTTCCCTTTAACATCTAAGGCACATGCATGCTCATTTGTTTGGCTCAACTTCACCTATCTTCCATTTTTCATCAAAAGAACATGAAACAACAACCATTTCCTTCATTTTAATTCATGACTAAATGCTCACAACACAACTAAAAACCAAAATATGCTTCAAGAGTTAAGGTAGAATCAAGATGAACTCATGAACTTCAAAATAAGAAGCAAGGTACCAAGAACTTACCTTCAATTTTCCTCCTCCTAATGACCGAATACTCAAGAGCTTTCTCCTCTCCTTTCTCTTCTCTAACTTTCAGCTATGATGAACAAAGATGGACAAAACTTTGTTCTTTTCACCCCTTTTTCTTTTAATAAAACTTCATATTTCATCCATTTAATTCTTTAATACAAAAGACATGAAATTCTTATCATGAAACATTTACCTAACCCATTATCATGAAACATTTACCTAACCCATTATCATGGAACATTTATCTAACCTATTATCATGGAACATTTACCTAACCTTTTATCAATTTGTATCAATTTGTACCATAAATTATGGATATCAAGTGTACATTTTGTCTACAACAACATGATGGCTGGCCACTTCATGTAAAATGGGAGGTTTGTCATGCAAATCCTCCTATTTTGCACTTCTATTTATTTGGCCACTTCAATTTAATCTATAGCATTTTCAAACATTTTCACATAGGTCCTATTTCATAATTTCACCCCCTTTTTCTTATGGAACAAAAATTAACTAAAATTGTCGGGTTCTATCTTAAGTTTGGGCTTTCTAGAGGCCCACTAACATAATTAAACCTATGCCAACATTCACAGGATTCCTGAAAATTGGGGCGTTACAACTCTACCCTCCTTAAAGAAATTTCGTCCTCGAAATTTACCTAATCCAAACTGATGAGGGTATTGCTGTTGCATCGTCTCTTCTGGCTCCCAAACTCAGAAGTTTCCCCTTCCTTAACTTGTTGAAAATGAGCGACCAAAGACTCATCGTTCAACTGTTTTTCCTTAATCTGAGCCAACCAGGTTGGCCTCACTTGCAACTCAGCCAACAGACTTCCATCATCATACAGACTCAGACGAGCAAACATTGCTCTCAGATCAGATACAGTTCTACGACTTAGAGCATCGGCTACCACATTAGCCTTGCCTGGGTGATACTCGATCGAACAGTCATAATCCTTAAGCAATTCAATCCATCTCCTTTGCCTAAGGTTCAGCTCCTTCTGAGTCAACAAATACTTAAGACTCTTATGGTCAGTGTATATAATACACCTTTCTCCGTACAAGTAATGTCTCCAAATCTTAAGTGCAAATATCACTGCTGCCAACTCTAAATCATGAGTCAAATAGTTTCCCTCATGAGGCTTAAGCTATCGTGATGCATATACAACCACCTTACCCTCTTGCATTAACACGCAGCCCAAACCCACGTGTGATGCATCATTGTACACACTAAAATCCTTCCCAGACTTCGGCTGAATTAACACAGATGCTTCAGTCAGAACTTTCTTCAACTTCTCAAAAGCTTCTTGCTGCTTCTTAGTCCATACAAACGATACTCCTTTCCTTATGAGTTTTGTCAGAGGTGCTGCCATCACAGAAAAACCTTCTACAAACCTTCTGTAGTATCCTGCCAGTCCTAGGAAACTCCGTATTTCCGACACTGACCTAGGCGGCTTCCATTCCAAAATCGCTTCAATTTTCCGAGGGTCCACTTTAATCCCCTCAGCAGAGACCACATGTCCTAAGAAAGTTACCTCCCTCAACCAAAATTTACACTTGCTGAACTTCACAAAGAGTTCCTTCTCCCTTAATACTTACAGCACTATACGAAGATGCTCATCATGTTTCGTTTTAGTTTCAGAATATACCAGGATATCGTCAATAAAGACGACTACGAATTGATCTAAAAATGGTTGGAACACATGATTCATCAGATCTATAAACGCTGCAGGAGCGTTCGTTAGTCCAAATGGCATAACTAGAAACTCGTAATGACCATACCAAGTCCTGAATGCTGTCTTATGGATATCTGCCTCCTTGACCCTTAACTGATGATATCCAGATCGAAGGTCGATCTTGGAAAATACAAAAGCTCCTCTAAGTTGGTCAAACAGATCGTCAATCCTTGGCAGTGGATACTTATTCTTAATCGTCAGTTTATTCAACTAGCAATAATCAATGCACATCCGCATCGTACCATCCTTCTTTTTCATGAATAGCACCGGTGTTCCCCATGGAGACACGCTTGGCCTAATGAAGCCCCTATCCAACAACTCTTGAATTTGAGTCTTTAACTCCACTAACTCCTTCGGTGCCATCCTATATGGTGCGATGGACACGGACGCCGTTCCAGGTAATAAGTCAATTCCAAACTCCACTTCTCGGTTCGGAGGCAATCCTAGAAGTTCCTCCGGAAAAACATCTTGGAATTCCTTTACGGTCCTAACCTTATCCACTGTCAATCCCTCCTCTTCTGACTGACTTACAAATGCCAAATAGGCCCCACAACCTTTCCGAATCCACTTTTCAGCTCTTAAAGCCGACACCATATTGGACAAATAATCCCTTCGCTCACCTATCACCATAACCTCCTCATCCTTTGTGGTCCTTAACACCATTCGTTTAGCAACACAATCCAGGGTCGCCTTATGCTTAACAAGCCAGTCCATTCCCAAAATGAGATCAAACTCTCCGAATGGTAACTCCATCAGATCTCCAGGGAAAATCCTACCTTGAGTTTCTAAGGGTATATCCCTATACAGTTTGTCTACCCTAACCGAGTGACCCAAAGGACTTAGTACAGATACCCCACTCACAATCTCCTCAGAGCAGTCCAAGTTGTCCATAATCTGTTCTGTGGCCTCCAACCAATATTTCGCCACATTCGGGTCTATACCAGACACACCCCTAAAGATCTCCGCTCCGTTGGCCTGGAGTCGTTCAGAAATCGATCCTCGAATTCCGTTGCCCGTACTTGCCCCGGCAACCCTTTCCAAAACACGAAGCATTGCTTGTGACAGGGCATCATCCCCGGTACCGCGGTTATGAGACTCTACCTCTGTTGCCGATGGTACCGGTGCATCCACCGCCGGCATATGTCTCGAAGAAAAAGATCTCGCTCGAGCACTTCCTTGGCTCCATCCACGGCCTCTTGTACTCATATCGTATTATCTTGATTACGAATTTTTATGCATCAATTAATATTCCAGTGTTTATTACAGATGTTTTATGAATCAGACAGTAGTTCAGAGTTTGTTTTCGCAGAATCGAAGTCTAGCTACAGTTTTAGTCTCTTATCAGATTTTTCCTATGGTTTCAGTATCATCCTATCTAGAGTATCCTAGCAGGATTTTAGTACAGAAAGATAATTCAGGAAAATATT
The DNA here is from genome assembly GCF_007990345.1 of Gossypium hirsutum. Lineage (NCBI taxonomy): Eukaryota > Viridiplantae > Streptophyta > Magnoliopsida > Malvales > Malvaceae > Gossypium > Gossypium hirsutum. The sequence continues at coordinate 16,425,941 of NC_053429.1, forward strand.
CAAAAAAATTCAGAATACTTACAGACTTGAGCCGGAGATTCGGAATGCCACCTTCTAAAGATCTAAATTTTGAAAATCGAGTTTTTCGCATTCTTTATAAAATTTTTGCTTTCGAAAATCTTTGTTTTTGTAAACCCATTCCACAGCCGAGTTGTTGCAACCTAGGCTCTGATACCACTAAATGTAGCACCCCAAACCCGGCCCAGACGTTATGGCCTGATCCGACATGCCACATCGAAGCATTCAAAACATTTTCGATCCAGAAAGAAAACTTACTGAGTGTTTTAAAAGATGATTTCATTATAGGTTAAAGTGAATGGAAGCTGTGCACCAGGTAGGAAACCGGAAAAGAGGAGGTGAGTCCATCGGACTGCTTAAGTACCAAACTCCCTTCAGATCCAATCCTAGACATGCAAACCGCCATTGCCATACCTTAACGTCATGTATATTTCTAGGAAACCGATTTGATTAAGTCCTTTTTAGGAAAAGTGATTAATTTTGGAAAATATCTTCATTGCGGAAGCTTTGCTTGTTTTCGTGTTATTTTGAAATCAATTACTGTTTTTGAAAACGCGCCCTAAAGCTATCTAATTTCAACATTTAAAATATAAATATTACCTATCTTAATAAAACATATAAAAACCATCAAAAATAAATAAGCGACCTTATTACATTTAAAAGCCCAAAACCTCAAACGTAATTAAAAGGATGTCCAGTTCACCAGAAGAAAATCAAACTTTCAGAACGGGTGGCCACTCCGAATTCCCTCACAGCTCCAAGCCCACTATGGTTGGGGATTTCCTGCGTGGATGAAAATAAAAGGGGTGAGTTTGGGGAAACTCAGTGTGTAAGGAAAACCCATTCAAAGTCCAAGTCAGCTCAAGCCTATTGGGCCTAAGCCCATTCAGGTAACAGTGGTACTGGGCCAGAGCCCTTTTCAGATTACAATAAACTGGGCCTTAGCCCCTTATTCAGATAATAGTATGGCCCATAGGCCCATTTCAAAATACATGCAACATCAATAACATATGCAAGCCCATTTGGGGAGACTACTCAACCCACCAACCACTACACTCCACCCGTATCAGCCCTACACTCCATGTGGGGAATAGCTCAACCCACCCAGCCCAACACTCCACAGTTGCAGCCTTGCTGCTCAGTTAACAGTAAATTGAGGCAAAGCCTCCAGTACGTGGACAAGCCACTTTCAGTACTTCCTCCGTCAATATCCCAATCCCATGCATCAGATAATAACAACAGTCAAACATGCATTTAGGTCAATTTAACCCTAGGGGTATTTTGGTAATTTATCTACTAGGGGTAAAACTGTAAATTTTCCACTTTTAAAGGCATTTCAGTAATTTATCTATTTTAGGGTTTTTCATGCATATTCCTACTTTTCACGTACTAACAGAATCACGTACCGAGGGTTCTTACCGAATTGGGCCCGTTGGCCCATCATTCCAATTTTGGCCCATTAAGCCCAAAAATATCGAGGGCACAGAAATCATGCACTTTGCAGTCCAAATTTTGCAGCTTACCAAAAACATTAATCGATTTACCTCACGAGCATTCGTACACTCGCAAATCTACAAAATACCGGTTTTCGGCATTTCAGATTTTTGACTTTTGCCGATCTAGACTAAGAAAGAGGGTGTTAGTTACACACCTGTTTGCGACGATATGCTGACGAGATCCACACACGAACTGCCTACAATTGGATTACTAACACGTTAATCTAACTATTCAAATAAAAACTATGTATTAACCCCTTACAATATTCGGCCAACCACACCTACAGATCATAGTAAGCTTATAAGAAATCAATAAGCAACTCATTAACAAATTTTTGTCAATGTTTACCACATAATCATAATTTCACTGCAAGCTGTCTTCCTGAGCAACAGTCACTAAATCATTTATAACTGGAGCTACGAAACTCCAAATCAAGTGCCGTTAATTTTCCATGAAAATAGACTCATATATCTTCTATCCATAAAATTTTTAGAATTTTTGGTATGGCCAATCAATACCAGATTTTTCTTAAAATTTCCCATGTTTCACTGTTTGACTAATCTGACCACTCTTTATTTCAAATCAAATTTCTCATTGTACAGAATTCAAAATATATTCTCGTTTATTTCATTTGAAACTAGAATCATTAAGCTTTAATTACATAATTTATTCAGCTTCTAATTCTTCTCCCACAATTTATGGTGATTTTCCAAAGTCATATTACTGCTGCTGTCCCAAGCAGATTTATTACCAAATCACTCTTTCACACATACCTTGCATGCATGTTATTTAAACATGTATATCACCAATCAATCATCACATATCTATGATTTTACTTAAGTATAATCTCCATTTCATCATTTTAAAGCACAACATGTTAGCTGATTTTTCCCTTTAACATCTAAGGCACATGCATGCTCATTTGTTTGGCTCAACTTCACCTATCTTCCATTTTTCATCAAAAGAACATGAAACAACAACCATTTCCTTCATTTTAATTCATGACTAAATGCTCACAACACAACTAAAAACCAAAATATGCTTCAAGAGTTAAGGTAGAATCAAGATGAACTCATGAACTTCAAAATAAGAAGCAAGGTACCAAGAACTTACCTTCAATTTTCCTCCTCCTAATGACCGAATACTCAAGAGCTTTCTCCTCTCCTTTCTCTTCTCTAACTTTCAGCTATGATGAACAAAGATGGACAAAACTTTGTTCTTTTCACCCCTTTTTCTTTTAATAAAACTTCATATTTCATCCATTTAATTCTTTAATACAAAAGACATGAAATTCTTATCATGAAACATTTACCTAACCCATTATCATGAAACATTTACCTAACCCATTATCATGGAACATTTACCTAACCTTTTATCAATTTGTATCAATTTGTACCATAAATTATGGATATCAAGTGTACATTTTGTCTACAACAATATGATGACTGGCCACTTCGTGTAAAATGGGAGGTTTGTCATGCAAATCCTTCTATTTTGCACTTCTATTTATTTGGCCACTTCAATTTAATCTATAGCATTTTCAAACATTTTCACATAGGTCCTATTTCATAATTTCACCCCCTTTTTCTTATGGAACAAAAATTAACTAAAATTGTCGGGTTCTATCTTAAGTTTGGGCTTTCTAGAGGCCCACTAACATAATTAAACCTATGCCAACATTCACAGGATTCCCGAAAATTGGGGCGTTACATAAAAAGTTGGATAAATTACTTAGTTGGTCACTCAATTTTTAGGGTGCTTTCATTTTGGGTGACCAAAATGAAATCCTTGCAATTTCATCAATAAACTTTTAGGGTGCTTCCATTTTAGTCACCCAACTGTTAATCGCTAATAGCAGTTAACTGTACACACCGCATCATGTTCACACTTTCATTTTGGTCAACCAACTTCTAGGTCACCTTCATTTTGATCACTAAAAAATAAAATAAACTCTTATTTCAATATTGAAATTTTAAACTTCAAAACATAAAAACAAATTAAATAAGTTGTTGAAATTTTTTTATCCATTGATAATGTTAATTGATTTGTCACTATAATATTGAAATTAATTAAATTAATCTCTTTCTAAATTTTACATTTTTATTTTATGTTCATATTATTCGTAATGAAATCAACTTGATAACTCATATTTAATAATTGGTTATGAAATTTAAATTTCTTTTGATTTTATAATCTCAAATATTTCATACTAAGCTAAAAGCAAACAAGTACAATTTGACAATTTTTAAAGCATTATTTTAGTTTCTACCACTTTTTATTTTAATTCTTAATGTTTTTACCTCGATCAATATTAAAAATAATGTTATTTTTTGGGTGACCAAAATGAAAGTAACTTAGAAGTAGGGTGATTAAAATGAAAATGTAAATATGATGTAGTGTGCACAAATTAACTTTCATTAGAGATTTAATGGTTAGGTGACAAATGAAAGCGCCTTAAAATTTGAGTGATTAAATTAAAATAATTTTATTTTTGCTGACCAAAATGAAAATACCCTAAAAGTTGAGTGAGCAACTAAATAATTTACCAAAAAAATAAAAAAACTAAAGCATGATATAAGTCGGAACAAACTAAATGGGAGCCGAAAATGGTAATTGTGACTTTGTATTATTAGTATACGAATAAAGCCAGTATGTATGATGGATATAGTAAACTAGTGCTATGAAATGTGCTAAAAATCAGGAAGACAAGCTCGTTCCCACTCACCACCACCACCACCACCATCACCACATTGGTCCAAATCTGCCGCCTTTCCACTATTTAGAAACTGAAATTGACCTTACATTCAGATTCACCTTGTTTCAAATAGAAATGAATTTACCATCTTCTTATCTGAAGTCGTCACTCCTATTCTCTTCATCTCATCAACATAACCTTTTTATATTATTCGTCTCTTTTCGTTACAAAATTACTGTTAATATCCACACCATGGGGGTCTCTTCTTCTCGACCTTTTCGTGCATACTAATGGTTTTGGTTTTTTGGTTTAAGGGTGTAAGAAGTTTTCAATTTTTTTTAAAAAAAGTAAATAATTTTTTTACTCAATTGTCTACTTAAACTTTCAAAATGTATAAAAAATGTCTTCAAATTTAAAAAAAAGAAAAAGAAATTAAGTTCCTGCTTTTTTTTTTACACTCAATTAGGTTCTTGAACTATCAAAACGTATAAAAAAGGCCCTTTAACCGTTAATTTTAACAGTTGACCGTTAAAGCTAACTCTCCCTAATTTTTTTCAGTTAAAGCTACCCGTGTCACAACCCCAGCATGATGTGGCAAAAAAATTTATAAAAAATTATAAAATTATAAAATTATAAAATTTTAATAAAATATAAAAAATATTAAAAGTTATAAAAAATTATAAAAAGCATAAAAATATAAAAAAAATTGTAAAATTTTATAAATATCATAAAAAAATTATAAAATGCATCAAAAAAGTTATTTAACTATTAACTTTAACCTTAACCGTCAAAGTTAATAACCCACTTTTTTTTTAGTTAAAGCCATCACGTGTTGTAACACAACGTAATATCTGACAAAAAATTATAAAAAATAAAAATCAATAAAAGTTATAGAAAAATTATAAAATACTTTTTTTAGTACGATAATTTTTATAATTTTTTTACGAATTTTATATTTCTTTACTTTTTATAATTTTCTTACTATTTTATAAAATTTTATAATTATTTTCTATATTTTATAATACTTTGCAATATTTTTACGATATTATATTTTTCTAATTTTTTAATTAAAATTTAATAATTTCATAAGTTTTATTGAAATTTCTTTTTTTTTATCCTTTTTTCTCACATGTCACACCATGGTTATGGCACGTAGTGGCTTTAACTGAAAAAATTAAGGGTGGTTAACTTTAATGGTCAACTATTAAAATTAATGGTCAAAGAGCCTTTTTGATGCATTTTTGCAGTTCAAGTACCCAATTGAGTGAAAAAAAAGTAGGGGTTTAATTGCTTTTTTTGAAAAAGTTTAAGGGTCTTTTTGATGCATTTTAAAATTTCAAAAACCCAATTAAGTGTAAAAAAAAAGCAGGGGCTTAATTGCTTTTTTGAAAAAGTTTGAGGGCTTTTTACACCCTTAAGCTTTTTTTCTTTCTTTCTAAAACTGAAATGATTTCATTAGCCTTTTTACTCGGGTTTATTTGATAATTACAGAGAAATTAGGTGAATGTGTACTTATTATGGTAGCAATTACATTATCTTATAATTAAAAAATAATTTACAATTATATTGTAATTTCATTTATCATGTTTGATGGTAAAAATTGTAATTGCATTACAATATAATTTTGAATTCTAAAAAAATGTTAATTATTAAAAAAATTATCACTTATACTTAAGAAAATTTTTTTCTAAACAAGTAACAAAGCCTAATATCAAACCATTATATATAATAGTTAGTCGAAGAAAGTATTCGACAATATAATTACTAATAAAATTAAAAAAGAAAATAAATATTTTATACAATTGTATCTAATTCCTAAAACAATCTATATTTGTTGTGTTATTTATTCTCTAACACTATACATATACTCATTGTCATCATTAATTGATTATTGACCAAGTCTAAATAATTAATAATAATTACTATGTAATTTAATAACTAATTAGATTTTTTAGATTTTTTAAAATTAATAAAATAATATATAATTATAGTTTTAAAAAATAAAATATATATCTTAAATGGTTAAAATATGACATAGGTCCTTGCACTCTTCCTAAATTTAGTTGTGTTATTAGTTCTTGTACTTTTATTTCTAGAAATTTAGCCCCTTTACTTTTCAAATTTCAAAATTTAGTTCCAATTGTTACCACTATTAAGATTATTTTGTTAAATTTAGGTTCATCAGAATATCATTTTTTGAGTTACATTGCTACTAAGTGAGTACTTTTTATATTTTAAAATGTCACACCAACAAATTTAACAAAAAAAAGTTTAATAGAGTTAACAATTGACTTGAATTTTCAAATTTGGTAAGTAGGGAATAAAATTTGAAAATAAAAGTATATGGACTAAATTCTAAATATAGGAAGAGTAGAAGGACCTATGGTATATTTCAACCATATTGAATCAAAATACAATTATTATTGTATAAAAAATAACTTTTTAACTTACAATACCATCAAACCTATAATTGCTCTCATAGTTAGTGTAATGGAGTCTCAAATTACACTCAATTTAGTGGGACACACTAATTACAAATCCAAGATCAAATAGGTTTAATACCTGCATTATTTTCAATAATATTACTTTTAAGGCTTTAAGAAAATCTAGTGTTTAATAATGTAAGTTGTAACACGCTTAACCCGTATCCGTCGCCGGAATGAGTTACGAGGTATTACAAGAAAAGAAATAGCTTAGGCAATCACAAACATACTCAAACATGTAATTCAAATTTAAATCTATTATAAACTTAAATAATCAATATAATCTTTTTAAGAAACAATTTATATAATAGTAATCGACTTGTTTTTAATATGAAATCATAAACAAATAATGTCAATTATATCATTTTGTCACAAATCATATGCACATATCAAAGTCTTTATAAAATAACTTAAATAAATTATTATAAGCATGAAATATCAAAGAGTACATAAACCAAATTTGCATGCAAACCATTTAAACCTTATAATACTAAAATAACTATTCATTTGGTCAATTTTATAAACATTAGCCGATTACCAAATGCTTTCCTAAACAAAGGCATTTCATTACTAAACCAAGAACAAATACAATACAAATTATTCAATCAAGGATTTCATGCATGAAAATTTTAAAGCATACATATTTGAATTACATACCATGTTTACCCTAATTCATTTAACAAGTAAATTTTAATTACAAGAAATGTTAAATTTTCCATTTCAAACATAAATAATCTACTATTCTTATGATCATTTTATAAGGTTTTAACCAAAAATGAACATGCCTAATACATGGGTTTCATTCAATGACCATTTCTTTAAGCAAACCGAATCATCAATCAATATGTAAGTTTTTTTAACCACACTAAGTGATACACATTTCTAAACATATCAAATCATGTACACTTATAAGTCCATTCACACCTCAAATATCAAATATATATAAACATCATTCAAGACAAACAATATTTATACCACATCTCATGATCAATTTCGTAAACCATTCATCTTTCACCAACCACTACAAGCAATAATCACATCTAGCTATACACATATATATTTCATAACCAAATATGCCAAACACATTCAAAACAACCAAAGATACTTATGACCGATTTCTTCATACCTCATGCAACATCATTAACTAATTTCAATATACAACATATAACACATTTTATGTTCATTCATGTCACATAGCATATTAATCAAAATAGATTCAAACCATCATTATACCAAAACCAAATTCAAGCATTTAAATAAGCCATTTTCACATGGCTTTTATACACAACCAAGGTTCATCATATCAAAACACAATTCAGCCTATACATGCCATAATTCAAGTTCGATTATTTAAATACCGAAGCTGTAGATAGTGTGGTGAACTTTGCTGACAACCCTCGAGCTCGTAACTTGAATCCAAAATCTATAAAATAGAGTAAACAAAAACACATAGAGTAAGCTAACTTAGCTTAGTAAGCCTTAAGCAAATTAAACAATTAATGCATAATAACATCTCAATTACTAAATCATTTCAATTAAATAAATCAACTCATGCATTTGTTATCACATTTAATTTCAAGCTTTTAATTCCATGCATATATAACATATACTTTCATAGAACAATTTCTCCTTGGGCAAATATACATGTATACATCATCAATATATTCTCAAATTTTGAAACCATATTGTCTTATATAATCGAATATACATATATATATTTATAGACATATATTCATCAATCAAACTTTAACATTACATCCATATACAACTATTGTAACGCCCCTAACCCGAATCCGTCACCGGAATAGAGTTCGGAGCATTATTGGAGTTACCGATTTGTTTATCAGATATTTCATTAATCCGATATCTTTTCTTTTCCACGTTCAAGTCTCATATTCGAGTCATCCGGATCTTTATAAAGAAATTTGATCGTCGTTTTCATTTATTTCATGTTATAATACATTCAACTAATGCTCTAAACAAAATTACCATTTTACCCCTAAACTTTTAATTAATGACGATTTCATCCTTAGGTTAAAATAAAATAAAATTCTAGCAATTTAATTCTTATTTCTAGCCGTTATTCTCAAACAAATTGATAACAACCCATGAATTCTATAAAATATCAGAATTTTCCATAATTTCAACACTTTTCAATTTAATCCTTAAAACATGTTTTCCCCTGATCTTGAGCTAAATTAATAATTTCATTCAATTTTGTAACTTTAAATATAAAATAATCCATTTCATGCAAATTGGTCATTTTTAACATTTTTTTACAAAATTGCCCATAAAATTTTACTTTTATTCAATTTAGTCCATGAGCCTAAAACATGCAAATTAGCCATGCTAGCAAAATATTCATACATTTTTTCCTCCTCCTCCTCTCCATTCCACATCCTTAATTTATATAACATGCAACAAGTAACATTATCAATAATTTCACTATTTACTTATATGTATATTCAAAACTGTCCATTTGCGTCATAGTCACTAAATTATTTATATCTTAAGCTACAGAACTCAAAATTAAGATCCGCTAATTTTCCCTAAAACTAGACTTAGATATATTATTACCATAAAATTTTCAGAATTTTTGGTTCAGCCAATAAGTACAGTTTATTCTTTAAAATTACCCCTGTTCTGCTGTCTAACAGTTCCGACCCTTCTTCACTAAGAATCAATTATCTCATCGTACAAGATTCGGATGATGTTCCCGATTATTTATATTGAAAATAGACTCTTTAAGGATTTTAAACATATAAATTTAATCCCTTAATTATTTTTATCAAATTTTTGATGATTTTCCAAAGTCAGAAGAGGGGAACCCGAAATCATTCTGACATTGTCTCACAAAACTTATTATATTTCATGATTTATAATTCCATTGTTTACTCCGTTTCTTCTATAAGAAACTAGACTCAATAAGCTTTAATTTCATATTTTAGTCATCCTATAATTTGATTTCTAAATTTTTTTGTGATTTTTCAAAATTAGACTATTGCTACTATCCAAAATTATTTTAGTGCAAAATGATGATTTTCATTTTGCCCCAAATTTCACAGTTCATACAATCCAGTCCTTACTTAATTAACCCCTAAATTAAGCTAATTTTCTCAATTAATACTTTTCCTAGACATTATAAGTTATTTCATAACTATTGAAATTCAGAATTTCCACATAAAACTCTAACTTCAAACTCTTTTACAATTTAGGTCACAAACATTCACTTTCTATTCAATTCTTTCAATAAAATCAGCATATAAACAATTTAAAGCTCTAATTCCATGCCAAATAATCATATACTTCCAGCACATATTCATAGAAACTTTCAATTTCTTTCATAGAATCAAGAACTAATGAATTCAACAAGTGGACCTAGTTGTAAAAGTCACAAAAACACAAAAATTTCAAGAAATAATCAAGAATTGAACTTACTTGCAGTAAAAATATGAAAAACCAGGTTAAGGGAACTCTTCCATGGTGTTTTTGCTGATGAGAATGCAGAAAAATAAAGAGAAATCTAGATAATTCCACTTTAGTCCTAGCTTTATTAAGTAAATTTTGCAATTTTCTAATTTTGCCCTTAATTCCCCTTATTTTCTTGCTGATTTCATGCCCTTGCCATCCAGCCCAAATAGACCTTGGGTCTATTTACCTTTTAAACTCTCTTTCTTTTATCATTTAAGCTATTTAATCATTTCCCACAATTTTGCATTTGATACAATTTAGTTCTTTTTGTTCAATTAGCTATCAGTACTTTAAAATTTCTTGACAAAACTTTAATACTAACTTATTAACACTCCATAAATATTTATAAAAATATTTATGACTCGATTTAAAATTCTCGAGGTCTCGATACCTCGTTTTCATTCTAATTATTTTAAAATATAAATATTTTTAGTACACTATTCACTATTTCAAAAATTTTCCTAACTTCACATTTAACTTATACTCACTAAATTAATAATATTTCCTACTCATTCTTCGGATTTAGTGATCTCGAATCACAGTTCTGACACCACTGAAAATTAGGCTGTTACAACTATAAGGCCAAACATATTTATCATATTAACACATATACTACAACAACTTCATGTATCAATAAGCAAGAAATCAACTATCACATACCTGATCGTTTTAGCTTGTTTAACGTATTTAATTACCACATCAGCATAAAGTCTTTTAGGCATAAACTTATAATAATTCACCGGCATAAAGCTTGCTAGGCCTAAGCCTGTATCTCACACCGGCACAAGGCCTGCTAAACTCAAAGTTTGATTTTATACGCCTGCAATAAGCCTGCTGGGCATAAAGCCCGATTAAATTCACCAGCACAAGGCTTGCTAGGTTCAAAGCCCGAATATCACTATTATAAAGTTGTCTCATAAACAATTCATATATCGAAATTTCCAGATATTCCATATAGTGCATACGGACTTTCAAATGTTATAACTCAGTCGAATTAAACTCAAATACATTATTTCCATGCTTAATCATATTCGGCTAACTCTACTATAAATCTATGAATTCCAAATCAACATATTAAACTAAGTTACATTTAAAATTAACGATGTTTAATTGCTTAAAGACTTACCTTGGATATCGACAAACAAAATTAATCGATTATTCGACTATTTTGGTCTTCCCAGATCCAAATCCGATTTTCTCTGTTCTTGATCTTAGTTGACATAAATTAAACTTATTTAATCAAAATTTCAATCAAATTCATTCAAAAACACATAAATGGAAAAATTGCACTTTTGCCCCAGTCCTTTTACACTTTTAGCAATTTAATCCAAAATTCACAAAACAAAAAACAAGCATAATTTGCCCATGCCATGCTTAGGCCGAATACTCCCCATACACATACAAGTCCTCACATTTCATTTATTTCACAATTTAGTCCTTTAATTAAACACTTTACAATTTAACCCTATTTACTCAATTTCATCAAAATTTCAATACAAAAACTTGTTAATCCATTACATAACTTTTATTTAACATCATCAAACAAAAAATTCACCAAGCTATCAACAATGGTAAAGCTGAAAATATACATCAAAATCAAAAATTCAAGCATGGGTCGGATAGTACTCAAAGCAACGATATCAAAAACGTAAAAATTATCAAAAACCGAAACAAAACATACCTTAATCTAGCAAAAACTCTTTTTGAAACCTATCTTGGTGTTTTTCTTTTATTTCTTTGATATATTCGGCCAAACTAAGATGAAAATGACATTATTTTATGTTTTATGTTAACATATAATAACATTTAATCTAATTACCTAATTAACCTTTGTTAAAATTTTATAATATCATTTATTCCATGTCCATTTCCGTCCATTTAGCTTAATAGTGGCCCAATTACAACATAAAAGCTTCATATTATAAAAACATTAACAATTCAATCCTCAAACATTAAACTATCAAGTTTTCATTTTAGGCGATTAAATCCTTTTTTTAAATCGGGCATCCAAACGATAAAATTTTAAAACGAAAGTTTAGCACACACAAATTCGCACACTATAAACACCAAAAATAATTTTAAAAAGTATTTTTCTAACTAGGATTCGTGGCCCTGAAACCACCGTTCCGATTAGGGTCTAAATCGGGCTGTCACATAAGTTTCAATGGAAAAGCTAGTGTAAAAGACCAAAAATAAAAGCTTAACTATAGTGCAATGGAAACTATTGGTTTTCTTTGTAAGGAAAACATGAATGACAGATCAAAATTTAGAAATCAAATATGGCTTGCTATATTTTCAATTCCAATACTATATTTAGTATGACTTTAAATAGGAAAATTTTACCAATTGCAACTTGACAAGTTGGCAAGTCTAGGTACATGAGATTTACTCATTGGTTGATTACTATCTAATTAACACCGTTCAAATTATCCTATCAAAATAAAGATATATAAAATAATCTAACAACTTTTCTAAACAAGTTGACAACTTGTTAGCTTGTATAAAAAGCTTCGGGATAGTTCGCAACAATAAACCTTAAATCCCAATCCACAAGACAATTTACGCTTTGTGTATCTGTGAGTCTTATTCAAATTTGGACTGTCCGCCATATAGTCCGCCAAATAACTTGTTCACCAAATAACTCACACCAATGTTGTTCGCCAAATGTGCGAGCTATTGTATGAATGGCCATCTCTCAACACTCCTTCTTGGCCTTTATGCAATGAACACCAATATCATTTCTTAGTTTCTTAAACCTCATTTTTCTAAGAGGCTTGGTTAGAATGTTCGTCAATTAACTCTCTGTGCTGCAATGAACTAGATTCACTTCATTGCTCTATTCGACTTCCCTCATAAAATGGTACTTGATCTTAAAGTGTTTTGTCTTCCCATGAAAGACATGGTTCTTCACAATTGCAACGACGAATTGATTGTCACACAAAATTTGCGTTGATTTATCCTGCACAAGATTCAAGTCACTTAGAATTTTTCTCAACCAAATTGCTTGGTTGACTGTTGTTGTTGCTGTAGCTACATCCTCCACCACAGCCATGGATTGAGCAATAATTTGCTACTTCTTGGAACTCTAGGAGAAAAAGTCAGAACCAAGTGTGAAGAGATATCTAGAAGTGCTTCACATATCATCCATTGATCCTGCCCAATCACTATTAATGTAGCCAATAAGCTTCAATATATCCTCCTTCATGAACGAAACGCCAAAGTTGGCAGTCCCTTTGACGTATTTCAACATCCTCTTAGCAACATTAAAATGTGATATATTGCAGTAGTTGATGAACCTTGATAATAGACCTTCTACATATATAATATTCCATCATGTTTTTGTTAAATACAAAGAGCAATCAATGAGACTTCTGTAATTCTTTTCGTTGACCTTATCAAAATCTCTATTGCTACTAAGCTTTTCTTTAAGTGCTATAAGTGTGCTTGTTGATTTGCACCTTTCTAGGAAAAACCTTTGCAAGATCTTCAAAGCAAAGCTTTGCTGATTGATGAATATCGCTTTCTCAACTTGTTGTACTTCCATGCCAAGGAAATACCTTATTTTGCCAAGGTCTGACATCTCAAACATTTTCTTCATTTGCTGCTTGAATTCCTTCACCTAATCATCACAACTTTCGATTACAAGTACGTCATCAACATAGAAAGATACTATTAATGCTTTGACATTTTCAACCATTTTCACATAAAGAGTTGGCTCACCGAGGCTTTTCTCAAATCCTAAATTTTGTAAGTAATCATCAATTATTGCATACCAGGCTCTTGGAGCCTGTTTTAGCTCGTATAAGGCTTTCTTAAGCTTATACACCTTATCTTTATTTCCTTTGACAATTAAACTAGTAAGTTGCTCCACATAAATTTCTTCTTGTAAGTTTAAAAATGATAACTTGACATCTAGCTGATGGATCTTCCATCCCATTTAGGCTGCCAAAGCTAATAGCAATCTGATCGTATCAAGCCTTGTTACTGGAGAAAAAGTCTCCAAGTAATCGACATTGAATTGCTGATTGAAACCTTCCAAAACCAACATTGACTTCAACTTGTTGAGTGAACCATCAACATTGAGCTTGGTTCTGAACACCCATTTAACACCAATAACTTTTTTATGTGATGGCTTATCAACAAGATCCCACGTCTGGTTCTTGTGAATCATGTTCAGCTTAGATCTCATTGCATCCATCTATCCTTATATTGTTTTATCCTCTTTGAAGCTCGAAGGTTCGAGAACTGCAATATCAGCCCTTTGATAGATTTCAGCAATTGGATGCGGGCCAATAACTAGTATGTCATTAAAGTCTTTTTCTTCAGTTTGATAATTAGTAGGCTATAACATTTATTCAAGCTCTCTTTGTTGGAGAATCTCATCTTCAGTAGCATCCCATTTCCATGTATTCTCTTCATCAAACACAACATCCCTACTCACCACAATTTTCTTAGAGAAAAGGGTTATAGATCTTGTACCCTTTTTTATTACTATTGTATCTAAGGGATATCCCAAGCTATAATCTTCTCTCGAGTTTGCTTCTTTTCACCTGTGGAACATGAAAAAAAACATATACAACCAAATAATTTTAAGTGAGATACTGAAGGTTTGTACCCGAACCAAGCTTCAAATGGAATCTTCTCATTCACAGCCTTGGTTGGCAATCTGTTCAATTGATAGACTGAAGTGTTTACTGACTCAACCTAAAATTCATTTGGCAGCTTGCTTTCAAAAAAAAGGCACCTCACCATATCCATTACAATCTTGTTATTACTCACACACATACTCCATTTTACTGCGAAGTGTAAATATTAGTGAGTTGGTGTGGGTCTCACTTTTTTTACAATATCTTTCGAACTTGTTTGAAGTGTACTCAGTTCCATTATCAGACCTGACCATCTTCATTTCTATCGATCTGGTTTTCAACTTGTACTTTA
Organism: Gossypium hirsutum; assembly: GCF_007990345.1. Classification (NCBI taxonomy): domain Eukaryota; kingdom Viridiplantae; phylum Streptophyta; class Magnoliopsida; order Malvales; family Malvaceae; genus Gossypium; species Gossypium hirsutum. The sequence goes on from NC_053429.1 coordinate 16,441,043, forward strand.
AATTTTCAGAAAACTTCAGCTACGTTAATTTTTTGTTTCAAAAACTAAACCCAACAATATTTCGTGCAATCATCAATAAATAGAATGAAGTATCTACTATCATTCAAAGAAGGTGTCTTCATGGGTTTGCATACATCATATTGGACCAAATGTAGTTTTTCATTGGTACTCCAGGCTTTATTTTCTAGAAATGGAATCCTTGCCTGCTTTCCAAGTTGTCAGACTTTGTAGATGCCACCTTACTATTCAATTTTGGTCATATTCTCAACTAAATTTGTCTTGCACATTTGATTAAGGGACTTATAGTTAACATGTTCCAATATTTTGTGCCAAAGATCTATTTCATCAATTGAAGTGGTGTAGGCATTTGAGGTTACAAAGTTTCAATTCAGCCCAAAGCTTTTGTCTTTCATTAAAATTACCACAACTTCCTATCTCAATGAATCGAATATGGTGCAACTACTATATTTAAAAATAACAGAGTATTTCTTTTCAAGCAATTGACCAATGCTAAGGAGATTATGATCTATTTTAGGAACTAAAAGAACATCTGAAATTACTGTTGTACCTGATGGTGTATTAATCAACAAGTCACCTTTGCCCTTAGCTTGAATGAGTTTGTCATTTCCAATCCTTACTTTGGAAATGCAGTTTTTATCAATATTTCTGAAGATGCTTTCCTCTGAGGTCATATGATTGGTACATCCACTATCAATCAACCAACCCTTTGCGACTCTACTTCTTAATACAAAACATGAAGCTGCGAACACTTGCTCCTCTTGAGTGTGGTTCCAATCAGCAGTTTGGGCCTGAGCATTATGTTGCTGTGGTCTTTTCTATTGTGTCTGCATTTTGTTCTTGCATGCTTTCTTTATGTGGCCAAGCTGCTTGCAAGCTCTACACTATATATCTGGTCTAAACCAGTAATATTTCTCCAAATGAGTGGTCTTGTTACAGTGAGAGCACGATAGATTCTTCTTTTTTCACTGCCTCTAATTGGCTTATCTTTCTTATTTATCCATCCTTTCTTTTCTTTGTAATCTCGAGCATTCCCTGTTTCTAGCTTGAAAGGCTCCCTCAGCATGCTCCTCTTGTATTTTTTCTCCCCTCTGTGTTTTAGCATAAAGGGCATTTATCAACTCTGATAGAGAGATTGTGGATAGGTCTCTCGAGTCTTTAAAAGATGATATTTTTGACTCATACCTCTTTGAAAGTGTTGTGATGACTTTCTCAACTACCCCACTATCAACAAACTGATCTTCAAGTACAACAACCATGATTCTATCAGAATACTGTTTGGCAGTCTCTGAATCCTTCATATTCAAGTTCCTAAAGTCTCTCTTCAAGTTGATAATATGTTATTGTCTTGTCTTTTCTGTACCTTGAAACTCTTCTTTCAACTTATCCCAAGCTTACTTTGGAGTCTTGCAGGCCATGATCCTAGTGAAGACCACATTAGAAACACTATTATGAAGACATGACATTGGTTTAAACTTCTTAGCGCAATCATCACTATATACTTGATTTGTGCTATTGTTGGATTGGCTCTCAACGGTGGTGGCTCAACATCCGCATTTGCAACCTCCCATAAGTCATAAGCTTGTAGGTAGGTCTTTACCTTAACTACCCAAATATGGTAGTTTTCATCATTAAAAACTGGTGGTGGAGGAGGTGTAAAACTAGCTAAAGACATTTTTTAAGTAACAAAGAAAAAAAATGACCCTAAAAAATAACTAGCTCTAGATACCAATTGTTGATTTTTCTTTGTAAGGAAGAGAGGAAAGACAGATCAAAATTTAGCAATCAAATGTGACTTGCTATATTTTCAATTCCAGGACCATACAAAGTATGACTTTAAATAGGATAATTTTACCAACTACAACTTGACAAATTGGCAAGTCTAGGTACATGAGATTTACTCATTGGCTGATTTTGTCTAATCAGCACCGTTCAAATTATCCTATCAAAATAAAGATAAATAAAATAATCTAATATCTTTTCTAACCAATTTGACAACTTGCTAGCTTGTATGAAAGCTTGGGATGGTCCACAGTTAAACTTCGATTCCCAATCCGCAAGACAATTTACGCGTTGTGTATATGTGAGTCTTATTCAAATTTGGATGGTCCATCAAATAGTCTGTCAATGGCTGTCCACCAAATAGCTTGTTCTCCAGATAACTCGCACCAATGTTGTCCGTCAAATGTGCAAGTTGTTGTATGATTGGCCATGTCGCAACAGAAACAACAAAGCAAAGTTTTCTTTTTTAAAGTTCTGGTGTAGATTATGTATAGTTGTAATATATCCAGTTGAGACTTTCTTATACTTAGAGAAAATATTGTAGTAGTAGTAGTAGTAGAGTTAGCTGAAGCAATATAGAGAAGGATGAAACCACGAAGGAGATAAACGTTGGGGAATCAGTGCTTGACATGGACCCTAAATCCACTGTTGGTGACAGTGTCGAAGATGTTTACCCCGAGGATTTTGGCACTGAAGACCACCTCGTCACCCTTTGGACTTACTCTGTAGCCAGGTCAAAACCTTTGCTTTCCGTTTTAGTGTGTTTTCATATGTTATCAAAGAACGGTTGATTTGATTTACTTAAAGTTTATTATTGTAATTTAAATGTAATGATCATTAAAACAGTTCAGAAAAAAAGGGTTCTGAATTTAAGTGATGGGTACTATGATTCTATGTTGCGGTGGATATTCATTGTTGAGGGATCCTCGCCATAACAAAGGGCTTGCATTTACTGAGGCAGAGAGGGATTCTCACTACTTGCGTGGTTTACTCCCTCCTGCTGTAGTCACTCAACAACTTCAGGTTTAACTAGTTGTAATACCTGTTTTATGTATGTGTGTTTTTAAAAAGGAATTTAAATTTAATGCTTGTGTAATTTTTGTAAAAACCGGGAGAAAAAATTGATAAATAGTGTCAGGAACTATCAAGTTCCACTGCAAAAGTATATGGCCATGATGGAGCTTCAGGTCTCCCTTTGGCCTCTAATTATTCACTTCAGACTTTGAGCTGCATTTATTTTCTAATAATTGCAAATGAATCTTTGTTTTCATTGTTAACAGAAAAGAAATAAAAGACTATTTTACTAGCTTTTAATTGACAATGTTGAGGAGCTGATCCCAGTTGTTTACACTCCAACTGTGGGTGAAGCTTGCCAGAAGTATGGAAGCATCTTCAGGCGTCCTCAAGGTCTGTATATAAGTTTGAAAGAGAAGTATATATAACTATGAATGATTCTTTTCCGTTATGTAAATTTAAACCTTCTAGTGGATTGACTTTGATTCAACCTGCTAATATTGTGCAAGGGAAAAGTTCTTGATGTCTTGAAGAACTGGCCTGAAAGGAGTATTCAAATTATTGTTGTGATTGCTGGTGAGCGTATTTTGGGGCTTGCGGATCTTGGTTGTTAGGTAAATTATGTTAACACCATTTCTTTCTATTTTAGACATTACTTAATTTGCAACTTTGGGATTGTATGTATATTAATAAAGAACAGCTATTCTGGGTGTGATTCTGTTGGGAATTTAGGGGACGGGAATTCCAGCAAGGAAACTTTCTTTATACACAAACTCGGAGGGGTTCGTCCTTCAGCATTAAGCATTTTCGATATGGCAATTTTCCTGGTTTTCTTCATTGCTTAAGATCTTAAACTGAAAATTTTCACGGTTAAAGAAGTAGAAGTGAAGCTTGAATATTGATAGCAATTATAGTAAGGATGCCATAAATATAATAACTCTGAGCCTCTTGACTATAATAATGGTTGATTGATTCTGCTTGATAGTGTTTGCCAGCGACCACTGATGTGGGGACAAATAATGAGGTATTGAAGGATGAGTTCTACATTGGGCTTAGACAAAGAAGGGCAATTGGGTAGGTTGGTGGATTTTAGTAGCATAATTGCTAAGAACATATCTTACATTAAGGTAATTATTTTGACTACATTTCAGGAATATGCCAACTTGCTACACGAGTTCATGACCGCTGTCAAGAAGAACTATGGTGAAAAAGTTCTTATACAGGTCTTCATGCTGAGAGTTCATTATTTTATTCGATTCACATTTAATTTGCATTTTCCACCCATCTCTAATTAGGGATACATCCATGATTTTATTTCAAGAGGGGCGAAATTTTTAAATTCAAAAGACTTTTTTTTAATGTAAAAAAGTGACAATTTTTCTTAGATTTTTTTTATCAAAGAAATTAATTTAATATTTTTTAATATTATAAACAATTTAATTGTAAAAAAAATTAAAAGAAAAAATCACACTATATAAAATTAAGTATTTCTTTCCAATATGCAAAAACGAATAACTAATATTATACTAAAAATTTCATAAATATCATTATAATTCCAAAAAATTAAATTAAAAAAACTTGGCTTTAGTCATATTTCTCAATACTATGCATCCTAAATTACACCCTCCGTTTTTTCATAAGATCGAACTCATCAATGATAGAATCTATTAAAAATTCTCAAGTTATCTCTTTTTTTATGTATGTCACTAAGTAAGTTGAAAGAAAATTATCCTCTATTTTGTTGCGAAGACTTGTCTTCACAATTTTCATAGCTGAAAATGTTTGTTCTTTTGTTGTAGTAGACACGGAAAGAGTTAGCACAAGATAAATAATTCTATTAAGAAGAGGATAAATACTTGACTTATTTGTCTTAGCTAGCATTTGACATAACTCTGCAACTGTAGAAACTTTCTGCAACTGTAACAACCCATGTTTCAGTGGTGTCAAAAATAGTGGCTTCGGGGCCACAATTATGACAAGTGAGTTCATAAATAATATTTATTAATATTTACGAGTTAATTATAGTTTTTTGTTAAATTTAATCTGGTAAGTTTTGCTAATTGGTTAGTTCGCCAAAGTCAAGTGGTTTTGGAAAATGAGGTATAAAGACTTCGTTTCCATAAACTGAACCCGTAAATATTATTAAATATTTATGGAGTGGTTATATAGGTAAATTACAATTTGGTCCGAAAATTTTGGTGATTTGGTAGTTAATTAAGGAAAAATGGCTAAATCGTAACAATCGTAAAAGTTAATCACTAATTATTTTAATTAACTAAAAAGACTTAAAAGGTAATTATTAAGGTTTTAAGTGGAAATTTATCACTTTTTATGTTAGTGGCTGGTTAATACAGGGTTTGGTAAGAATTTATAATTTTTTTAATTAAAACTAAGTTTAAATAATTATAAAACTATAATTATCATCTATTTTCTTCATTCCTTCTCCCTCAACCAAATACATCAAAGAAGCTTGAGAAGCCATGGATTTTTCTTCAAACTCATTCGGCCTTCTTTCATGGTAAGAAATTAAGCCCCTTTTTTTGTTTTTTTTTGTTTTTGAGACCGTTATAGCTCAATCTAGTTAGTTCAGGCACTAAATGGTAAATTTGTTAAAATTTTGAAATGTTTGCATTGATAGTTTTTGATGTTTTTGCTGTTAAATAGCTTGGTTATAAGCTTAGATTTGATTGTGGACTAAATTGTAAAGTAAATTTAGTTAGTTTTGAATTTAGGGATTAAAATAAAAATATTTTAAAATTACATGAAAATTTCTATAGTTTTTGAATGTAGAGGCTGTAAATGAATAAGGATAAATTCGGCTAACATGTTTTGGGCTTCATTGAGATAAATGTATAAGTTTTGATTTTAGGAACTAAATTGAATAAAAAGGTAAAAGTTTAAGGTAATAATGTAAAATGTTATTAAATGGTCAAATGCATGTGTTTAGATATTTTAAGGTATTTGAAATGGTTAATTGAGTTAAATTATTATATAGATAAAAAGAACGAATCAATCGATTGATAAATGCGAAAAAAGTAAAAATTGCCTAAACGTCCTTAGTGTCGTATTCGTTGCCAATTTTGATTAGGTCAATTTCATATGAGACATAATTTTTTAATGACAGTTTATTATTGTATTATTTAATTGTTTGATAGTTAATTATTGAAATACAATAATTGTTGGCATCGAAAGAACTATAGTGGAAAGTACAATTTATGTGGCTAATACGAATAGTTATATGATATGGAATGGTTATGAAATATTAATTGGTTTAAGTTACAAATATATGGTTATTTGATATGTGACTGGAATGATTAAGCGTATGATTATTTGATATATGTACAAAAATATTCAAAAGAATGGAAAAATTAAATAAGTGATAAAGGGCCCATGTGATCTTAGTGAATAGTTAGGATACAAATGACATGTCATTAGGGTCTTTTATAGTAGGTACTATGTATCAGTGGTGGATACCTTATTGATGGCTAAGATCCTGCATATATTGCAGATTCTTCATGACCCATGTGAGTAGCATCGTGTAACGGTTAATGTCTCGACTTATTGGATACCTTGCCGATGGTTAAGGTTCTGCATGTATTACAGGTTCTTCACAGCTCATGTGAGCAACATCGTGTAATGGTTAATGCTTGATTCATAGCTCGTGTAAGCATTATTATCCTGTGGATTCGAGGTATATTCGCTATAGTTCTCTAGGGGATGAAAGTGTAACAACCTGATTTTTAGTGGTGTCGAAAATAGTGGTTCCAGGACCACAAATTTGACGAGTGAGTCCGTAAATATTATTATTTTTATATTTATTAGTCAATATAGTGTTATAACAATTTTTATTTGATAATTTATGTTATTTGAACGAATAATTAGGTTCAAGTGGTATATTCTTAAAGTTAAGTGGTTTTAAAAAAGGAGGTATTGATACCTTGTTTCTATAAACTGAACCCGTAAATATTTTATTAAATATTTCCGGAGTGTTATGAGGGTCATATTAAAAATTTGGTTAAGACATTTTAACGTTTAAATATTAATTAAATGAAAAGGACTAATTTGTAAAAGTCGTAAAAGTTAATTTCCATTTATTTAAGGTGTTAAATTAATAATATTATAGGGTTAGAGGGATTTATTAGGAAGATTGACCTTTGGTTGTTTAAATGGACGGTTATTACATATATTTTATATTTAATATATGTTATTTTAATGGCAAAATGGTTATTTCGCAAAGAAAAATAATATTAACTTAAACAAAGAGTAAAACAATTGCTATCATCTTGTTCTTTCAACATTCCTAGCCGAATAAGCATTGTTGAATAAAAGAGGTTCGGTCAAGCATTTCTCCTTGCATGGTTATGAGTTTGAGGTTCATTTTTAGTTTTTTTTTATGTTTTTGAACTCGTATTAGCTTAATCTAGTTAGCCTGAGGGTCAATTCGTAAAATTATTAAAATTTTAGGGACTTACCATGAATGAGTTTGATGTGTTTTTGAATTTAGTTGATGAATTATTAAAGCTAGTAGCTAGATATAAGTATTTTGATAAGTGATTTTTAGTGATTTTGAATGTTAGGGATTAAATTGTTTAAATAGAAAAATTTAAGGGAAATAGTGTAAATTGGCAAAAGATGTGGGAATTTTTGACCCCTAAGAAAATTGACTAATATTGGTTCGTTTTTAAAATGGTAAATTTTCAAGTTACGAGATTAGGGGCTAAATTGCACAAAAGTTAAAATGTTATGGGTAATTTTATAATTTCACAATAAAGTGGGTTATAAGCTAGAATTAATGATATTAAGTTAATTGGATTATTAATTGAATAAAAATTTTTATTAGACCAAGAAACGAACCAAATGGATCTAAACCGAGGAAAAATTAAAGTGTCAAACTTCGTCAACTTCGTTTTTACAACTGTTATTGTCGAGGTAAGTTCGTATCTTGATTAATTCAATTAGTTATTGTTTCAGTTGTTTAATATCTAATTGATTATATATGAATCGAGTTCGTTAGCTTGAAGGAAATGATTAAGACCATGTTGAAAGACACTATGGCACCAGACTAGAAACAAGTGAGACCATAGCTGAAGGCATTATGACATCACGATTCTATCGAGTAAGACCATGGCTGAAAGACGTTATGGAATCACGATTCTAACGAGTAAGGCTATAGTTGAAAGACATTATGGCAACATGACGGAAAATGAATAAGACCATGGTTGAAAGACATCATGGCACCCTCCGATCATTTGCTACTTACGTAACACGTTTCAGGTGAGGTATGTATTGTAAGTATGAATACGAGTTGAACGTTTGACTAATATAGTTTGATAATGAATGTTAATGCCTTGGTGTGATTATATTCTTCATATGTCTATAAATATGTTAACTCGTGATGTTGTGGTGTGTTTAGGGGATTAAATGGTTATATAAGTATTTTCCAAGTATTAGATGTTATTTCATTTGATTCAACAAACGATTTAAGTTTTAATGAATGGATACGTATATGAAAAGAACTGTTATGGAAACATGAAATGGAAAATTGTTGGTATATGAATATGAAATGAAAATAGAATAAATTGAGTAATTGATTGAGGAATTATGTATTGAACTTCATATTGATATGTTTCATGTTTAATTGATTGGCTATGCTCTTTAATACACCTACTAACCTTGTGGTGTATTCTGAATTGGAAGGAAAAGTATGCACAATTTTAAATGAGCAATGTTTTAATGGTTTAATCATTTATTTTCTATAGTTAAGTTTCCTTATTAAGCATTGGTTGCTTACGTAGTTATTTTTCCTTATGTTGTAGATTGTCGGAAAGCTCGACCGGTTGGAATCAAGTTAGACTACATTCACAATATCCATCCTTTATCTCTGTATAAGATTTGGATATATTGATATCGAGCTATAAATTACATGAATTAGGAGCCCTTAAGTTATTTTGTTTATAATGATGTTGTTTATAAGTTAGTTTGAGTAAACTTTGTGGTTATAAATGTTTAGTATCTTTGGTGTATGTTTGAAACTTGATGTGTTTTTGGTGATTAGCTAAATACCTTTAGTGACTAGCTTGATATATGGTAAACATATGTGATGAAATGGGGACTTTGATAATGTCTTGTAAATATTGAGTATGGATTTGTTTGGACATTTAAATTTTAGTACCAATGAGGGTATACTGGATAGGCAATTAGATAAAATGAGATGTGTGTTTTGGCAACTTTATTCATGCCTTTTAAAAGCAAATGCTTGTGGGTTAATGTTATGAACAAGAAATGGTTATTTGGTATGCTAGAAATGTGCTAAATGGTTGATTTTGAAATGTTAAAATGAAATAAGGTTGATTGTGATTGTGGTACCTATTGTTGGTACATTGGTTAGAATTTATTGGATGATTGATTTGGTATGTTTTGAGTGTGATTGGAAATTGTTTTGATCATATGAATGCTTGTAGAAATGGTGTGTCTTGGTGTGCAAGAATAGTGTTTGAAATGGCTTGGTTTAGGGGCACTTTGTGCTACATACGGCCTGGGACATGGGCTGTCACATGGCTATATGCCACACACGGCCACCCGACACGGTCGTGTGTCATATTAATTTCAGGTGCACATTTCACACGGTTTAGCACACAGCCGTGTGACCCAAATCAGTGAGTTACTCGGGCAGACACACGGGTTAGGACATTGTCGTGTGTCCCTACTTCAAATTTTCACATGGTCTAGGATATTTCACATGGCCTAGCCACACGACTATGTGACCCCTGTTTTGTAGTTTTTCATGTTTTTCTCAAAATTTTTCGATTTGATTCAAAATGATTACCGATTATTTTTAAATTGTTTTTAGGGCCTTGAAGGTCCGATTTAAGGCCTAAATGTGTATGTTTGCTAAGACTGTAATGAGTTATTGAAAATAAATATTAAATTGTATTATTGATCTATTTTGAAGATAAAGGTTCTGTTGTGTACAGTAATGCTCTGTAACCCTAATCTGACGATGGATACGGGTTAGAGGTGTTACATAAAATAAATGTGATATGAAATGAAATTGTTTAAATAATGTGAATACTAAAACTAAAATGGATACATGAGAATGGAATGATTTAAATGTTGTACTTGTTGAATATTTTTTATATATATTAAATGGTATCATTGGAAATGTTATTTGATTCATGTGTGATATTCTCACCTATTGTTATTAAATTGTGATAACAGGGAATTGTATAATAGCTAATCCATTTAATTAAATGCAAACTGAGGTAAATTATATTGTTTTAAGTTGTGATTGATAAATAAGAAAAAATGAATTGAGTTATAATTGGTCAAATGTATTTTAGATCGTATTAAAGATAAATGGTTGTATTATAAGATTGTGTAATCTAATGTATTAACCTCTGGAAATGTTAAGTGATGTACTTGTGAATGTAACAGGGTGCCAAAAGATATCCATAATTGTTACATTAGGTTTTAATAATTTAATTGTAAACTTATCGAGGTAGTTTAAATGAATTTCATACGAGTTTACTATGCAATTATAATGCTTATTTTGTTTACTTTTTTGTCTTTGAATAGGTTATTTTGTGGAACGCATCGGTCGAATAAACTTGGAGCTCGCATTATCTAGTCTTTGATTCGGTAGTCTTTACTTATTCTGGATTCGGTTATGTGACATGTATATAGGGTTGTATTTTTGTTTAAGTTGTTTTGGATATTCATGATCTTATTCTAATGATGTTGAATGATTTGTTATTATTATGAGAAATGAAGTGGCAAATGAATATGTAACGCCCATAACCTGTAACTGTCACCAGAATAGGTAAAGAGGTATTACCAAACTTGTAACTTAATTTAGAACAATCATATATCAAATAATGTCTTATTTTAGTCAATATTATACATTCACATTCAATATATACTTAAATCAAGCATACCAAGCTTAAATCATGCATTCGGGACTAATTCGGTAACATATTAAAATTTTAGGAACTTAGAAAAAGTTCAACTTCTTTAGTATCACATGCTCGTGTGAATAGGCCGTGTGCCTCACACGGCTAGTAGACATGCCAGTGTCCTACACCTTGTGAAAACAAGGCATACATACTGACTTGTGTCACACAACCAAGGATACGCCAGTGCGCCATGCCGTGTGAAAACTGGAGAGGATACTGACTTGGTTGTGTGTCTACCCCATGTGCCCTTCGAAATGGCCACACACGCCCGTATATCAGGTCGTGCCAAAACTAGAGGGTATACTGACTTATGCAACACGGCCAAGTCACACTCCCATCTGCTATGCTGTGTGTCATTTAGGAGAGTATACTGACTTGTACCATACGGCCGGTCACACGCCCGTGTCTGTGGCCGTGTGGAGCATATTGATTTCACTTTCATTTTCACATGAGGGGACACACGGCCATGCAACATGCCTGTGTCTCACGTACAGCTGAGACACACGCCCGTGCCCTTGCCCGTGTGGACAAAAAAAGGCTATTTGCAAAGCCATTTTGCCACCCTATAAACACAAGCATTTACAAGCATAATTGACCACATTTTTACAGCTCAATAGGTAACCAAAATAATCATTTCATTACACATTATAAGCCATATCAAAACCTATCAATTACAAATCCAAATACCTATTTAACAACATGCATAATTCATTCATTTAACATCAACATATTAAGACTTCACTTGAATAATTTCATTCTATCATTCCTTGCAAAACACATCATAATTGAACACTTCAATTCAACCAAAACATAACATCAAAATAAGCCAAATCTCATGGCTTACTTATACACAAAAATATACCAAAGTTATGATATCAATTAACATAACTAACATCTTTCAAACTAGCCTATACATGTCATATTTACATATATCCACAAGATCAAAAGTACCAATCGGAAATTGGATAGTGTAATGTGTAACTCTGACTTGTCCGGAACGAGCGAGCAACGAGCCTCTATAGAAAATAGAAAAGAAAATAGAGTAAGCTTTTTAGCTTAGTAAGCCTGTATAATACAAAATTAAACTTACCATTTGTACAAAACCAAAGCAATATTAAAAATGCCAACAATTTGATTAAGTAACACCTAATCACAAGTATACATCACATGTTAGTCATTTTACAATTTCATGAAACCATCCACTAATACTATACCTTGTATTATTCTAAATTCACATATCATACATATAACATCAATAACACTTATAACCTGTAGCTTATTCGTATAAATAGTATTTAGGCCCGTTGAACCTATTAGAACTTCAAAGGATAATCGAGTGAACAATGTCAGTAATCCGTCAATTCATCATCATATATGCTCTTTCAAACCATGATCGGTAAGCTCCTCCAAAGCTGATGAACAGTAAGCTCTATTGAGCTGAAACGGTAAGCTCCAATGAACTGAAAACAATAAGCTCTTTTGAGCTGAACAGTAAGCTCATACGAGCTGTGGTGAGTCCGCAACAAATGCAGGAGCTCGACCAAAATGGTAATCCCAGTATTATGTCACTCATATCCAATAAATTCATACGTTTCAAATAGGACTCGGTAATATATACATTATATCAATAAATCATTCATACTTCAAATATTTCAATTAACCATATTCATTTCAATAATTACTAGTATAGAAAAGCTTGATTCTAATTATACGAACTTACCTTGAGTTGCTCGGATGAAAACTGTCGTCTATTTAACAACTTTTCTTTTTCCCCGATCTAGTTCCGATATTTATTTATCTTGATCAATATATTATCAAATTAACTCATTCAAACTTTCATTCAATTCAATTTAGCCTAAAACATTTATTTTGGCTAAATTACAAATTTACCCTAGACTTTTGACTACTTTGCAATTTAGTCCTTAACACACAAAAATGCAAAATTACAAAATTAGGCCATAACCTATGATAGCCAAATTTCCTACATACTATTAGGCGCCCAATTATTTCATTATTTCACACTTTTAACTACCACATTTTACATTTTTACAATTTAATCCCTATTTGACATTTTTATCAAAAATCACTTCATAAAACTTGTAAAACTATTATCAAGCTTCCGTAATCTATCATTAAACATCAAATAACTCAAGTACTAAAATTGGAATCATTCAAAACATATAAAAATTTCAAAAATGAAGGTACGGGCTAGCTAGATTTAGCTGCAACGAGCTTAAAAACGTAGAAATCATTTAAAACCAAGCTAAAACGGACTTACATGCTCAAGGGGAAGTGACCGAATATTTGAAGCTTAAAAATGGCTATTCTTTGCCCTTCCTTCGTTTGGAGAAGATGAATGAAGGACTAAAATTTTCATATGTTTTATTAAATTAACTTAATTAACTAAATTACCATTATAACCTTGTTCATAAACCATTGTAATCATCAAATTAATGGCCATAATAGTCCACTCATATAAAAAATAGTCAATTTTCCATACAAGTGTCTACATTTCATTTTTATAGCTATTTGGTTCATTTAACTAATAGAACTCATATTTTACGCCTTATGCGATTTAGTCCTTTTTACCGAATTAAGCATTTAAACAGTAAAATTTCTTAACAAAACTTTCAATAATTAATCTATCATGCTATAGACCTTATTAAAATAATAAATTAAATATTTTGACTTCAGATTTGTGGTCTTAAAACCACTGCTGCGATTTGACCTAAAAACTGGTTGTTACAACTCTCCCCCCTTAGGGATTTTCGTCCCCGAAAATCTTACCGGTGAAAAGGTTAGGGTATTGTTTTCGTATAACTTATTCGGGTTCCCACGTAGCTTCTTGATCCCATGTTTATGCAAAATAACTTTTACCAAGGCTATGTGTTTATTTCTCAATTCTTTGATTTCACGAACCAGAATCCTAATTGGTTTTTCGTTATACGTCAAATTAGCTTGTATCTCAACATCTATCGGTGAGATAACATGTGATGGATCAGATCTGTATAGACGTAACATAGAAACATGAAAGTCATTATGAATCTTTTCAAGTTCTGACGATAAAGCTAGTCGATATGCTACAGGCCCTATTCTCTCAGTAATCTCATATGACCCGATAAAGCGCTGACTCAACTTTCTTTTACAACCGAATCGAAGAACCTTTTTCCACGGTGATACTTTTAAAAACACTTTATTTCTGACTTGAAATTCAATTTCTCTATGTTTCAAATCCGCATATGATTTCTGTCAATCTAAAGCTACTTTTAAACTGTCACGAATCATTTTCACTTTTTCTTCAGTTTCTATGATCAAATCAACCCCGTGAATCTTTTCTCACTCAATTCAGTCCAGTATAGTGGAGTTCAACATTTGCGGCCATATAAAGCTTTGTACGGTGCCATCTTTATACTCGTTTGGAAACTGTTGTTATATGCAAATTCAATCAACGGTAAGAATTTTTCCCAACTGCCTTCAAACTCTAGAATATAAGATATCAACAAATCTTCAAGAATCTGAATAATTCTTTTAGTCTGACCATCAGTCTGAGGATGAAAAGCAGTATTGACATTCAACTTTGTTCCCAGAGCCTCTTGCAGTTTCTTTCAAAATCGCGACGTAAATCTCGGATCTCTATCAGAAATAATAGATAATGGCACTCTGTGTAACCGAATAATCTCAAAAATGTACAATTCAACTAATCTATCATGTGAGTAGTCTGAACGTACCAGTATGAAATGAGCAAAATTCGTTAGTCGATCAACGAAAACCCAGATAACATCTTTCTTTTTCAGAGTTAGGGGCAGTCTCGACACGAAATGCATTGTAACTCTATCCCATTTACACTCAAGAATCATTACAGGCTGTAGTAAACCTAATGGTACTTGATGTTCAGCTTTGACTTGTTGACAAATTAGACATTTTGATACAAATTCTGATATATCTCATTTCATACCTGACCACCAATATAGCTGTTTCATATCGTTATACTTCTTGGTACTACCTAGATGAACAGAAAAACAACTAATGTGTGCTTTATGCAGGATTTTCTGAATAAGCTCTGTATTTTTCGGTACACAGATTCTATTTCGAACATTAAATAGTCATCAGTTCCAATATGAAATTCTGAATCAAAATTATACTCAAATTAAATTCGTTTAGCTTGTAATTCACTATCATCTTTCTGAGCTTCACAAATTTGTTGAAGAAATACCGGTTTAGCTCTTAATTCAGCTAAAATAGGCCCATCATCACATATCATCAGCTGGGTGTTCATTTCTCATAATGCAAATAATGATTTTCGGCTTAAGGCATCAGCAACAACATTAGTTTTTCCCGAGTGATAATCAATCACAAAGTCATAATCTTTCAATAACTTAAGCCATCTTTATCGTCGCAGATTCAAATTTTTTTGTGACATCAGATATTTCAAGCTCTTGTGATCTGTATAAATGTGGAATTTTTCACAGTATTAGTTGTGTCGCCAAATCTTCAATGCGAACAATTGTAACCAACTCTAAATCATGCGTCGGATAGTTCTTTTCGTGCGGTTTCAACTGTCGAGAAGCATAAGCTATAACCTTTCCTTCTTGAATTAGAACACATCCCAAACCATTTAATAATGCATCGCTATAAATCACATATTCTTTTCCCGATTCCGGTTGAGCCAAAATTGGTGCTTCTGTTAATAGTACTTTCAATTGTTCGAAACTCTGCTGATATTTTTTTGACCATTCGAACTTTACATCTTTTTGTAATAATCATGTAATCGGTGTCACGATCATTGAGAATCCTTTCACGAATCTTAGGTAATAGCCCGCTAAGCCCAGAAAACTACGAACTTCAGATACGTTTCTCAGAGGTTTCCAATCAACAATAGCAGAAATCTTGCTCGGATCAACCTTAATACCGTCAGTTGAAACAATATGTCCCAAAAATCCAACCTCTTTGAGCCAGAACTCACATTTATTGAACTTTGCAAATAACTGCTTATCGCGTAGAGTTTGTAACACAATTCTCAAATGTTCAGTATGCTCAGATTCATCTCGTAAATAAATCAGAATATCGTCAATAAATACAACAACAAATCTGTCTAAATACGATCTGAATATTCGATTCATTAAGTCCATAAAAATGGCAGGAGCATTAGTTAAATCGAAAGGCATGACAAGGAATTTATAATGTCCATACCATGTTCTGAACGCAGTTTTCGACACATTTGACTCTTTAACTCGCAACTGATAGTAACCTGATCTCAAATCAATTTTTGAAAATACTGTAGCCCTTTTCAACTGATCAAATAAATCGTCAATCTGTGGTAAAGGGTATTTGTTCTTTATAGTTACTTTATTCAACTATCTATAATCGATAGACATTCTCATTGTGCCATATTTCTTTTTCACGAATGATACTGGTGCACCCCAGGGAGAATAACTCGGTTGTACAAAACCTCTGTCTGTCAATTCTTGTAACTGAGGTTTCAACTCTTTTAATTCTGTTGGAGTCCTTCTATACAGAGCTATCGATATCGGCATCGTTCCTGGCACTAATTCAATACCAAATTCAACTTCTCTGATCAGAGGCAAACCCGGTAACTCTTTTGGAAATACGTCCAAAAACTCACAAACAACAGGTACAGATTCAATATTTGATTCTGACACTTTCGTATCCAATACATATGCAAGTTATGTATCATAGCCCTTTTTCAAATATTTTTGAGCTAAAATAGATGATATCACAATTGGTAATTCACTCGAATCATTAGACTCCATCCGAAGAATCTCACCATTTTGACATTTCAATTCAATAGTCTTTTGTCTACAATTCACAACTGTATCATGCATAGTCAGCCAATCCATTCCCCAAATCACATTAAACTCATTGAACGGTAGAAGTATCAAGTCAGCCCAAAAATAGTAACCCCAGATCATCAGAGAACAATTCTTACAAATTTTATCAACTAAAACAGACTTGCCTAAGGGGTTGATACTTTAATTACAAACTCTATAGACTCGTCATGTAAACTCTTTTTAAATACTAAATTCATACAGATATATGAATGGGTTGATCCAGGATCTATTAACGCAACTATATCAGTATCAAAAAGAGAAAAAGTACTGGTAATAATGTCTAGCGATGATGCCTCCTCTCATGCACGAATAGCATAAACTCTGGCAGGTGCTCGTGCCTCAGATCTCACAGTCGAATCTCTAGTAACACCTCGGTTACCACTCATATTTCCAATGTTTCGGGGCGATCTCCCTCTAGTAGTCGTGTTACTTACTTTCGCTGGTTGTTCTCTTTCAACTGTAAACTTTTCTAGATAATCACGAAGAAAATGATCAAAAGATCCACATTTAAAGCAAGCTCCGCTCACTAATCTGCATTCACCAAAATGTCGCTTATTGCAATATTTACATTCAGGTCCAGCATTTTTAACACTTCCTACACTGGCAACAGATGTCGCTTGAGGTTTAGAACTTGATTGTTTCACATTTCTATCTCTAATCAAAATTCCCACAGAAGCCGTAGAACGAGGATGATATTCTCTAAATTTTTTTGATGTTGACTGATGTGATTTGCCCATAGATCTCTTTCTAGACTCTCTAGCCTCAAAATCAGCTTTTCTTTTCTCTTTGCAAAGCTCTTCGGCTTTACAAGCTCTGTCAAACAGAACAACAAACTCTTTTAGCTCAAGAATTCCAACCAACACTCTTATTTCTTCATTTAATCCATCCTCGAATCTTTTACTCATTATAGCTTCAGAAGAAACACATTGACGAGCATATTTGCTGAGTCGTACAAACTCTCTCACATATTTTGTAACTGTCATACGACCTTGCTTCAATTCAAGGAATTATTTTCTCTTCTGATCGATGAACCTTTGGCTGATGTATTTCTTTCTAAATTCAACATGAAAGAAATCCCAAGTGACTCTTTCTTACGGAACTACTGATACACGATGTCTCTCAATAGTGATACTACACACTTTAAACATTCTTCGAGTGTGCAAGATAATTCATTGAATACCTGAATCGTGTTCTCAAGCCATAACTCAGCTTTCTCAGGGTCATCATTAACAGTAGCTCTAAATTCCTCAGCTCCATGTTTTTGTGTTTTATCAATAGATGGTTTATTCGATCACAAAGGATCAATACTTTGAGGAACTACAGGGATCGGTTGAGGAACAGGTGGGGGTAGAGGTTGTGGAACAGCCGGGTTCTTACAAATGTACTGTGTGAACCATTCATTCAATATCTGAAAGAAGGCTTCTTTAGCTTCACCTCTGTGACTACTCGTCACGGGTCTAGATTCAGAAGGTGTTGTTCTTTAAGCGGGAGCTGGCGTATTACTTTCTATGTCATCCGCTACAGCTCGTACGGGATCTATTACTATATAAAAACATATTTGATAATGTTAGGAGTCATCACGCTATCACAGTTTTATGTATGACATATATAGCTAGACTCACATATGCTACGTTAGTCCTAAAATCGATTAAACTGTAGCTCTGATACCAACAAATGTAACACCCCTAACCTGTAACCATCGCCGAAATGTAACTCAATTTAGAACAATTAATTATCAAATAATGTCTTATTTCAGTCAATATTATACATTCATATTCAATATATACTTAAATCAAACATACCAAGCTTAAATAATGCATTCGGGACTAATTCGGTAACATATTAAAATTTTAGGAACTTAGAAAATTTTCAACTTATCAAGTATCACACGCCCGTGTGAACTGGCCGTGTACCTTACACAGGTAGTATACACGCCCGTGTCCTAGACCATGTGAAAATAGGGCATACATACTGACTTGTGTCACATGGCCAAGGACACGCCTGTGTGCCAGGCTGTGTGAAAACTGAAGAGGATACTGACTTGGGTCACACGGCCAACCACACACCCGTGTGTCTAGCCCATGTGTCCTTTGAAATGGCCATACACACCCGTATATCATGCTGTGCCAAAACTGTAGGGTATACTGACTTATGCAACACGGTCAAGTCACACGCTCGTGTGATAAGCCGTGTGTTATTTAGGGGGTATACTGACTTGTACCACACGACCGGTCACACACCCATGTGTAAGGCCGTGTGAAGCATACTAACTTCACTTTCATTTTCACACCAGGGGACACATTGCCGTGCAACATGATCGTGTGTCACACATGGCTGAGACACACATCTGTGTCCCTTCCTGTGTGGACAAAAATAGGGTATTTGCAAAGCCATTTTGCCACCCTATAAACACAAGCATTTACAAGCATAATTGACCACATTTTTATAGCTCAATAGGCACCCAAAATAATCATTTCATTACACATTATAAGCCATATCAAAATCTATCAATTACAAATCCAAATACCTATTTAACAACATGCATAATTCATTTGTTTAACATCAACATATTAAGACTTCATTTGCATAATTTCATTCTATCATTCCTTACCAAAACACATCATAATTGAACACTTCAATTCAACCAAAACATAACATCAAAATAAGCCAAATCTCATGGCTTACTTATACACAAAAATATACCAAAGTTATAATATCAATTAACATAACTAACATCTTTCAAACTAGCCTATACATGCCATATTTACATATATCCACAAGATCAAAAGTACCAATCGAAAATTGGATAGTGTGACGTGCAACTCCGACTTGTTCAGAACTAGAAAACAACGAGCCTCTATAGAACATAGAAAAGAAAATAGAGTAAGATTTTTAGCTTAGTAAGCCCATATAATACAGAATTAAACTTACCATTTATACAAAATCAAAGTAACATTAAAAATGCCAACAATTTGATTAAGTAACACCTAATCACAAGTATACATCACATGTTAGTCATTTTACAATTTCATGAAACCATCCATTAATACTATACCTTGTATTATTCTAAATTCGCATATCATACATATAACATTAATAACGCTTATAACCTGTAGCTTATTCGTATAAATGGTATTTAGGCCTGTTGAACCTATTAGAACTTCAAAGGATAATCGAGTGAACAATGTCAGTAATCTATCAATTCATCATCATATATGCTCTTTTGAGCCATGATTGGTAAGCTCCTCCTGATCTGATGAACAGTAAGCTTTATTGAGTTAAAACGATAAGCTCTATTGAGCTGAAACGGTAAGCTCTTTTGAGTTGAACAGTAAGGTCATACGAGCTGAATGGTAAGCTCCAATGAGCTAAAAACAGTAAGCTCTTTCGAGCTGAACAGTAAGCTCATACGAGCTGTGGTGAGTCCGCAACAAATGCAAGAGCTCGACCAAAACAGTAATCCTAGTATCATGTCACACGTATCCAATGAATTTATACGATTCAAACAAGACTCGGTAATATATACATTATATCAATAAAGCATTCATACTTCAAATATTTCAATTAAACATATTCATTTCAATAATTACTGGTATAGAAAAGTTCGATTCTAATTATACGAACTTACCTTGAGTTGCTTGGATGAAAACTATCGTCTATTCGCCAACCTTTCTTTTTCCCCGATCTAGTTCTGGTATTTGTTTATCTTGATCTATATATTATCAAATTAACTTATTCAAAATTTCACTCAATTCAATTTAGTCTAAAACATTCATTTTGGCTAAATTACAAATTTACCCCTAGACTTTTGACTACTTTGCAATTTAGTCCTTAACACATAAAAATGCAAAATTACACAATTAGGCCATAACCCATGATAGTCGAATTTCCTATATACTTTTAGCAACCCAATTCTTTCATTATTTCACACTTTTAACTACCACATTTTACATTTTTACAATTTAATCCCTATTTGACATTTTTGTCAAAAATCACTTTATAAAACTTGTAAAACTATCATCAAGCTTCCATAATTTATCATTAAACATC
Source organism: Gossypium hirsutum (assembly GCF_007990345.1). Classification (NCBI taxonomy): domain Eukaryota; kingdom Viridiplantae; phylum Streptophyta; class Magnoliopsida; order Malvales; family Malvaceae; genus Gossypium; species Gossypium hirsutum. Next base: position 16,461,708 of record NC_053429.1, read on the forward strand.
AAATAAATCAAGTGTTCATCAATGGCATCATCCAAAATCTATAACAATTTCAAAAACAAAGGTACGGGCTAGCTAGATTAAGCTGCAACGAGCTCAAAAGCGTAGAAATAATTAAAAACTGAGCTAAAACAGACTTACATGCTCAATGTGAAGTGACCGAATATTTGAAGCTTAAAAATGGCTATTCTTTGCCCTTCCTTTAGTTGGAGAAGATGAATGAAGGATTAAAATTTTCATTTGTTTTATTAAATTAAACTTAATTAACTAAATTACCATTATAACCTTGTTCATAAACCATTGTAATCATCAAATTAATGGCCATAATAGTCCAATCATATAAAAAATGGTCAATTTTCCATGAAAGTGCTCTACATTTCCTTTTTATAGCTATTTGGTTCATTTAACTAATAAAACTCATATTTTATGCCTTACGCGATTTAGTCATTTTTATCGAATTAAGCATTTAAATAGTAAAATTTCTTCACGAAACTTTCATATAATTAATCTATCATGCTGTAGACCTTATTAAAATCATAAAATAAATATTTTGATTTCAAATTTATGGTCTCAAAACCACTATTCCAATTTGACCTAAAACGGGTTGTTACAGAATAGCTTACTTGAAATGTAATTTACTCAAGCTAATGAATATGCACATATAAATAGGTGTTAAGGTTTCATATGTATATATGCAAATTATTTTTTGAAATGGTACATGTTTGTTCAAATGGTGTTTTGGTTATGTTGGTAGGCTTGTGAATATGAATATCTACGTATATATGTAATGTTTTGGTTTTATTCTATAAGTTACATTTTAATGAATTAAATAATGTATAGGTATGACATGTGTGTGCAATCAATATTGTATGTTTGATCTTGTATGCAATTGTAACACGCCAAACCTGATCCTTTAGAAATATCCAAGTATGATGTGTAACTACTCAAAAATCATCTTAACTTTAATACTATTTTTGGTGAACTTTGTAAAACTTTAGTGTTTGTATTAAACCATTAAAAGATTAAAAGCAATAACATATAAGCTATGTGGCGTATAAGTTTAAGTATGATATTTTCATCAAATAAAGCATAATACTTTAATTCCAATCTATGAAACTTCATAGAGATTTCGTTAAAAGCATAATCTAATCATCATATATTTTTGTACATATCCTTCTCAAAATGCATTTAGGTGTTACCCCCATTAGTCATGCATAATAAAAAATAAAGTAATCATCTTACAATAGTAGTAACACTCTTGCGTAATCCTTCAAATAAGTCTTCCTTCAGTCAGCAAGCCTGAGAAGGAAAAAGTAACTGAGTAAGTTTATAAGAACTTAGTGAGTTCCAATGAGATCATAAAAAAGGATACTATTTGTACAATTGAATCTTTCGAATGGTTTGCATATTTTCACGGAGTAAGCCTAATGGCGTATACAAAACTCAAACAGACTTAGTACACCTACTTACTTATAACATGGGCGTACACTGTACGCCAACTTAACATAACTCAAACAATTCATTTTCATGCCAGCCATGTACCTAGATTTTAGAGTCAAATACATATGGCTCATTCATATACATTCTACCCCTTAACTCCTCATATCATTTTCATTCAATAAAGCTTATTTTATCGTGATCTTCCAATTCGGTTTGTAATATATCTTCTCTACTAGAGGCTACACAAACATATTTTCTCAACTTTATTTCCACATATCAGTTTAGATTAGAAGCAAATGGTAGTGGCTTAAACATGAGAAAGGACTTCTTGAAAGCTGGTATATCCATGTACGAATATATATTGAAAGCGGGTGTTAAATAGGGATATTAACTTTATAACGGTAGAAAACTATGAGAAGAGACTTATTTACCCACCATTCTCTAATATAAGGAAAATATCAGCTAATATAGCTATTAACGTGGCCACTAAGGTATATGAACATGGTGAGTTCCACTTTCTAGTAGATTAAATTATCACTGTTTAGTCTCTTCAAAACATGATATTATTTACTATAATTTTGTTATTTTATAAGTTTGGCAACACATCTCCCTCGTCCTAAAAATCTTGTTAAGTATGCTGAAAGTTGCATGTATTCTCCTGTCTACCGATGTTACAGGTAGAATGTCTAAGATTTTATTTAGCACTTCATTTATAAGCTTTATTTGGAATGAAAACTCATCCTTTGTGTTAAAGTTTTGTGACCCAAATTCTAAGAGATTGCTCACAAGTCAAGTTAAACAAAATATATTTTCTTTCTTAAAGATTTAGTATTATTACTAAGATATATTTGACATTTATTAGCATAATATATTTGACATTGATTAGAATTAGGTTTTTTCAACCTATAGATAGATGTAGTTGAAACTCTTCTTGTATCATTCGAATTTGACATTAGTGAATTCTCTTCTTCTCTACCCGTGGTTTTTTCCCGAAAGGGTTTTCACGTAAAATCTATGTGTTTTATTTTTCTTTCTTTTTCTTTGCAGTCTTTCTACATTGCCATTATCGACGTTTAGTTTTTAACAAATTTGTATCAGAGTTTTTTTAGGTTGCTTGTTTCAATCATAGTAATTGCGACAATGAAGTATAATATTCCGTTGGTTGATCGCAACACTAGATTCTTGTTGTGGCAAATAGAGAGGCAAGAAATTCTTGTGTAGATGGATTTGGAGGATGCCCTGATAGAGGTAGATAAGATGTCTTCGACATTGATGGAGAAAAAGAAGAAGCATAAAGATCGAAAGGCTTTAATGTAATTACATCTGCATCTTTCAAATGAAATTCTTCAGAACGTGATGAAGGAGAAGACTACCATTGCATTATGGACAAAGTTACAGTATGCATGTAGAAAAACCTAACTAGAAAGTTGCATATGATGTTGCACATTTATGCTCATTGTTTGGAGGAAGGTGTGTTTGAACACGAACACTTAACTGTGTTTAACGAAATTATCTCAGACCTAGAGGCCATGGAGGTTCAGTACTATAAAGAAGATTTAGGGTTAATTCTACTTTGTTCGTTGCCCTTATCTTATTCAACCTTTAGAGATACGATTTTGTATAGCTGCGAATCTTTCACAATTGATAAAATCTATACTTCCTTAACATCGTATGGCAAGATGAAACATTTTGTGTTTGGATCCGACTTTCAAGGAGAAGGTCTTGTTGTTCATGGGAGACAAGAATGAAATATTAATGATAATCGTGGGAGGACACAGGAACAAAATCCTTGCGATAAATATAATAGTAGATCGAGATCTTCGAATAGAGGTAAAACCTATAACTTCTGCAAGAAGAAATGACACATTAAGTCCGAGTGCTATAAGTTGTAGAATAAGATCAAAAGGGAGGCGACGAATCAAAAGGGAAAACAACCAAAACAATTCGGTGAAGCTAATGTTGTAGAAGACTACAATAACGGTGAGCTCCTAGTTGCTTCTGCGAACAACCCTAAAGTCAACGAGGAGTGGATCTTTGATTCTGGTTGCACTTTCCATATGAGTCCCAATCGGGATTGGTTTACAACATATGAAATAGTGTCAGAAGGTTTTGTTTTGATGGGAAATAATGCTTCATGTAAAACTACATGTATTGGCATGATCAAAATTAAGATGTTCGATGGAGTTGTTAAAACACTTAGTGGCGTATGACATGTACCAGAATTGAAGAGGAATTTGATTTTTTTGAGTACTCTTGATTCAAAGAGGCATAAGCATACAGCTGAAAGTGGGGTTCCTAATATTAGCAAGGGTTCCCTTGTTGTGATGAAAGGGCAGAAAAAGACTACCAAGTTATATGTTTTGCAAGGTTCAACTTTTACTAGTGATGTAACTATCGCTTCCTCTTCCTTGTCAAATGATGATGTTACTAGACTTTGGCATATGCGTCTAGGACATATGAGTGAGAACGACATGATAGAATTGTGAAAACGAGAAATTCTTGATAGACAAGACATTAGCAAACTAAAGTTATGTGAACACTGTATTTTTAGGAAGCAAAAGAGAGTTCGATTCACCAGAGGAATCCATAACATGAAGGAAACACTGGATTATATTCATTATGATCTTTGGGGACCATCTATAGTGCGTTTGAGGGGTGACCCTAATTATATGCTAACAATCATTAATGATTTTTCCAGAAAAGTTTGGGCAGTCTTCCTGAAGCAAAAAAGTGATATGTTTTCCACGTTTAAGGCTTGAAAAACTATGATTGAGAAGCAGACAGAAAAATAAATAAAACACCTCCACACAGATAATGACTTGAAATCAGAAGGGATCATGAGACGCTTGACAGTTCATCATACTCCACAACAAAATGATGTTATAGAACAGATGAATAGAACAAGCACGGAAATGATTCAATGTATGTTGTCAAATGCTTGTTTATTGAAGTCGTTTGGGGCTAAAGCTGTGATATCCCGAATTAGGGCCTAATCGGAATAGTGGTTTCAGGACCACAAATTCGAGATAGAAATAATTATTTTATGATTATTTTGAGGTCTATGATATGATTGCATGATTGTGTGAAAATTTCTTGAAGAAATTCTATGCATAAAGTACTTAATTTGAAGTTAGGGACTAAACTGAATAAGTTACAAAATTTGTATTCTAGAAGTTTCTAGTATGAAATTGCTTTGAAATATTAATTAGGAGGTCTTAAATATCAATTTGACCAATTTCTAAGTTTATGGACAAAAATTGGACATGGATGGAATTTTTGAAAGTTTAATAAGGAAGGGCATTTTGGTCATTTTGATATTAAATGAAATAAAATGGGAAAAATAACACAAAAATAATCATCTTCTCCATAAGTTGCTGCCAAATTTTGCTCTCCACCATAGCTAGGGTTTCAACACTTTTAAGCCTTGATTAGCAAGGAAAATCGAAATTCAGGCTAAAATCAGTAATATACCAAGTTGTGGACAAAATGGTAAAAATGACCATTTTCGTATACGAGGTAAGTTTATATGTAAATATTGTAATATAACCGTTATTTTAAATTATTTAATACTATTTATACGATACTATGATTGTTATCATGCAATTCTATGCTTTGTGGTCATTGTTGGACAATATGCAAAAATTTTATGAATTATGTGAAAAATGTGAAAGACTACCGAAGTATCATCATTAGTATTCCAAGGAGAATGGTAAATGAGTACGAACGAGAAAAATCCCGTTGAACCTTAGGAATAGATTACGATATTTGGGCGTCCGAACTCGTTAAGTTGAGTCCGAGTTCGTGAAATGTAACTGGGAATCCGAACTTGTTAAGTTGAGTCCGAGTTCACTTATGGATGCGAATGCCCGAACTTGTTGAGTTGAGTCCGAGTTCTTGAGATGTAACTAGGCATCCGAACTAGTTGAGTTGAGTCCGAGTTCACTTATGGATGCGAACGTCTGAACTCGTTGAGTTGAGTCCGAGTTCGTGCAATGTAACTAGGCATCCAAACTTGTTGAGTTGAGTCCGAGTTCACTTATGGATGCGAACGTCTGAACTCGTTGAGTTGAGTCCGAGTTCGTGAAATGTAACTAGGCATCCAAACTTGTTGAGTTGAGTCCGAGTTCACTTATGGATGCGAACGCCCGATTTCGTTGAGTTGAGTCCGAGTTCGCTTATGGGCGGGTTACAGGGTAGCTTGGCTACATATGTGGCACTTATGTGCAAACTTTCCATGTACCCGAGTTATATTCCGATGTGTTCAACGGGTAAAATTCTAGTGAAATGGAAGAATACTCAAGATGCAAGTGACGTATTGGTAAGTGTTGTGGAATGGGCACTTTGGACAGGTATGTACTTAACCCTCGGGTTGAGACTTGATACGACAACAATAATGTAGTAAGACGATGAATGATGAATAGAAATGTGATATATGTTTTGGTGATATTATGCTAATGTTGGTTGGTATAATTGTTTTGTTAAGTTATTTGTTATTTGCATGTGAACTTACTAAGCATTTATGCTTACTCCTTCCCTTCTGTTCCTTGTAGTTTTGACAAGCCGGTTTGGAGATCAGGATGGTCGGAGGCACGCTCACACTATCAACGGACCATCTCGGTATGGTGGCTTGCATATTTTGGGAATATGGCATGTATAGCATTATAATCCTTTTGTGTATATAATCTTATGATATAGCTCATGGATGGCATGGAAATGGTTTGAAAATGATTAGCTATTGGAGTGGCTAATCGAGATTATATTTGATAACACGTATGCTTTATGTGCTAACTAATCTATGGAAATCCATAAAATGGTGAAATTGACTATAAAACAGAATCACACAGCAGCAGTGACGTGAGTTTGAAAAATCACTAAAAATAGTAGAGATAGAATTAGATGATGAATAAAATATGGAATTGAATATTAATGAATCTATTTTCATTTGGAAGAAACAAAATAGGTAACATAGTTGTATTTTATGAGATATTTACGTTTTTGTGAAACAGGGTCAGAGCAATTTCTGGATTCCCTGTTCTGACTTTAGAAATTCACCATAATTTATGTAAAAATAATTAGGACTCACAATTTATGTGTATGGATTCCTTATTGAGTCTATTTTTAAGTTAAACAAACGTCATAGTCATTGAATTTCTGTACAGAAAGAAATTTGATTCGTAGTGCACAGCGGTCAGAGTAGCCGAACCCTGAAACAGGGGAGACTTTAACTAATAAACTGTACTAATTGGCCCTACCAAAAATTCTAGAAAAAAAATTAGTAGATAGATATATGAGTCTAGTTTCAGGAAAAATTTACGGATCTTAATTTCGAGTTTCGAAACTTGAGATATGAATTTTTAAGCGACTGTGACGCAGTTGCCAGCTTGTCTGGAAATTTTAAAAATAAATTGTTTGAGCTGTTTAATTAATGAATTAAGTCCGTTAACACCTCGTGCTCGACTCCAGCGATGGTCTCGGGTACGGGGCCGTTACAGAAGTGGCCTCCATTGCATATTTTTTAATTAACCGGTCTCCATCCATTGCTATTGAGAAAAAGACTCCACAAGAAGTATGGTCTAGTAATCCTGCTAATTCTTCTGATTTGAAGATTTTTGGGTGTCATGTGTATGCTAATGTTGACAATGGGAAATCGGAACCTAGATCTATTAAATCTTTTTTTATTGGGTATAAGGCTGGTGTTAAAGGATATAAATTATGGTGTCCTGAAAATAGAAAAGGTGTGATTAGCAGAGATGTTATTTATGATGAAACTGCTATACTACCTAACTTATCTTTTAAAGACTCTTCCAATAAAGACCAGCAAATTCTAAGCACACTATGAAGCAAGTGGAGCTACAGATTAATCTAGAACCTACAACAGAGTCTACTCCTCATTTTAATACAGAAACTCAGAGTAGAGTTGCTTATTCACCACAATATTCTATTTCCAAGAACAGACCTAGAAGATAAATTAAACCTCTAAAAAGGTACATCGAGGCTGATCTCGTTGCTTATGCTTTAAAAGTGGTTGAAGATATATATGCAAATCAAGAGTTGTTTACTTATTTTGAGGTAGTTAGCTGTGAAGATTTAGAAAAGTGGATGTTTGTCATATAAGAAGAGATGGAATCGCTCCATAAGAACAGGACATGAGATCTAGTGAAGCTTCCTAAGGGTAAAAATGTTGTTCATTGTAAATGGGCGTTCAAGAAGAAAGAGGGGGCCTTAGGAATTGAAAAACCCAGATATAAAACAAGACATGTTGCAAAAGGTTACAGTCAAATTCCAAGTGTAGACTTCACAAATGTGTTTTCTCCAATTGTGAAGCATAGTTTGATTTGAACCTTTCTTGGTATTGTGACCATGTATGATTTGGAGCTTAAGCAGTTAGGTGTAAAAATAACGTTTTTACATGGAGAACTTGAGGAAGATATTTACATGAAACAACCAGAGGGTTTTATAATCTCAGAAAAAGACGACTATGTTTGCTTATTGAAAAAGTCTCTTTGTGGCTTGAAACAGTCACCAAGGCAATGGTACAAAAGGTTTGATTCTTTTATAACTACTCATGATTTCAAAAGAAGTAGCTTTGACAGTTGTGTTTATTTTAAGAAAAACAATGATGGTTTTTTTATATATCTACTCTTATATGTTGATGACATGTTGATAGTAGATAAAGATGAAGGAGAGATAAGAAAGGTCAAAGTACAACTTAGTAAAGAATTTGAGATGAAAGATTTGGGAGTAGCAAAGAAGATATTTAGAATGGAGATTATTAAAGATAGAAAAGCATATAAATTATACTAATTTAAAAAGGGTACATTGAGAAAGTTCTTTGCAGGTTCAATATGCAGAATGCCAAGCCTGTTTGTACTCCATTAGTAGCCCACTTCAGACTTTCATTGGCTTTGTCTCCACAATCAGAAAATGAGATTGACTACATGGCACGTGTTCCATATTTTAGTGCTGTGGGATCTCTCATGTATGCTATAGTTTACTCATGACTAGATTTATCATATGCAGTTAGTGCAGTTAGTAGATGCATGGCGAATCCTAGTAAAGAACATGGGAAAGTAGTTCAATGAATTTTCAAATACTTACGAGGTATTATTGATGTTTGCTTACAGATTGAAAGAACTAAGGATGAAGTCATTGGGTATGTTGATTTTGATTTTGCAAGAGACCTTGAAAAAAAATCTCTCACCGAGTATATCTTTACTATTGGAGGTTGCGCAATCAGTAGAAAAACCACTTTACAAACTATAGTTGTTTTGTCAACTATTGAAGCTGAGTACATGGCAATTACCAAGGCTTGTAAAAAAGCTATTTGGTTAAAGAGACTCTTTCGTGAACTCAGTAAAGACCTTCAAATCAATACAATGTTTTATGATATTCAGAGTGCTATATTCCTTACGAAAGATCAAATGTTTAATGAGAGAACAAAGGACATTAATGTTTGGTATCATTTTGTACGTGATATTATTACTCGTGGCGATATTGTTGTCAGCAAAGTTAGTATTCATGATAATCCTACAGCTATAATGACTAAATCACTTCCTATAACTAAGTTTGAGCATTACTTGGACTTGGTTGGTGTTCATTTTTGAAGAATACTCTTAAGGGGTTTCATGGAAGAGGTGAAAAACTTGTTCGTTGAGAGTTCGTGGTGAAAAACTTGATCATTGAGAATTCGTGTCAATGTGAAAATTACTAGAGTTGTGTGATCCAAATTCTAAGAGATTGCTTGCAAGTCAAGTTAAACAAAATATATTTTCTTTCTAAAAGATTTAGTATTTATTAGTAGAATATATTTAGTATTTATTAGCACAATATATTTGACATTGATTAGAATTAAGTTTTTTCAACCTATGTATATATGTAGTCAAAATTCTTCTTGTATCATTCGAATTCGACATTGGTGAATTTTCTTCTCCTCTGCCTGTTATTTTTTTCCGAAAATGTTTCCACGTAAAATCAATGTATTTTTTCTTTCTTTTTCTTTGTGATCTTTCTACATTGTCATTATCAACGTTCAATTTTTAATACTTTGACTTGTAATGCCTAATAAATAAGATATAGTAAAAATGTGATTTGGGTTGTGAAATTTTAACTTGCACCGATGTGAGTGTTTGAACAGCTGTTTAGCAGTCTCTCATAATTGTCGGCAAGTTATAAAAATATAGGTATATCATCCATAGCATTGAGTCATTTCAGGATAGTCCAACTGAAGAGAAAATTTTCAAAATAGGTTCCACGTTGAATCTTGGAACATGAAGTAAATTCACTACATAATTTTATCACTGTAATACAATTTACATAAGACTTTCTAATGTATGATATAACCACATTCAAAATGATATGCTGATGTATGATGAAAACTACAGTGTCACCTTTTCCTAAACATGTTTTCACTAAGGACTTCAAGCTTGATGTTTATCGTATACACTTAAGTTAGCATGAGTGTCCTTGTAACGTTGGCTCAGATATGTTGAGCACCTGATTTGGGGAAACCTGGTTGGAATGTATGCAGCAGTTATGTTAGATAGAACAAGACAATTTAAATCAATGTTAATAAGATTTGGGTGTAAGTGTCAGATACGGGTAGATTTGGTTATTTTAAAGTTTTTTTTATATATATATTTGGAGGATCTTTGGAAGGTCACATGCCTACACCCTTTGACCATGGTACTTCAAGCAAAATGAAGAGTTAGAGCAACTTGGGTTTAAATCCCGTATAAATGTCATAGCAACTACGGGTTTCAAATAGGAGAGATTTTCGATCCTTATCATCTATAATTATAAACAACTGGATACTACAGACTTACTTGGGAGGACTTTTTTCTGTTTTGCAAGTAGGCAAACATTCAACCAGACAGTCATGGTTAGGTTCCACAAAGTATGCAATCTGCCATCAGAAACAAAACACATAAACCTTAGTTTTACTTTGAAGATTATGTAAATGTTTGCAAGACAAAATGTGCCAAGAAAAATCCAGGCTACAATAATCATAAAGAAACTTACAAACTGAGAGTTGGTAGGAACGTAAATTTCAAAGTGCTAGAAAAGCCAAATTTACCTCATTTGTAGTTAATTACCATAGACAGTGAAGAAGTAAATATATAACTAGCACTAAAGTCAAGCATGGGATGTACAAGGAGTGTAACAAGATGAATACAATGGAGCAACTTGATATTGTAACATGAAGACATCATAGAGCATATAATCAATCATGAATATGGAGAAAGGCATTAAAACCTGGATAACAAAGAAAGTTAGGTACTCGGATACTTTTACCAGTTGTTTTTTCCTAGTGCATAATTTTCTCTTTGATGCTGATGTAACTCATGATGATGTAAATTTCAATGCCTTGAACAGATATTAATAAAATTTTACGAGGGTTGTTAAAAAAAAATGGTCTTACAGAATATCTGTCTTGACCATTCCCCAAAACTCTGTGCAAGGTGGACCTGGTAGATACAACAGGGGAAAGATGGTTATAAAAAGGTTGCTTCCAGCCTTTCACAACATGAGATCAAGAAACTATAACATTTCAAAACAAATGAACAGAGTTTACAGCAGTACACATTCAAACGAGGAAAGATGAAATTATGAATAAGCAAAAGAATATTGCAAAGAAACAACGTCTCGGGCACAAAAAAGCTCAAGGTCACCATAAGGCAGCTTTCTCTTAGTGATCCTATGTACATGTAATGATGCAAAAGAACCAAAAGTTAACGGAGTTCTATTTGTTTGAGATGACAGCCTTAAACAACATTTCTCTGCTTTCAATTTATCAAATATAATAAATGGCTAAACTTAAAAGTAAAAGGCAAAGCAGATCATCAAAATTAGTCTAAGCTCTTCAGCATGAGACCCCCGGAAATCCATCATTAATTTCATCTTTAAAAAGGCAGTGTAGACCATAGTTACAACTGAAGCTAGCACATTACTTGAACATACAGTTGCTCCAGCGCTCCAGCATGTCCCCAAGGTTGACTATGAAAGCTCTGAACAAAATCAACCACATATTATGCACATCATATATTGGTGATTAAAAAGTTAAACTTAGCACAAGGGAAGCAAGAATAGAACAATGCAAGGATAGAAATTTAAGAAGATATCACAAAAGAATAATGATAGCAAGCTCGGTGCAGTAAATAATTAGACAAAATTCACTAAAACTGAGATTGGATCCAAATGCATTCTCTACTAAAACCAAATTGCATATCCACAATATGGAAGCATGTGTACAATGTAACCTACAAGCTCAAATCTCTGCTAGCCATCAGTGACTTACCCTTTTATTGGTGTCACATACTCCCATATCTGAGGTTTTGCATCTTTATCCTTGCATATCTGCAGAAAAATCAAATAAACATTTGTTAACTAGTGAATTTGAAGAAAAATGGCAATACAGTCACATGTTATAGCAACTTTCATACTTGTAGACCCATAACATCATCGGTTGCCAAGAGTGTAATAAATCCGAAGTCAGAATGGGCTCCAGCTCCATATATTCCTTTTGCGGGATCAGAAAATTGATCTGAACAGATTATGAAATTCATATAATGATTTATATCAATTGTGTATGACAATAAGATTAATAAAGATATCCTATGATCTTACACCTTCATAGTGTAGCAAGCGCAAGGTGGCAATAGGCTTCCCAAGCACCTCAGGCTTATCAAAGAAATCAACCTCTAGGTCAAGTGCAAGCGCTATGATCCTTGAAACTGCCTTTCCCACCTCTCTAATTGCAAGAAGAAGAAATACAAATTCTTATCAGCCATTTTTCTTTGCACACATTATCATGAAACAAGCATAGATATGTAATCACATAACTTATAACTTACAATGCCTCATGATGAAATTTCTCCATAGTCTGCCTCCAACCAGGCAAAACACCTAACCAGTGCCAAAAGTGACCAAAGCAATTGGTGAAATATTCTTTCAAACAGGTCTTGCAAAATAACCAACCAATGAAAGTTAAAACATTTTACCATCTGCCGGCCAAACATTAGGCCCATTAAACGGCTTCTCGGATTCAGGATCATTTTCAGGCACGTCCACGCCTATGTAATACCCCTCTTTGTAGTCTCCTACTACCCGAACAGGGGAAAAAAAGCTTTGATACTATAGTTGCACGCAAACTATTGCACCAGTGATGAATATGAAAAATAGACCAAATGATGCAGTTATACAGAAATACAAACGTTAAAGAGAAAGAGTTGCTGACCATGCACTTGATTGTCAGGGTCAAGAAACTCATCAAACATGGGAGTGTAGCCTCTATGTTTCTCATTCCTCAAAACTTTCAGTTTCTCGTTTAATGGCAAATAAAAAAACTTCTTGCTTTGAGCAAATACTTCATCCATAAATTCCTGGCTTATCCCATGATTTACAACATAGAAAAATCCACAATCCAAGCAAGCCTAAACCCACCAAAAAAAAAAAAACCAAACTTCTATTATGGGGTTGTCTGATAATCACCAAGGCATCAAAATATCAACTTCAAATCATCGAAACAGTTGAAAAGGAAACAGAAACCAGTAAATTCATATGACAAGTACAACAAAACACAGAAGCCAAAAAGATACAGAGGGGAACCAAACCTGCTTTAGTAAAGCAACGGATTCACCAATATCAGGATTAGATAGATCGATACAATTGATGGTTGAGACTTTGATAGGAGGTTCGGGTCCGCTTTGCTTCTGACTTTCCATTTTGCTTTCTCTTTTCGGCGCAGTTGGTTTTCTGCTTTTGTTAGTTTAATGATCTAATAGTTTAGAAATTCGAGATGAGAGTTTATAGGTTGAGAGACCAACGGCAACTTCTCGGTAATGTAAGTGGGACACGCGTTTTCTGGTTCACATAATTTAAGGCGGTAGGTTTTGTTTTGCATTTCTATATTACTTATCTAATATTTTTCACCTTAATTTCTAATTTCTAAATAAAAGTGATTCTGACATTGGAAAACACGAGTTGAAGTAGGAACAATATTTTTTAAAATATTAAAATTTGAAAAATTATAAATTTACATTCAAACAAAGTTTTATTTTTTCTATAAAAAAATTATTTTAATATTTTTTTAATACTTTAATATCTCTATTGATGATATATATATTAATAATGTTATTACCTAAATTAGTGTCATAAGTTAACTTAACATTAATTCAAGATTGATGGCAACACCATCATAAATAATTGTATTTATTTAGTATTTGTAATTTTATGTATTTATGTGTTTAAATTTCGTTTCATTCTTAATTCAATATTTTTTATTTTAATATCTTACATATTTTATTTGTAATTATTAACTAACTTCCAACCATGTATTTCATTATTTATTATATGTTAATTTTTAACAAATTTATATATTCTAAATATATAATTTTCACGTAAATATATAATTAATTGAATTTTTAGATAATAATAAAAGGTTAATTCGTTTTAATAATTAAACTAGTATGGCAGAGGGTTATCATAACTAGATTAGACCGAATGATTAAATTGAAAAATGTCTGATTAACAATTTAATCAGTGACGAGTTTTGAACGGTTTAAAGAAATGGAAACAGAGAGTCAGGTAACTTAGCTAAAACCCTTCTAAACCGCTTTTAGAAGATGTTTTGGTTTTCTATTTTTCCCCCCTTAATTTTCCTGTCCAATTTTGTTTTATTTTTTAGCCAACCCATCCTAAAAATCAATGGATTCAAACCTAGGTTCTTTTTTCCAATTCTATCCAAACTCTAGTATTTCATTTGTTCGCTTCCGTTTGCTACCATTTGTTGGCATTTTCTTCAATCTTCATCATTGATTGGTTTCTATGAGCTTTATTAGACAGAGGTGTTTAAACTTCGGTTAAAATTTAATTAACTGATCAAATTGATTTAATTCGGTTAATTGATCTAATTCGATCGGATGTCAGTTAAAAGTTTTTTAGAATTTTGATTAACTGTTAATTTACTTCGAAATCGGTTAATTAACCGAACTTAATAAATAATATTATATATTATATATATTAGACTATTACTAATTTAGTTAATTTGGTTAATTCGGTCAAATGAACATTATTAATTTACTTTTTTTGGATATATTTTATACTTGTTTTAATGAATATATATATATAAATTTCGGTTAATTCACCGACCGAAATAATCAAGATATTTCGGTTCGGTTAACAATTAAAGAATTAAAAAGTTTAATTAATTAATTAATACTAGTTTAATTAATTAATTAATACTAATTTAATTTAATTAACCGTTTGAACATCCCTAATATAAACTTAATCATTCGGTAGAATTAAGCATGGACTAATGTCCTTGAAGATGTAGAGAAAACAGACTAGCCAATAAGGAGCAATAGTCAGATCGAACCACAAGGCCAAACAACCTTAGGTAAGCACCATAGACATCTATTAATACTAATATTATGATGTTGATCAGGTATGACCATACACTTAACCTCACACGATTTCACTCTTTCATCAAGTTTTATTGACTTAAGCATAAAAAAAATACTCCAACGTACAAACTTTGATGACCTTTAATTTATTTCCTGCATTGCAAATAATCTGAAATGTTAACAAATTGATCTAGATGATTGACATAAGAGATGGATTCAGAATTTTAATTTAAGGGGTGAAATTTTTAAATCCAAACAATTTTTTTTAATGTAAAAAAGTGTAAATTCTTCTCAGATTCTCTTTTTATCAAACAAATTAATTTAATATTTTTTAAAAAAGCATGAACGATTTAACTATAAAAAAATTAAAAGAAAAAATCACACTATAGAATTAAATATTTCTTTCCGATATGCAAAAAAGAATAACTAATACTATACTAAAATTTTCATAAATACCATTATAATTCCAAAAATTAAATGTAAAAAACTTGGCCTTAGTCCTATTTATCAATACTAGGCATCCTAAATTGCACCCTCCATTTTTCATAAGATCAAACTCATCAATGATAGAATTTGTTGAAAATTCTTGATCTATATCTTTTTCGATGTATGCAACCAAGTAAGTTGAAAGAAAATCATCCTCCATTCTGTTGTGAAACATTGTCTTCACAATTTTTATGGCGGAAAATGCTCGTTCGGTTATTGCAGTAGACACGAGAAGAGGATAAATACTTGAATTATTTGTCTTAGCTAGTACTTGACACAACTTGACAACTATAGAAGCTTTCTGCAACCTACGCTTTGATGAGCATCAAGTTAAAAATACTCCAATTGAATCTTCATGTGTAGCTTTTCTTGCTCCATAAAATCGTCCAGATAAAAATCATTCATAAGCTTGCAAATATCTTCCACCCGAAAAGCTTTGTAATTATCACATGGATCCAAAGTGGAGCTAAGAACAAGTAACTTCATTACCTCATTATTAAAGCGAGAATTCATTTCTGTTAACAATGAATCAATACCAACAATGAATATATCAAATCGATATTGATGCTGAATTGTGAGGTTAGACCTCTGGATGCAAGATCGACCTCGACTAGTTTTGTATGAAACACTTAAATTGGGGAATTCTATCTCATGAACTTTACAAGATAACTTCACTTTATCAAACAAATGATCCCATCCATATTCTCTAAATTTCTAGAGAAGTGTTTTAGTTGATGACACCAGCTGCATCGTGTTTAGTATATCTTATGATTTATATTGCCATGCTTGACAAAGATCATCAGTGATTCCAAGTATCTTAATCATGAAATGCAAGAAAAAAAATTCAACGGATGTCATTGCATCATATATTTCATCAGCTTCACTCGTTTGAGTAAGGTTATCGAACTTGATGATGTCTTGTAATACAACACAGACGAAATTGAACTTCCTCATCAAGCTATTAAGAAAAGCTAAATGAGATCCCCATCTGGTATTGCCTGGACGTTAGAGAGTACCGACTTGATTTTTTCCTTTGCCTATTTCAAGCTGACCACTGCCAATCAACTCCGCAATATGAAATGCCTCAATGTCTTTTAATTGATTATGTCTTTGCTTGAAAAACCAACCAAATTGATTATAATAGTCAATTATGAAAAAATTGACAAATAGGAATAACCTCCTTGGATGCAACTGCTAGAGTTAATTGAAGACGATAAGCGAGCCAGTGAACATAGTATGCAAATCGGCACATTTTAGCAAATAACGCTTGCAAGCCATTCCATTCGTCACGTATATTACTTGCACTTTCATATCCTTGACCACGGATATCATCCACATGAAGGCAATGATATAAAAGAAGTTCACAAATTGCATTTTTTAAAGCTAACGATGTGGTGTCCTTCACATGTACCAAATTAAAAAATCGTTCACGTATAAAACCTTCTTTATCAACAAACTACAATACAATTGCCATTTGTTATTTCTTTAACTCATCACGAGATTCGTCCACTATAATGCAAGACTTTGAATCTCCAATCCCTTCCCAAATGAATCCCTAGATTTTACTCTCCAAAATAGAAAGAATGCCATTCTAAACAGTCGAACTAACACACTGTGCATTTTGAGGGGTATTTTGTAAGACAATTGCCCCGACATCGTCATCATAAAAAGTCATGAGTTTTATTAGTTCAAGAAAGTTACCTCGATTTCTTGAATCTTCTACTTCATCTCGTCCCCTAAAGGTACAACCTTGAAATACAAGCCACTTGACAGCATCTATTGACACCTTGAGCTGTGGCCGATTTCTTGCAACTTATTTAGAATTTTGTTTCTCAATAATCCACTCAATATTTTGCAAGAAATTCTAAAGATCGAGATATTTTTTCATTGCATTCTTATGTAAAGAATTTGCATCCTTACCCACATAAGTAACACAAGGACATTTAGAGCCTTCAATAACCTTCTTCCATGATTGATAAGTGATGAAAGTAACATATTTTAAACCCATTCTTAATGCGTTTTTGGATTATTATTTATGTTAATTGGTGAATTTTATAATCCTAATCCTTTGAATTCATGTTTCTATACTTAAGAGAGCATTTGGGAGCAAAAGGAGCGAAAATTGAACAAATAGAGTAGATTTTAGGAGCCATACAGTTGTGTGAGCCACACAGGCTGGACACACTGCCATGTGCCAGATCGTGTCGATTTCACGACTTGCATCCCAAAATCATGGAAAAACACAATTTTTAGGCTTTCTGGGCATTCTAAAGTCTATAAACACCAAATAGAATAAAAGAGAGGGGAGCCATTAGAGAATATTGAAGAAAATAACTCGACGAACACCATTAGAGCCAACTCTGAAGCAGATTTCCATCAAGATCGAAGACTTCCTTTTAATTTCTTTTGAAGTTTTTATGAGTTTCTTTATTTCTTATGGTTATTCTGACTTTGAGATGTTTTTATTCACAATCATGAACTAATTCCCTAGATACCTAGAGAAGATGAACCCTATGATGAATTCTATTATTTGATTTTTGTTTTATGTGATAAATACTTGATTCTTATTCTTAGTTATGTGTGCTTATATCTTGTTTTAATATTTTCGGGATATTAATTCAAGTTTAATATACTTAAATCAGAGGACGAAAAGTCTCTATTTAAGAGTAGATCTAACATAAGAGTTGCATGCAATCCTAGAAATAGGATAACATAAATATACCGAATTAGAGTCAAATCTAATAGGGGAATCCATAGATCGAGTTAATGCGATAATAGGGTTTTAATAAGAAAGAAGTTTCAATTAATCAACCTAGAGTCGGTTTCTCTTACTCTAGAAAGAGATATTAGCATAATTTAAGGATTTCTACAGATCAAGATACTAAGTGAATAAATCGTTTAATTCAGATTCATATTCTTTTCTGGGTATTGTTTCTCTCATTGGTTATTATTCAATTATTTTCCTGATTTACTATCTATTGAGTTCTTTAGTTAAATTAATTTAGTAATTTTTAGTTTAAATCAATCACTCCAAATTGTAAGCTAAATAATAGGAAAACAATAATTACAAATACTTTTAGTCCTCGTGGATACGATATCTTTACTCACCGTAGCTATATTATTTATCAATAGGTGCACTTATCATAGACACGACAATGTGCGAGACACAGCCTGTTACATGGGCATGTGTGAGACCGTGTGCTCTGCACAACCTCGCACATGAGCATAGGAGAAGCGAAGTAAGATCACATACGGCTTGCACACACTGGCGTGTCTGAGGCTGTGTAACCACTAGGCTTAAATTTTAAATCACACATGGGCTAAAGAAACACCACACAAAGCCATGTGGCCTAACATGTACCTTTACATGACCGTGTCCCCCTTTTTAACCCCAAAACCCCAATTTTGTTTTTCTTTTTACCTTGACTTCTTCCTCCCAACACTCCAAAAACAAAACCCTAATCGTCACTCCTTATAGCCCTCTGATACTGCCGACCCCATTCGATCCTACGTCCCTCACCGCACCACTGCTCCCCACCTCCGAATGCCCCCTTTTCCCATGGCTCACCCATCCCCCCTCCTTTTCAATAAAAACTAAATAATTATTGGTCAAGAAACCATAATTAAGTTTTAAAAAATTTAAAATAAAATTAAATAAAAATATTAAAAATATCAACTCCAAAAAATAATTAAAATATTCAACATCCTCCAAATAATAAAAGTAAATTTAAATTTAAAAATAAGTACAAATAATATTACAAAAACATTTTAATGTACTTCAATCTATCATCTTTGTCATCATCTTCAATCAATAGAGATTCTTGTTCGCTAACTTGTTTAATATCTAATGCACTTAATTGCATTTACATTACATTTCATTAGGGTAAGTAGAATAGGATTGTAATGGAATAGAGCTGTAATCAGTAATCCAGTTGTTTGGTTCAATGGAATAGAATAAAACTATAATAGTATTATTATGTTTGGTTGAATGGAATAGATGTTGTAATAGCATAAGGAAAAAGACTTAAATGATTAAAGTACCATTAGTAGAATTTTTTTAGATAGATGATTATTGTTGTTGTTATTAAATTTTAATAAGATTATTATTAAACATAATTTAATATAAATAATAAAAAATAATTTAATCATATTTTAACATAATTATTATTAAATACAATTTAATAACATAATATATAATTTAATAACATTTTTAATATAATAATTAATAAAATATTAATAAAAATCATAATATATAATATTATAAAAATAATATATAAACCTACTTTATTAATTTTAAATTGCAATGCATATTACATGTGCTAAAATATCATTAGCGAAACAAATAATTTAATTATCTTCTAAACTAAAAAGCAAACTATTAGAAGTAATAAATAGCTTAAAAATTAAATTTTACATCCAAACATAATGTTCATACATTAACAAAAGGTTACATATATTCAAATCATTATTGCAAGACCAATTCTTTTACACCTCTCACTTTGTACTATTAAAGGTAAATAACCCATTACTACAATATATTGAAGTGTTACATATCTTCAAATCATAGTAAACTTCAATATTAATTTCAATAACATTAAAACAAAATCAAAGAATTTAATTGCAAAAGACTTTACAGTGATTTAGTGAATAAATGAATGGTCTAGCTATGGGTGGAGGAAGCAATCAAACAAGCCAAAGAAGAAGAGGAAACAATAACACACTGTAGAGCTGATCATGGGCTGAGCAAAGGCCCGCCCGAAAAATGAGAGGGTTTGGGCAAAAATATAGTCCCGAAATGAGTTTGGACAAAAAAGAGGCCCGTTTAAAAAATGGGCCGAGCCTCGGGCAAGATTTTTTTGGCTCGGGCCCGGTCCGAATTATATAATAATTTATATTTTATTTTATTTTCCATCATTTTAAATTTTTAATATAACCATTTTTATTATATTTTCAATTTACGTATTGTTTTAAGAATTATTTTAATATCATTTTTTATTTGTTTTAATATTTGTTTTTATGTTTTTAAAAGTATTTGATTTATTATATTTTAAATTTTTTTATTTAATAAAATAAGCTAAAAAACTTTAATATGGGCTGGGCCGGGTCGGGCTCAGGCTTAACAATTTTATTTTGGGCAGGGCTTGGACAATTTTTTTGGCCCATATTTCGGGTCAGGTCAAGCCTGGGCCTAAAAAATGGGCCTAAAATTTTGTTTAGGTCTAGCCCGACCCATGATCAGCTCTAACACACTGTTAATGAAAGATAAACAATACATATTAAGAATCTTTGCAAAGCACGAAATAGAAATTACAATTATCTTTACAAATAAAAAACCTAAAATTAATTTCTTTACCAAATTTCATTCAACAAAATTAACTCTTTTTTTAGCAAATATGTAACGGCCCGTTTTCAGTAGAATCAAAATAGTGGTTTTGGGACCACAACTCCGATGTCATAAAATTTATTTTAATATTATTTTGGGTCTACAGCATGTTAGAATTATGGTATAAAAATATCGTTAAGAAATTTTATCGTTTGTATGCTCAATTTGTGAAAAATGACTAAATCGCATAAAGTGCGAAAGTTGTGTTCTATTAGCTAAAGGTCTTAAATAGCTATAGAACTTTAAATTGGAGGTCCTTATGTGATAATTAGACCGAAATTGTGTTAGTGGATGTGCATGGCATGGTATTTGCGAAAATTTTAAAGTTAGGTAAGGGTAAAAAGGCTATTAATGATAAAAATAAAATAATAAAAAAATAGTTATCATCTTCACACATACATGAGCTGAAAATTTCAGAAAATAATGGCCATTTGAGAGCTTGAAATTTTGGAAAAGAAAATCCCTTGCATGTAAGTGCTATCTCATCCCGTTTTTGTTGATTTTTATGTTTTCAGGATTGTTGTAGCTTAAGCTAGCTAACTAGGGGATTAAATTGCAAAATATTGAATAGTTTGAGATTTTCCATTGATTTGTATGATAGGTTTTTGAATTTTAATGGAAGAATATGAGTCCTTGTTGTTAATTAAACAACTTTTGTTAAGGGACTTTTGATGAAATTGTCAAATACGGGCTAAATTGAGAAATGTGAAAATATTGTGTTAAATGTGTGAAATTTTGAATTGTCTGGGCCGTTATAGGCTTATATAGAATTCGGCTAGGCTTGTATTGGGAAGAAATGACATGAATTTCATTTTACGAGCTTGGGGACTAAATTGTAAAAAGGTCAAAAGTATAAGGGGAAAATGGTAATTTTGCCATAACCTGAAATTTGATTGAATTGAATAAAATAAGTATTGAATTAGTTAAGTTTGATGATTTAAATCAAGAAAAGCCATGTTCGAAATTAGATTGGGGAAAAGATAAAATGGTAGATTGATCGGTCGATTTAATCCGTACAAATTCGAGGTAAGTTTGTATAGTTAAACATTAAATGTTTATTTATTTGATTGATGAATGATATCTTAGAATTATTCACATTGATTGTTGAACTTTGAAATGAAAATTAAATGTTCAAACAAGTACATCGCAAGATTGAGTACAATCATCTTATACAATTGATGAATTAATGGATAAAAATATGGTTGGACCATGACAGTATTTGTATGTGAGACCATAGCCAAGCTATGGCATTCAAATGATAAGATCATAATTGGGTTATGGCACTACGAGTGTAAGACCATGGCAGGGCCATGGTAATTTATGTGTAAGACCATAGTTGGACTATGGCACAAAGAAAACGATGTACTCATATCCGTAAGTTGTTCTCAAATTTGAAAAAAAAAAGAGGTAAATATATTTATCGATATTTAAATAATTCAATGAGCTCAGTGATAACACGAGGTGATCCAAGTTAATATGAATTAGGATGAGTAGTTGTGAGAAATACGGAAAATAATATATAGTGATTGAATTCATGCATTACTAACCTACTTATGTTTACGTGATAGGCTATTGGTCAAATTGGAATTTGTCTATGTTTAATTATGCTTATTTAAATTGTAGATGAATTGGTAAGTTATATTGATTAGTTATACAAACTTACTAAGCTTAATTGCTTACTCGGTTTATGTTTCTGTGTTTTATAGTATTTCAGAAGCTTGCTGGATTCGGAAGTCGTCAGAGATTGTGTCGTACTATCAAACTCTATTTTGGTACTTTGGACTTTACATTTTGGGTTAAATGGCATGTACAGGTGTTTTGGCTAAGGTGGCTTATATGTTTCATGTTGTCTTAGTTATGAAATTAACTATGTGATTTGGCTTATTTTAGTATATTTGGATATGTAAATAATTGTAAATGGCCTTATGACATGATATGTATAATTGCTATGTGGAATGTGTGGTTTGTGTATGATATAAACTTGATATTGGTTGGGTTGAAGTGTCTATTTATGCCAAGGTTGTATGTGCATTGTTGAGTTAGGTTGGCACCACTTTGGGTGAGGAAAATGACTTGGAAAATAGCCTATTTTTGTCTACGCCGGTAAAGACACAGGTGTGTGTCTCGGCCGTGTATGACACACGGCTAGGTAAGACGGCCTTGTGTCCTCTGATACTATTTAGAAATCAAGTCACTTTCTCCACACAGCCTAGCTCACGGGCGTTTGGCTTGGTCGTGTGGCACCAGTTAGTATACTCTCTAGTTTTCACACGGCCTGGCACATAGGCGTGTACACGGGGTTAGAAATAGCCTGTAGCACGGACGTGTCCCATAGTCACACGAGTATGTCCCCTATCCACATGGGCGTTTGACCTCTGCACTTTGAAAAATTTTCCATGTTTTTATAAAAATTCCTTGAGTGCTCGATTTAGTCCCGAACTACTTCTAATGTCTATTTGGGGCCTCGAGGGCTTGTATTAGGGACTATATAAATGATTTTGAATGCATTTCGATTTGAACGGGAATTGTGAATGAAATGTTTGAATGATTGAGTTATAAGTCCAGTAATGCTCTATATCCTTGTTCATACGTCGAATACGGGTTAGAGGTGTTACAAAATGATAATGTCTTGAACAAAAATTATAATTGTTTTAAAAATGATATTTAAAGATAACTAATTACTTTAAAATATTTCATGGCAACCAAATTGGGATTAAAAGTTAAAAATCACATATACATTCATACAGACACGTAGGTACTATATACATATAGCATCCAGTTCCATAAAGCCCCAATACACAACGGATGTAAAATAGAAGCTAAAAGACTGCATTTTCAAAAGACAATCAAATTAATGGCAATCCTATTTTGCGAAAGCCATTGATAAACCTAAAATAAGAGCTACTTGGGGGAATGAATTTTGGATTGTAAAGCAATACACAGCGGATGTAAAGTAGATGCTAGATGACTGCATTTTCAAAATTACGAATCTCAACATGGGAAAGCATTGTAGGGTTTAAATATGCGAGTGTCACAGCAATGCCATCGGGGTGTAGCCCTGGTGTATAGAATGAAATTTTTCCACAAAACTTACAGAATGTATGTTTCGCGGTGTGAGTTCCAAAAGTGTATGTAGTAATGAACTACTCCGAATCACCCAAAAGCTCGAACCTTTGATACAGGACAACGAAGTGAACGTTCCCTCTTATGGAATAGTCAGAACAATTGAATTTCCAACCAATAACACTAGTAGTGCTTGGACTTTCCATCTTACTTTCTTATAGTGGCAACCGCCATTATGCAGTACTAATTCGGTTCCATGCCGACAACAGCTAGGACAAGTGCAAACTTTATCCTAATGTAACAACCCTAACCCTCTTCCATCTTCGAGTTGGCTCACAGAGTATTACAATAACATTCTAAACATTTAACAGTTCATATGATAATTATTCAATCATGATTACAATTAATCAATCTCATTCCATTCATGAGCTAATATACATATACGGACCTAAAAACGAATCTATGGCCCTAAGAATATATTGGAAACATTTCAGGGTCAAACCACAACATATTGAAAAAGTAAGGAAAAATTGTAAAAAAAATTTGGAACAGGGGACACATGGTCGTGTGAAATGCCCCAGATCGTGTGACTTTTGGAATTGGGGCACACGTCCGCGTGTGTTGCCCGTGTACGACACATGGTCGTGTGACAAACCATGTCTCAAGCCGTGTACACCTTAATGTACCTTAAAACTCAAGTTTACCAAATTGTGGTTTCTTGAACACTAAGCAACCAATTCATCAATCATATAACCTAATCAAAACATAATTAAAAGTGTAAAAACAACCATCTTGAATTCTTAATCAATATACCATTCAAACTCACCTCAACCATGTATTAAACAATCAAGTAAGCCATTTGAATCAAAGCACTATCTAATATCTACCATATGCACTCAATCATCAACAAAATGCCAAACATAAATATACATTGATTCATTATTCTAACTCAAGAGTGGTAAACATGTTAGAAGGCTAATACCTAATTCAACACTTCCATGTCAACCAAATTAAATCACCAATTTCAATAGGACATCTAGCTTATTTAAAGAAAACACCATTTCCAAACATTTACAAATATAAATATAATTATATCAAAATATCTATATCATTTACCAAGATTATAAGTTATATATCATACACGTAACATTCATCCAAATTATCTATAGACGAAATATTTTAATCAACTAATATGCCTAAGTACATGCCAAAAACACAAAAGAGGACATCACCGATGTTGAGTACAGGATTCTTGTAGGATGTTGAGTTGAAGTCTACTATTTATCTAACCTGTAAACATGGAAACCAATCCACATTAAGTAGATTTCACTTATTTGAATAACCACAAGTATATCTAAAGCATTTGAATTTATTTCACAACTTTAATCATCTAATTCAAGAAATATATCATATCTTCCAATGAATAAATATATATACATAAGTAAATATAATTCTTCCTTAATAATACCTATAACCAACTGTCTTCAATGGTTCATATAACCTTAATGTATAGTCCAATCGATACATGGCACCTGGTGCCTAGTGGATAAACTATAGAAGAGTTTGCGCCTAATGTTTGTCGGATAAACCGACAAATGTGTTCCTAGCACTAGTTAGATAAACTGACGGAAGTTGCACCTAACTCTAGCCAGATAAACCGACAAATATATACCTAGCACTAGTCAGATAAACCGACAAATGTGTGCCCAACACTAGTCAGATAAATTGACAGAAGTTGTGCCCAAAACTAGTTGGATAAATCGACGAATAAATATTGAGCCCAGCTCTAGTTTGACATACCAACGATATTTGCACCCAGTGTTAGTCGGATAAACCGACGAATAAATACTTATTTATTTTCACAATTTCCTCATTCATTAATTAACATCACCATTCAAATATGAACATAATATTGTATATCAAGTATTTAAATAACATCTAATTATTAATTAAATAAATTATTAATAAAAAGGTTAAGTTCGAGACTACGAACTTACCAAAATACAATAAGTGCTACGAATCAAAGACGTCTACTCAGTGATCTTTTCCTTCCCACGGTTGATACCCGATCTATTCTTCTCTTTATCAAATTAACAAATTAATTCCATTACTTAATTTGAATATCATACTTGTTTTCAATTAAGTTAATTAACCTTAGATCATAGTTATACTTTTACCCTCAACAATTGAAATTTACTCAACTTAATCATTAACATCAAAATTAGCTTAATTGCCATCTTCATCTAATTTCCATAACTAACCACATATACAAATAATTTATTAACAATCCCTAAATTCTTGAATTTTATAACTTAACGCCATGCTAGTTTAATTTATAGCATTTAACTCCTTGAAAGCTAATACTAATAAAACTCATAATACAAAATATTTTACTTGCTCACTTAACTTAGTAATTCAACTCAAATTTCCAGCACAAAGAACAATTCACCAAAACAGTCCCTAGACTTCACCAAAATTAACAATTTAACCCCTAATTCTATCAAAACAACTTCAAACATTAGAGTTTTTCAACAATGGCAGCTTCCACAAAGGTCATAATTTCTCAAAATTTCCACATAGGTAATCTACTATATGATTTTAAGGTTCCAAAAATATAAAGTTTAATTAAAAATAATCAAATCATACCAATAAAGTTGAGCTTCAAAAATGAAACTTAAAAGCCGAATGGTGCTAACCTTTTTCTTCTCCAAATCGGCATGCAAAAGAGATGAAGCTTTAATTTTGTTTCTCTTTCCTTTTTCTTTCCCCAATACTCTATTTGTTTCTTTTATTTTATTCATATTTTCATTTCATTTTTATTATAACTTAACATAATTACTTATTTAAGCATTATCATACAATTAACTTATATCCATTAACCAAAACTCATCAAATTAAAGGACTATTTGTTTAAATAGTCCCTTATTCTAATCCCACTTTGAAATTTAATACTAATTACTAATTTATCACCCACTCATTTTAATTTAATAATTCAACCC
Source organism: Gossypium hirsutum (assembly GCF_007990345.1). Taxonomy (NCBI): domain Eukaryota; kingdom Viridiplantae; phylum Streptophyta; class Magnoliopsida; order Malvales; family Malvaceae; genus Gossypium; species Gossypium hirsutum. The sequence goes on from NC_053429.1 coordinate 16,488,476, forward strand.
CCAAGAATATTTATACTCAAACTTTTGACCCTTTAAATAAATTTCACATCTTTGCATTCAATATATATATACCATTAAATCCTTAATCCAAAACCTCCAAATTTTAGTTTTCCCCAATCAATTCCCATCAAACCAATGTATATTATTTTACAGCATTCCCTTAATCACTATAAATCACGATTTAAATCATGTTATTTTGAATTTACAACATTTTAAGTCCCTAGAAATTAATATCAACAAAAATCACCACTCAATTTGACCAAATTAGCCCATAAGGCTTATAATTTACTCATCACCTCAAAGACATTTAACATTCTTAAAAAAACAGTACCTACACTCTTCATGATTTATCAAATCAGTCCCTACTTAAGATTGGTCTAGCTTCAACAATTTTAAAAGTGTAAAATTTGTTAAAGTGGTAGCTCAAACACGTACATATATATAAATATAATTTCATAATCACTCACAAATTTAACATCCAACAAAATAACACCGAACATTTAAAATTTTCATCAATTTCATGTAAAAATAACCAAAATTCACTAACCAAATTAAACATGCAACAAGAGCTCTTGGCCGTGCAACTTCTCCCTTCTTTCCTTTTTGTTTCGGGAAAAAGAAAATTAAAGAAAATTTTTGCTTGGCTTTCCCCTCCCCACTAACCATTATCTCCCATCTATTATTAATATATATATATATATATATATATCCTTTTATAACAAATTTTAACTTAATTATCATACTAACTTAACACATGTGATACTTTTAATATTTACTAAAACCGTCCACCATCACACACTTATATAAATAACGGCTTATTTATTTAATAAGTCCCTTAATATAGATTCATCTTATAATTTAGTATTAATTCTTACATTTATGACTTATTTAATTTAGCCCCTTTACTTTAATTTAACACTCTTTCATCAAAATTACATAACCAAAAATTTAATTCACTTCTAATATAACTCTGTAAACATTTAATAAAAATATTTACGAGCCCGATTTAGGGGAACGAGGTCCTAACACCTTAATTTCCAAAGCATCAACTTTAGAATTGATACACTTGTACCTTGTCTAACTTTCTAATAATTAAAATTATTAGATCAACATCAATATAATACTGTTATACCTTCATAATTATGAATAAATAATATTCACTAATTCTATCTTCGGAAAACAACATTCTGAAGCCATCGTTTTTTACTTCAATGACTTTTGGGTCATTACACCTAAAGTTGATTTGTAATTACTAACTCAATTCAAATGCAATAACATCCTAACAACCATCATGCAATGAAACCATTAATCCCAAATCTTCGTAACTCATCAAACTCAATTCAAATGCAGTAGCATCCTAAATACCATCACTATCATTAATCCCAAATCTTCATAATTCAGTTCAAATGCAATAGCATCTTAAGAACCATCATGCAATGAACTATTTCCACTTTTCTTTTAACCCCACAAAAATGCATAAATATGAACCAATGAAAAAGTGAACACAACAACAACATCAACCTTTCATCTTTAAGAGAAAAAATAATTATCAAAAACACCTTACATGAAAAGGAAAAAAATCCAAAAATCAACAGCTTATAGCACTTAAAAGAGAAAAATCAAAAACCTGTTTCATTTGAGGAAAATCTTGATCCCAAAATAGGCAAATAAACTCGTGATTCGACATACTAATTTGCATAAGCAAAAAAAAAAAACAATCATCAGTTTTAAGGTTACCTATGTTGCACAAGCTTCTTTGAAAATTACTTGCTTTCGGTTCAAGAAATCTGAATCAGTACTGAGAGATTGATTAGCAATTCTATGATCTGGTGTTCTTCAATTGAGTCTGGATTTTTTCCTTGCTGAAGATTTTGCCCTTAATTAAGAAATTTTTATGATCTCGATTCCTATGAGAAAAAGATTGAAGAAGTTGGTGAGGAGCAATGGTGTTTTAGGGCTTTGGAAAATGGAGAAGGGAATGAGGGCAAAAATGAAAAAATAATAATCTTTTAGCATTCCTACGTGTTTTGAATGGGCAATTTCGAGGTTGGGGCAAAGAATGTTATTCAGTATCTATTCAATGATTAGTGAGAATAGAAAACTAAACATCAACACTTATAATAGGTATTCCACTGAACCAAACAATAATTTAAATATACGTGTATATATATTATAGGTTAAATTCATTTTTCTTATAGATATTTTCTACTATCACATCATACTTGATTACTAGATTTTACCAATTATTAAGTGAGTGAAGAAAAAACAGTAATTAATTTAATGATTCTTTTTTCATTCTAAGTAACATTTTGTATCATTTATCTAATCAATGGCCAAGGCTGGAAAGACATTTGAGCAGGTTGAGAATTAAATTATAAATTTTTATAGGGATTAAAAGGTTATTTTAACTTCATACTAATTCATAATTTTATAATTTTACGAAGGACTTAAAAAGCAATTTTACTGTTTTAGCCAAAACTGCTAACACGTTAGATTCTATCTTATAAAGTTATTATAATTTAATTTTAAGGTCAAAATACGCTGTTAGTCCCTGTATTTTGAATAAAATTTGAGATTTAGTCTATATACTTTAAAATTTAAAAATTTAATCCTCTTACTGTTTCAATTTAAAAACCCTAGTCCAATCATTATTGTCATTGGTAATTTTTGTCAAGATTTTCCAACTTAACATATTATTTTCCATCAATTATATATCACACCATATGAGAACAACCTAATTAAATTTCTAAATTGTTAAATTTTGATAAAAAAAATACTTACAATTTTAGTGATAATATTGAGATTTTAAAATCAATAAACTAAAGGGACTTTTTTTTTGAACTTTTAAAATATAGGAACTAAATTCCAAATTGTATACAAATACAAAGACTAATAACATATTTTAACTTGATTTCAATTATCTTTTAACTTTTCACTAATTGATTTAAAGTCATTGAATCATTAAAATAGAATTAGCAACCTTGAATGCTAAAGATAAACAAAAAAGAAAAAAAAATTAGTACAATATGAAAAAGAGAAAGTGGCACACCTACCGTGAGTTTCACTTAAAAAATTTAGGAAAAGCTTTTACTTGGCTCGTGAATCTCAATGCAATTGACAAACACGTTTTATTGATGTTTAGGAGACTTGTTGATCTGCTAAAGACATGCCTACACATAATTCTGAGTCTCAACCATACATTTAATGATTTTTCTAAAAAGAAAAAGTTGTCGAGCATTCAATTAATGTTCTTTGATATTTCTAATAAAAGAAATAATGTAATTTTGTTCATATTACCCTTCTTCTTCCATTACTTCATTTATTTCAACATCTTAAATGCAGATTGAAGCTTATATTAATTAGTATTCACATTTAAGAGTTAAAGAAGAGGTATGATATAAAAAAAAATAAATATGATAAAAATCTATAAAAAATTAATATTTTATTCATCGTTTTTTACAATACAAAAAATTATATTTTTATATACTCTAATTGAGTAGATGTTTCAAAATGAAAAGATAAGTTTATCTATTAATAGTTAGGTGCTATTTATATATAAATATAATCTTATTTTGGTAGGATTTGTCTTTTTATCTATATTAGATTTAATTATAAATAAATATATAAAATTAAAATAAAATAGAAGATATAAATAAAAAATTAGTTTTGGAATAAATATAAAAGTCACAAATTCAAATTCACCAAATTTTATCCTTAATCTCAAGTTTCCTTATTTCATGTGTTGGGTGGCTCACTTCTCCTTTAATATGTGGTTGAAAGAGGAAGGTAGAGAAGGATAAGGTTGCTTCCCCAATTATTTCTAATTGTCCATCTTCTGGGTTTTGAAAACTAAAAGAGTATTTTTCCACCATATCATTTTAAAAACCTAAATCTTTGTTAAAACGAAAAGAGAATAAGCAAATCAGAGAAATTGTATGATTTTTTTTTAACGCAGTGTAAAAAGAAATTGAAGTTATCAAATTAGATCACAATCTTAAAAAATAGACAATTATTTGATATAAGAGATGCTTTAAAATATTAAGAGAATTAACATGTGCATAAATAAAATCAATTTATTTTGGCTATAAAAGTAATTTTAATAAAATATATTAATTTCTTTAAAATATTAGTATTTTAATTAATTGATTAATTTTAAAATACTAAATTTATCTTTATTTGTTTGAAAAGAAATTAATAATAAAAATGAAAAATAAATTAAATATAATAATTTTACATTTATTTTTTAATATAAAATTTCTTTCTCATCTAACTATTAAAATATAAAACTTTTACTATCACAAAAATTATAATCCATTCAAACCAAAAAAAAAAAACCACCAAACGAACAATGAAAGCAAATATACCAAAAAAAAACATAAAAGTGATTAGTTATAGATAAATATAAATAATGAAAGAAAATTTTAGTTAGAGATAAGAAATATTACAAATGTGTAGGAATATTTAATTGGATATAATAGTTAAAACTTAATGTAAAATTAATATTATAAATTTTTAGAGATATTTAATTAAATAAAAAAGAAAAAAGAAAAAAGAAAGAAGAAGAAGACAATTTTGATCCTATTTATTTCTCTTATTACTTGAGTCATTCCTCGACAAAGAAAAAAGAAAAGCAAATGGATGATGCTGGGTTCAATGAGGAATGGAGCAAAAAGTCCAATCTTTATTACATATCTGTAATTTTAATTTTTATATTATATACACTCACCTTTTCTCCATCTCACATGAAATTGGCTCAAAAGTTTTTTGAATTTCTCCATCTCACATGAAAATGGCTCAAAAGTTTTTGAATTTGTGTGTGTATGGGCTGCTGTTAGTTTTAATAATGGCAAGATTAAAGAAATAGAGATGTACACAATAATTGATTTTGCAGTTTTAATTTTTGTTAAGTTTTTAATAATAAATTCACTCATTAAATTATAATTTTACCCTTATACATTAATTTAATATCTGTGTTATTACTAATACTTTTCCCTTAAAACTTAATTATAATCTAAACATGGAAGAAAAATTTAATTACAAAGTAATTGTACTAAACACAAGTTCTTCACCCTAACAAATACATGCCTCTTGACTTTTAACTTTGTGAAAAAATCATAGTAGGAGTCTTGAAAAATATCATTGTTTGATCTAAACTATTTTCTAATTATAATTTTGAGATTTCTTGCTCAAATGTGAATAAATAATTAAGACACCTAAATCAAAACATGCTAATAGATAAGATAAATTGCACAATTTGCAATTGCAAAATGAGTTACAATTGGTGTTGCATTTGGGACGTGCAACCGACACTAGCAGTCTCCCCCTTTAAATGTTTTTACTAAAAACCTACAACAAACTTTCTCAAACAAGAAATGTATAAAACTCAAAATAAATATATTAAAACTCCTCCTAAATGATGTTGGACAAAATATGTTAGCGAACAAATATAAATATAAACAAATATTTATATTTATGTAAAAACACTAAATTTAAACTAAACAAATTAAATAAATATTTATATTTATTTAAAATATCATATTTGAAAACAATTAAATAAACATGATTTTGGAATACCAAAAATCGAATAAAGGGAATCGAGTTTTACTAGATGTCAAGGTCTATTTTCATAGTTTTCTTAAGACAAATTCGACCGCTCTTATGGTACTTGGAGAAACATTGGTCGACTATCTCTCAGGATACAACAACAAAATGAACCTCTACATAGATCAACGAACAAACATTGCCTTCTTCTATCACTGAAACGTTTGAAAATTTGGAGAGGAATTTTGCAGTATTATTTAGGCTTTTATAGGCATTCAATACAGATCTTTTATTAAAGGAGCCTTTAAATCAATTTGAATAAATCAAATCAAATTGAAAATCAATCTGATTGGAATAAAATCAAATCGAGATATTTTTCCTTTTAATACAGATTCTGTATAATATATACTGAGAAAAATAAAATATGTATTGGGCTAAAATATCCGCAGACCCAAAAATGGTCAAGACATTTTGTGTCACCCACATCGTGCAGGTGTACCCCCAACCCTGGCAGATTTGGACCTACACCCCCTTGCGCACAAGGCAAGGTTTCAAACTTAGTCATTTAATAATTTTTCAAGTGGGTTCTCATATATATACATATTTCACTCTTGGTATTTAACCAATGTGGGATCTAAGCTTTTCTTTTCTTCAACAAATATTCACAAGTGGCTTACTTTGAGCATCAATTTCTCATTCATCACTCAACCATTTTGAGCATATGATATACCCCTGTAAAGGTCTCATGGAGTAGAATAAAAAACCATAATTTTATGATTCAACTCTCCACCTTTACCAATTAAGAACATGCCTCAAAATTTCCAAAAATTACATTTTTTCCAACAAATGATACTAACAAATGATTAGTGTCATCAAATTGTCAAGCATCATTGCATCATAGAAAGAAAAGTTAACAAACCAAAAATCTAGAGTTACCAACAAGGTAGTTTTGAGCAAAGCAAAGCTTCCCTTGACTTGTCTTCTTTAGTAACTCCCCATTGATATATTCTCCCCTTTTAAAGTCTAAAGAAACTCGAGGCTTGAAGATCAACTCAGTATCTAGCCATTCTACTTTTACATTTGTCAATGAGTTTAATCTACTTGTCAAGATAATCAATCTCACTATCTAAGTGCTCAAGAAGTCTGTTGCACTAGGTTATAATCATACAAGTAGTCGTAACTTAAAGAATATATTCATAAGATGAAACAAAACAAAGCAATAGCAAGCATCATGAATCAGCATCGATAAGCTTGCAAAAGGAGAACTCCCTTTATAAAGTAGCATCAATACATCCCCCTCAATAAATACCATGAATGCTAACATTTTAGCAATTATGTAAATATTAGTTGTAACCCGTGGAATAATAAACATCTTTTCCTCAATCTTTATAGAGTGTTTATGATGCTCAAAACATATTTATTCTGATTTTAATAGTTGTTGCATTATTTTCAACTTTATGTTCAACTTGAGTACCAACTAGCTATTGATCTTTATACTTGACATGTGGTTGAGCTTTTCTTATCCGTGCGTTTCCAAATTGCATCTTCAAGTGGTTCTTAGTTGAATTACAACTATCTTAAAATAATACGGTCTGATATGACCAACAATACCACAAAATGGTAGATAACCTTTTTTTCTTATTCACCTCAATTTCATTCAATGATCTTTTATTCTTTTTCAGCACTTGTTTTTGTCTAAATCCCCTGGTAGTTATAAATTGAATTGTAATTGGATTAAAAATTGGATTCCATTTCTTAAGATTATTCGATAGTTTATTTCATCTAGGCCCAACATGCCCTAAAACTCCACAATGATGGCGCATACGTCTACCTTCAGTTCTTTGAGTCTTCTCAATAGTTGGACTAGTGCACTTTTCTTCGAACTTTTTGGGTTTTCTAAGTATTCTTTTGATTTAACAAACAAAGTAGAAGTAATATTTTTCTTACCAATATCAATATAAGAAAAGTTTTATTTGTTTAGGCTCACATCTACCAACTGCAAGGATCTCATCCAATTTCTTCCTTGTCATCTTATCTTTTTCAAGATAGATTAGGTTTTGCGAGCTCTTTTAAAGTGTCATTGATATCAACTCTTTTTTTTTTACTAGTAGGGAGTCTTCCTTTTCAAGATTCTTCAAAAGGTTTTGATTTTCCTATTTAAGAGTAGAATTTTCACTAGTTAATTTTTCATTGACTTTACATACTAGACTCTATTTGTCTAACAGTCTTGTATGTTTCCATAAAATCTTCTATTGATTATGCTTAACTGTCATGGTTAGTTTTAGATTTAATTACAACACTGAACACAACACTTTCAATTTTAACAACAAGAGCAATATGGTTGTTGTTACCTTTTTTATCATCGTACTTTTGGAAAAATTTGTTGAAGTCTTTCCTTAGAAGGGCCAACTATTTTTACAAATCTTCTTTAACAGTTTAGCATCAATTGCAATTCAAGAAGTAATTAGGAGATCAATATTCTTTTCTAACTTTACTTTGCACCTCTTAGCTTCCTCCAAGTTTATCTCAAATGTTTGAAAAGACCCAATTAAGTAGTCAATTTTCATCATGTTAATATAATTGACTTCCTTTATGGTTATCAATTTGATGGAGAACATTTTTTTCAGAAAGCTCTTAAGACCTTGCCTATTTGTTTGGAATTCGAGTAATACCAATAAAAAAGCTTGGTTAGAGATGTCACACAATTTATCATAAATTAGAATTGTTTCTTCATTTGACATTCTCAAATTTTCAGACCTAAATGTTAACATTTGTATTTTCGAATGTTTCACAAAAGTGGTGCTTTCATGTGCTACTTCGAGAATGTTCTAAGCTCTATGAGCAAAAACACACTTGGAGATGTGCATGACTTCCTAAGGATTTACACATTAAAGATAACTTTCAAGGCTTTTGAGTTGTGTTAGAATTAAGTGACCCGAATCCTTATTTAAATAAAATACAGTGGCAAAATAAAATAAAATAAGAATCCATATAGAATTACACTTCTTTTATTTTATTTTATTTTAGAATAAGGTTTTTTAAACCTTATTAAATTCCATCTATTTGATATTGATTAGAATAAGGTGTTTCAGTCTTACTAGAATATGGTTTTACAAGCCTATAAATAGACATAGTCTATTCCTTTTGTAATTATTCAAATTCAACATAATGAATTTTCTTTTCCTCTGTCCGTTATTTTTTCCCGAAAGGGTTTCCACGTAAAAATCTGTGTGTTCTTTATTTTATTTTATTTTATTTTTTTACAAAGTGGTATCAGAGCTTCCGAGTTGTTCATCTCGATCAAGGTAATGGCATCTTTGAAGTATGAATTTTTCCTGTTAGATCGCAACACTAGATTTACATTGTGACAGATTAAGATACAAACCGTTCTTGCACAGATGGATTTGGAGGATGCCCTGCTAGGGATAGATAAGATGCCTTCGACATTAACAGATGAAAAGAAGAAGCGTAAGGATCGAAAGGCATTAACACAATTACATTTGTATTTGTCCAACGAAATTTTGCAGGATGTGATGAAAGAGAAGACCGCCGCTGCATTATGGAAGAAGCTAGAACAAATATATATGTTGAAAACTCCAATAAGCAAGCTGCACATGAAGTAGCGTCTTTATGCTTATCGTTTGGAGGAAGGTGCGTCTGTAAACGAACATTTAATAGTGTTTAAAGAAATTCTCTCAAACTTGAGGCCATGGAGGTTCAGTATGATAAGGAGGATCTAGGGTTGATTCTACTTTGTTCGTTGCCCCTGTCTTATTCAACCTTTAGAGACACGATTTTATATAGCCGCGAGTCTCTCACAGTTGATGAGGTTTATGATTCTTTAACCTCGTATGATAAGATGGAGCATCTTGTGGTTAAACACGACTCTTAGAGAGAAGGTCTCATTGTTCGTGGGAGACAAGATCGGAATACTGATGATGATCATAGAAGGACACAGGAACGAAATCCTCGCAGTAAATCTAAGGGTGGATCAAAGTATTCAAACAAAGGTAAAACTTGTAACTTCTGCAAGAAGAAAGGGCACATTAAATCTAAGTGCTATAAGCTACAGAACAAGATTAAAAGGGAGGCTGCGAATCAAAAGGGAAAACAACCAAAAAATTCTAGTGACGCTGATGTTCTAGAAGACTACAGTGATGGTGAACTTCTAGTCGCTTCGATCAACAATTCTAAAGTGAGCGAGGAGTGGATACTTGATTCAGGCTGCACCTTTCACATGAGTCCCAATCGGGATTGGTTTACAACTTATGAAACAGTGTCTGAAGGTGTTATTTTGATGGGAAATAATGCTTCATGTAAAATTGCAGGTGTTGGAACAATTAAAGTTAAGATGTTTGATGGAGTTTTCAGAATACTTAGTGACGCACGACATGTTCCAAAATTGAAAAGAAATTTAATTTTGTTGAGTACTATTGATTCAAAAGGGTACAGATACACAGTTGAAAGTGAGGTTTTAAATATTTCCAAAGGTTCTCTTATTGTGATGAAAGGGCAGAGAAAGATTGCCAAGTTATATGTTTTGTAGGGTTCTACTGTTACTGGTGATGCAGCTGTCGCTTCCTCTTCCTTGTTAGATGATGATATTACTAAACTTTGGCATATGCGGCTAGGGCATATGAGTGAGAATGGCATGGCAGAATTGAGCAAAAGAGGACTTCTTGATGGGCAAGGAATTTGCAAACTGAATTTCTGTGAGCATTGTGTTTTTGGGAAGCAAAAGAGAGTTTGATTCACCAGAGGAATCCATAACACGAAGGAAACATTAGAGTATATTCATTCTGATCTGTGAGGGCCAACCAGAGTGCCTTCGAGAGGTGGAGCTAATTATATACTAACCTTTATTGATGATTTTTCTAGAAAAGTTTGGGAGTTTTTCTTGAAACAGAAAAGCGATGTGTTTTTCGCATTTAAGTCTTGGAAAATTATGATTGAAAAACAGACCGAAAAATAAATAAAATACCTCCGCACAGACAATGGCTTAGAGTTCTGTTCTAATGAGTTTAATAGGTTGTATAAGTCAGAAGGGATCGTGAGACACTTGACAGTTCGTCATACTCCGCAGCAAAATGACATTGCAGAACGAATGAACAAAACGATCATGGAGAAGGTTCGATGTATGTTGTCAAATGCCAACTTACGAAAGTCGTTTTGGGCCGAAGCAGCCTCTACTGCATGTTTTTTGATCAACCGATCCGTATCCGTTGCCATTGAGAAAAAGACTTCACAAGAGGTATGGTCTGGTAATCTTGTAAATTATTCTGATTTAAAGATTTTTGGGTGTCCTGCGTATGCTTATGTTGATAATGGAAAATTGGAACCGAGATCCATTAAATGTATTTTTCTTGGTTATAAAGCTGGTGTAAAAGGGTATAAGTTATGGTGTCCTGAAAATAGAAAAGTTGTGATTAGCAGAAATGCTGTTTTTGATGAAACTGCTATGCTACCTAACTTATCTCTTAAAGACTCTTCCAATAAAGAAAATCAAAAGCAGGTAGAGCATCAGATTAATACAGAGTCGACTCCTCAAGCCAATACAAAAATTAAGGATAGGGTTGCTTCTTCACCGCAATACTCTATCGCCAAAAACAGAACTAGAAGAGAAATTAAACCTCCAAAGAAGTATGTTGAAGCTGATCTAGTTACTTATACTTTAAATGTGGCTGAAGATATAGATGTGAATCAAGAGCCATCTAATTATTCTGAAGCGGTTAGCTATGAAGACTCAGAAAAGTGGATGTTTGCTATGCAAGAGAAGATGGAATCACTCCATAAAAATAGAACATTGGATCTTGTGAAACTTCCTAAAGGTAAAAAGGTTGTTCGTTGTAAATGGGTATTTAAAAAGAAAGAAGGGACTCTAGGAGTTGAAGAACCTAGATATAAAGCAAGGCTTGTTACAAAGGATTATAGTCAAATTTCAGGAGTGGACTTCGCAGATGTGTTCTCCCCAGTTGTTAAGCATAGTTCGATTCGAGCTTTGCTTGGTATTGTGGCCATGCATGATTTGGAGCTTGAGCAGTTAGATGTAAAAATTGTATTTTTGCATGGAGAACTTGAGGAGGATATTTACATGCAACAACCAGAGGGTTTTACAGTCTCAGAAAAAGAGGACTATGTTTGCTTGCTGAAAAAGTCCCTTTACGATTTGAAACAGTCACCAAGACAACGGTACAAGAGGTTTGATTCCTTAATGACTCCTCATGATTTCAAAAGAAGTAGTTTTGACAGTTGTGTTTACTTTAAGAAAAACAGTGATGGTTCTTTTGTGTATTTACTTCTTTATGTTGATGACATGTTGATAGCAGCAAAAGATAAATGAGAGATAAGAAAGGTCAAAGCCCAACTAAGTGAAGAATTTGAGATGAAAGATTTAGGACCAGCGATAAGATACTTGGTATGGAGATTCTCAGAGATAGAAAAGCAAGTAAATTGTACCTAAGTCAGAAGGGGTGCATTGAGAAAGTTCTTTGCAGGTTCAGTATGTAGAGTGCTAAGCCTGTTAGTACTTCTTTAGCAGCCCATTTTAGACTTTCATCGGCTTTGTGTCCACAATCAGATGATGAGATTGAGTGCATGTCACATGTTCTATACTCTAGTGCAGTGGGATCTCTCATGTATGCTATGGTTTGTTCACGTCTAGATTTATCATATGTAGTCAGTGCAGTTAGTAGATAAATGGCGAATCCGGGTAAAGAACACTGGAAAGCAGTTCAATGAATTTTAAGATACTTACGAGGTACTACTAATGTTTGCTTACAGTTTGGAAGAACTAGAGATGGAGTCATTGGGTATGTTGATGTTGATTTTGCTAGAGACCTTGATAGAAGAAGATCTTTCACAAGTTATGTCTCTACAATCAGAAGTTGTGCAATCAGTTGGAAAGCCACTTTGAAAACTATAGTCACTTTGTCTACTATTGAAGCTGAGCACATGACAATTACTGAGGCTTGTAAAGAAGCTATCTGGTTGAAGGGACTCTTTAGTGAACTCAGTGAATACCTTCAAATCAGTACTGTATTTTGTGAGAGTCAGAGTGCAATCTTCCTTATAAAAGATCAAATGTTTCATGAGAAAACAAAACACATTGATGTTCGGTATCATTTTGTTCATGATATTATTGCTCATGGTGATATTGTTGTGAGCAAAATTAGTACTCATGAAAATCCTGTAGATATAATGACTAAGTCACTTCCTATAACCAAGTTTGAGCATTGCTTAGACTTGGTTGGTGTCCATTGTTGAAGTTAAACCCTTAAGGGGTTTTATGGAAGAGGTGGAGAACTTGTTCGTTGAGAGTTCACGATGAAGAACTTGTTCATTGAGAATTTGTGTCAAGGTGGAGATTGTTAGAATTAAGTGACCCAAATCCTTATTTAAATAAAATACAGTGGTAAAATAAAATAAAAGAAGAATCCATATAGAATTACACTTCTTTTATTTTATTTTAGAATAAGGTTTTTTAAACATTATTAAATTTCATCTATTTGATATTTATTAGAATAAGGTGTTTTAGTCTTACTAGAATATGGCTTTACAAGCCTATAAATAGACATAGTCTATTCCTCTTGTAATTATTTGAATTAGACATAGTGAATTTTCTTCTCCTCTACCCGTGGTTTTTTTCCCCAAAGGGCTTCCACGTAAAAATTTGTGCGTTCTTTATTTTATTTTATTATTTTTTTTACAAGTTGTAACTAAATGAATTTTCTTTATTTGTTGTCCAAGTGGTTTGAAGTTTGACGGTTCGAATTTTTATTAGTTTAGTTAGTAGGTAGCTCCCAACTTGACAAAACAACTTCCTAAGCCTTCTTATCAATAGACTTTATAAAGGCTCTCGTACATGCCTTTCTATAGGTGTAATTTGAGCCATCAAGCATAGGGAGTCTTGAGATTGAGGTTCCTTCCATCTCATAAGCAATTTCAAGAACATGATTACCACTTATTACACCAAGTTTCTAAATATAATATCAATTGACAGTTCATTGAATTTGCATGTTAGTTGCATGTTCAATTGCAACTAGCGTTAATATTTGGAAGAGTAGAAATAGATATGGACAAAAGAATTGGTTACGCAGTTTGGCAGACTTTTCTACAGCTACAAGTGTCATGGGGCTAGACCTTTCGTCTCGCAATCTGTGCGGCCTTAGGCGATCCGTTCGTCCAAACTCGCCCAAGTCAGCCTTAACTCCCAAATGAGAGGATTCTTTTAGAACTCCTCCAAGGCACCAATTTATATAGCGGAAGCGATTGTGCCAAAAGAAGCCCTAAGAGAACAACAGAAAGCTAAAGAAAGAAAGCACACAAAGTGTTTGAGTAAATGCTCAAGAATTCTATTACTCTTAAGAATTCAAGTTACAATGGATGATTTACAAATGAGGGGGAGGCTCTCTATTTATAGTTGAGCTCCCCCAAAACCGACGGTCAAGATACATGTACATCGACGGATGAGATTCACTATATCCCTTGATTTTAGGGATTTACAAGATTTACCATATCAAATCTATTCTAATCTTACAAGATATGATTCTATTCTATCTTCTAAGATTAGTTACCAAAATTGCCTAAGTTGCCATGTCTTCATCATTGGGCCAACCAGGCTTCAATCTGATAGGCTTCTTTAGTAGCTCTTTGAATCGGGCCAGTTCTTGTGGGCTGAATGTCCCCCATCTAATCGATAGACCTCCATGGGGCGCTTCTTGCGGCATGGTCATGGGCTTTGCACTTTGGCCCGTGACATTTTCCCCCACCCAATCTCGCAACGCCCTCGTTGCATTTTCTGGATGACACTGACTTGATTCACTGTGAAACTCTTTCGTTGCCTCAGCTTCTTCCTGACTCGTCTTGCGATCAGGTTGTCCCTTCCTTCGGAACTTATGCCTCGACTTCCGTCGCCTCTTATCTTGAACCGTTCCACTCGTTGGTACATTCTGTTGGCAGGTAGTCTCCGCTTTAACTTGCCCCAATTTTGACTTGTTTCTGTTGGAATCCCCTCGATTCTCATACCTCGGCTTCGTACCGCCCACAGTTCCTTGGCCTCCTCGCTTATGAACTTTGAAAGGGCCCCTACGACCTTGTCAAGCCAACAAGTCAGAATTCAAAACACTATCAGAGTGTTTGCAATGTACCTTACTCGTAGCATTTACTCGTCTCGACTGTCCTTGCATCGCTCCTTTTCCCTTGAAGCCCGATGCACAACCCACCTTTCCCAAAGGTGTCATCTCCACAGTCGATCCTGCAGGCTTCATATCGGTCCCTTGCGCCACTAACACTTCCGAAGAGGCTTTCGTAGCATTCCGTTTTGCCGATTTAATGTTTCTCCCATACGAAACATCTTCGACTAGTTGGATTGACGATAACACCTTAGTCCCAACTTTCACATCCCGATGCACCGGCACAATACTCTTTGTTGATGGACCGGTGGCAATATGGATTTGATCGGCCCCTAGTTGCAGAGTTGCCTGAATCCTAACAAGGAAGTTTAAGCCAAGCACAAAATCGTAATCACTTAATTGGATTACCTCGAATTCTTCCTTGCTCTTCCATTCGCCGATTTGTATTTCCACATCACGAACTGCTCCTACAGTTGGGGCTTTCTCAGAAGTTGCTACCTTGATCTTCTTATTCGATTTCCTAATCGACAGACCAAGCTTCTTCGCAGCCTTTTCCGACATGAACAAGTCCGATGCTCCCGTATCAATAAGAGCACTCCGCTTCTGACCCGCAATGTTGACGTCCACAAACATCAACCCATTTCCATTCCTCTTCCCAGGAATGAGCACCATCGAATTGACTTTCGATGTGTTTCCCTCGGTAGGCTTCGCCTCCTCCTTCGGCTCATCATTCTTTGCCTAAATCATCACTTTATTTGGACATTTACGCGCCATGTGTGGTCCTTGACAAAGGAAGCATTTCATCTTCTTCCTCTTGTCCCTTGGGTTGTCTAATCCCCGCTTCGCATCTCGTGGTTTCCCATTGCCACTTGTGCTATCAGTACTGTTGCCCCCATCGCTATGTCCCCTTTCATTTTCTTCATGGTTTCTCTCACCATTGCCCCTTCCATTGGGCTTAGATGCCTCAAGCTTGTCTCCCGCCGGATCAAGCTCAACAAAGGACTCTGCTTCGGCCATGGCTACAGTAAGTTCGGTGATTCCTTGCCTTCGCAACTCCTGCTTTGCCCACGGCTTTAACCCATCCTCGAACCAATAGAATGCTTCTTTCTCGCTCAAGTCGGAGATTTGAAGCATCAACTCGCTAAATGCCTGCACATACTCCCGAACAGTGTCTTGTTGCGTGAGACGACGCAACTTTGCTCGAGCCTCTTTCTCGGCAAACTGAGGGTAAAACTGCTTCTTCAACTCTCCTTGAAACTCCTCCCAAGTTCCAATAGCCGTTCCTCCACGTTTCTCATCCGTGGACCTACGTCGCCACCACAAGAGAGCAACATCAGAAAAGTAAATCGAAGCAGTGTTTACCTTAATGCCATCATCCTCGATGCTCATCGCTCGGAAGTATTGCTCCATTTCCCACAAGAAGTTGTCCACATCCCTCGCGGATCGTGCACCCTTAACTTCTCCGGTTTGGGAACATCCATTGCATGTTGCTTCGGCCTTGAAGACAACATCCCATTACTCAAAGTGGCTTTGTAAATCGCGAGCTCCCCTTTGAGCTCCTCCATTTCTTTCTGCATTGCTAGCACCATATCCTCGAGAGCTTCATCCCTCTCTGCCAGCTTTACCTCAGTGGACTCGGGTAATTCCGTTATCTTTTCCCTATTTGCACCGAGAGAATCCAACACAAAATCTTTGAGTTGCTCCTCCATTGAGTCTAACCCATCTGTGCATCCCTTGACCAATTCAAGCGTCTCTTTCACGTTCCCTACGGATTCCTCGAGATTCACCACTCGATTTTCCAAAGCTGTCAGCATTTCCCTCGAGCGACTGGATTTTCTAGCCCTCCCACGGGTCTCCATTGGCTCACTCTGACCAACGACTTCTTTCGACATCCCAACAGTGCCTTCGAACCACTCGAATAACTTGGTTCAAAACTTGGCTCTGACACCACTTGTCACGGGGCTAGACCTTTCGTCTCGCAATCCGTGCGGCCTTAGGCGATCCATTTGTCCAAACTCGCCCAAGTCAGCCTTAACTCCCAAAAGAGAGGATTCTTTTAGAACTCCTCCAAGGCACCAATTTATATAGCGGAAGCGATTGTGCCAAAAGAAGCCCTAAGAGAACAACAGAAAGCTAAAGAAAGAAAGCACACAAAGTGTTTGAGTAAATGCTCAAGAATTCTATTACTCTTAAGAATTCAAGTTACAATGGATGATTTACAAATGAGGGGGAGGCTCTCTATTTATAGTTGAGCTCCCCCAAAACCGACGGTCAAGATACATGTACATCGACGGATGAGATTCACTATATCCCTTGATTTTAGGGATTTACAAGATTTACCATATCAAATTTATTCTAATCTTACAAGATATGATCCTATTCTATCTTCTAAGATTAGTTACCAAAATTGCCTAAGTTGCCATGTCTTCATCATTGGGCCAACCAGGCTTCAATCTGATAGGCTTCTTTAGTAGCTCTTTTAATCGGGCCAGTTCTTGTGGGCTGAATGTCCCCCATCTAATCGATAGACCTCCATGGGGCGCTTCTTGCGGCATGGTCATGGGCTTTGCACTTTGGCCCGTGACACAAGAGCTTGCCTAAAGAGTAATCCATTATGAATCAACAGTACAGGATGTGATTTAAGCTCGACTCTCTCATCAAAAGAATTGTATTTAACGTAGCCACCATGTATAGGTTTATACAATATTAATGAATCATCAACAAAAATAATTTTAAAATTATTAAAAATAATTGTTATACTTTTTAACAGGTGGATCTTATGATTAAATGAATGAACTCATACAGTAATTAACCGAAGTCCCAATTTAGTGATAAAAATTTTTCTCAATATATTTATAAAATAAAAATATATTTTAAAAGTATTTTTATCTTTTTTACATACAATTTAAAATATATATAATGGAATTTTAAATCCAAAATATTCATTTTTTCTTTCCTTAACTTTATCATTTTAATTAAAATTACATTTAATTTTATATCATTCTTTTTATATTTATTACATAATTTTTTCACCTATCATGTTGTGCAATAACCTAGTTATATATAAATAATTTCTTTGAACAATTTTATTATCGATTCTGATTGTATCTAACTATTTCTGATACAATACTTAAAACTATATCCTTCTATATTAACAACAATACGCATATCAATTACAATACTTAAAACTATATCCTTCTATATTAACAACAATACGCATATCAATTAAATTAACACCCATCCACTCTTTTGTTAAAGAATATATTTTTGAAAAGCTTAAAACTTTCATAATTCAAGATTTCGACTTCAACTGAATTCATTTTATCTCCGGTACTTGGAACTATAAAATAAGTAAATGCGATAATTTATACAAAAAGGAAAGGAATAAATATTGAAATATAAATTCATATTCATTTCATCACCGAAATTTTCTTTAAAAAAGAAAAAGAAAAGAAGGAAAAGCCAAAAAGACGGAACAACGAACATGTTCCAAATTGAGAATCTACAGTGACTCAGTGAGCTATGTATCATCGGGAAACTTGGCGGCGGCAAAGAGGACAAGAATAGCTGTTGCTATTTAAGAGCCAATCGGTAATACAATTATGGTGATAAACATGGCCACATGAGACTTGCCTAGGAGCAGCTGAAGTACCCTCCGACGACCGGAAACTTTCCATGCAAATGGAGCAACTACCGGTTGCATAATGAACCGTCGGCATGTCGGAAACCAAACGGATGACTGTTTGAAGAGTGGCTTGAAGGTTCTCCGGCATCATCATCGCATCATCGAGGTCGAAATATTGTTGATCGAAAGGAACAGGAACAGTATTATGGGAAACAACACGGTATTTAGCTGATCCGCTGGTAGCCATTGGAAAAATAGCGAAGGCAATAAGCTTTTTACTGTTTGTGTTTTGAAAAGGTTTGGGAGATAAGTTTGAGAGCATTTTGTGCAGTTCTATGTCTATATGTAAAGGTGTGGCCAATTTGACTGTCTCCTACAGGTTAAGGTCTTTTTCTTTTCTTTTCCTTTCTTGATTTTTATAACAACATAATTGTTTTCGTGTATATCAATATCAACTTCTGCGAGATTTCGCATTTTTTTTTGTTAGTTTGGAAGGATTTTTTTTCTTTTGGCTTTTAATTTTTTTTTAAGTTTTGAGTTTTATCTTTCCATTCATACATTTTGATTTGAAAAAAAAAATTCCATTTAATCGAATCGAATTATTTAAGTTATTCAAATTATTTGAATAAATTCAAATAAGTAATTCAAGTTTCGAGTTGAATTTTACAATTTAAATAACAGATTGGTGTAAATACCCTTTTGATCCCTGCTAAGTTTGAAAATGAGCAAATTAGTCTCCCTCTCAACAAAAATTACAAAAACAATATATATCAAATTAATTTTCAAAAATTCAAATTAATTTTTAAATTTAAAATATTTATAAAAATTCCAAAATTTATATTTTTAAAAGATTATAAAAATTTCAAAAAAGTTTCTAGAAAATATATAAAGAAAGTTAAAAATTAATTTTTTTCTAAAATAATAATTTTAGGACCTAAATAAGTTAATTAATAATTCACTAAATTTGTATTATTATTTTACTTTGAAAAAAAATTTCAAATATATATGATTTCAATTTTATGTGCTCTAATATGCAATTAGTTATATTGTGACAAAATTTTAATTTGACATGTTTAATTTTTAATTTAACTCAAACAATTTCACTCAATTTGACTCAACTTGAATTTCATTTCACTCAACTTGTAACACCCCAAACCCGGCCCAGACGTTATGACCGGATCCGACATGCCACATCGAAGCGTTCAAAACATTTTATATTATTGATCTAGGAAAACTTACTTAGTGTTTTAAAAGATAATTTCATTATAGGTTAAAGTGAATGGAAGTTGTGCACCAGGTAGGAAACCGGAAAAGAGGTGGTGAGTCCATCGGACTGCTTAAGTACCAAGCTCCCTTCGGATCTAATCCTAGACATGCATACCACCATTGCCACACCTTAACGTCATGGATATTTCTAGGAAACCGATTTGATTAAGTCATTTTTAGGAAAAGTGATTAATTTTGGAAAATACTTTCATTGCGGAAGCTTTGCTTGTTGTCGTGTTATTTTGAAATCAATTGTTGTTTTTGAAAACGCGCCCTAAAGCTATCCAATTTCAACAGTTAAAATAAGTAATACCTATCTTATTAATACATATTAAAACCATCAAAAATAATTAAGCGGGCTTATTACATTTAAAAACCCAAAACTTCAAACGTAAATAAAAGGATGTCCAGTTCACCAGAAGAAAATTAAACTTTCAGAACGGGTGGCCACTCCGAATTCCCTCACAGCTCCAAGCCCACTATGGTTGGGGATTACCTGCGTGGATGAAAATAAAAGGGGTGAGTTTGGGGAAACTCAGTGTGTAAATTAACCCAACCATAGCCTATATCAGCTCAAACCACTGAAATATAATAAGTTGGCCTTAGCCCAGAACAGAATTCAAAATAAAGCCCATAGGCCCGTAACAGAACAGAACAGATATTACATGTTTATGCAGAAACCCAACCCAGATTCATCCATAACACCCCCGTGCCAGCCTTACACCATGTGGGGAGACTACTCGACCCACCCAACCACTACACACCACAGAATTCGCAGCGAGGCTGCCAGATATTGTGACGAAGTCACCAGATACAGATATTGTGGCAGAGCCACCAGAACAGATATATGTGACAGAGCCACCAGATCAGATAATCGTGGCAGAGCCATCAGATCAGATAATCGTGGCATAGCCACCAGAACAGATATATGTGGCAGAGCCACCAAATCAGATAATTATGGCATAGCCACCAGGACGCTTCCTCCATAATATAACCCATGTCCCCATGCAACAGATATATAATCATGGCATGCATCATACAGAATCAGATAGTCATGCTTTTCAGTCAAAATTAACCCTAGGGGTATAACGGTAATTTTGCACCTAAGGGTATAACAGTAATTTTCCATACATAGGGGTATTATAGTAATTTAGCTACTTCTAGGGTTTTCATGCATATCGTAACTATTTACGTACTATCAAAACACTTACCCCGCATACTTACCAAATTGGGCCCGTTGGCCCATGAACCCGATCTTTGGCCCATTAAGCCCAAATTATCAAAATGTATGAAATCGTGCGTACTGCAGTTTATTACTTTAGATTACCAAATATACAACCCAACTATCTTACGAGCATTCTCACACTCGCAAATTCCCAAAATACTGACTTTTCGGCATTTCGGCTTTTCGGCTTTTGCCAATCTAGTCTATGAGAGGGTGTCAGTTACACACCTATTTGCGACGATATGCTGACGAGATCCACACACGAACCGCCTACAATTGGATTACTAACACGTTAATCTAACTATTCAAATACGAACTACGTATTAACCCCTTACAATATTCGGCCAACCAAACCTACAGATCAGAGTAAGCTTATAAGAAATCAATAAGCAACTCATTAACAAATTTTTGTCAGTGTTTACCACATAATCATAATTTCACTGCAAGCTGTCTTCCTGAGCAACAGTCACTAAATCATTTATAACTGGAGTTACAAAAATCCAAATCAAGTGCCGTTAATTTTCCCTGAAAATAGACTCATATATCTTCTATCCATAAAATTTTCAGAATTTTTGGTTTAGCCAATCAATACCAGATTTTTCTCAAAGTTTCCCATGTTTCACTGTTTGACTAATCTGACCACTCTTAATTACGAATAAAATTTCTCATTGTACAGAATTCAAAATATGTTATTGTTTATTTCATTTGAAACTAGACTCAATAAGCTTTAATTACATAATTTATTCAGCTTCTAATTCATCTCCCACAATTTATGGTAATTTTCCAAAATCACGTTACTGCTGCTGTCCCAAGCAGATTTATTACCAAATGACTCTTTCACACCTAACTTGCATGCTTGTTATTTAAACATGTATATCACCAATCAATCATCACATATCTATGATTTTACTTAAGTATAATCTCCATTTCATCATTTTAAAGCACAACATTTTAGCCGATTTTTCCCCTTAGCATCTAAGGCACATGCATGCTCATTTGTTTGGCTCAACTTCACCTATCTTCCATTTTTCATCAAAAGAACATGAAACAACAACCATTTCCTTCATTTTAATTCATGACTAAATGCTCACAACACAACTAAAAACCAAAATATGCTTCAAGAGTTAAGGTAGAATCAAGAAGAACTCATGAACATCAAGATAGAAGCAAACTACCATGAAATTACCTTCAATTTTCTTCCCCAAGTGACCGAACATTCAAGAGCTTTCTCCTCTCCTTTCTCTTCTCTAACTTTCGGCTATGATGAACAAAGATGGACAAAACTTTGTTCTTTTCACCCCTTTTTCTTTTAATAAAATTTCATATTTCATCCATTTAATTCTTTAATACAAAAGACATGAAATGCCCATCATGGAACATTTACCTAAACCATTATCATGGAACATTTACCTAACCTATTATCATGAAACATTTACCTAACCCATTATCATGGAACATTTACCTAACCCATTATCAATTTGTATCAATTTGTACCATAAATTATGGATATCAAGTGCACATTTTGTCTACAACAACATGATGGCCAGCCACTACATGTAAAATGGGAGGTTTGACATGCAAATCCTCCTATTTTGCACTCCTATTTATTTGGCCACTACAAATTAGCCTATAGCATTTTCAAGCATTTTCACATAGGTCTTATTTCATAATTTCACTACCTTTTTCTTATGGAACAAAAATTAACTAAAATTACCGGGTTCTATCTTAAGCTTGGGCCTTCTAGAGGCCCACAAACATAATTAAACATATGCCAACATTCACAGAATTCTTGAAAATTGGGGCGTTACACAACTCAATTCGAAAAAAATTCAAATCGAGTTAGGACAATAAAATAGGACTCGTCAACACAATTTACTCGGATTTTTTTCACTCGATTCGATTGAACACTCACCCATATGTATGGATATATAGTTTTACTATACTGTAAACCATTTATATAATAGTCACCTACTATAACAACCAATATACTAGTAGAATCGATTCTTATTATTATTTTGAATCTTCTATAGTAGTTTTTTACTTAAACAGCAACATCCATAATTATAAAGTATGTTTTTAATTAAATTAGTTTTCTATAACAACGTATAATCTAAATTTTTAAGTAAAACTATAGCTATTTCATATAAGCCTATTAATTATCATTTATTAAATAAAAATAATCTTAATTAAAATGTTATTTCAATAAAATGATTAAACTTCACATGAAGAATTTTATTAATCATATTTTATTAAATGAAAATAATCTTTAATGAGTTGAATTAAAGATATCAACTCAATAAACTATTTAGTTCCCTAATTAAATAATCTATTATGAATTTGGAACATTATAAACCTATAAATCGATTACTTGAATTTAATAACTCATGGTAATTTTATTAATTTAATTTGATAACTCATTGATTAATTGAACTTGTTAGATTTATGAACTTATAATCATGTGAAAGAATGTATAAAATATGCATTAAAGCAATAATACATACATCTATTTTACGTCTTTTAATTTTATTGATTTGATTCCCACTTTCTTTCCATTTTTTTTAATATAATTTTCACTTTCTTTATTTGATGGAAATTCACAATATAAATTCTACTGTAAGCTTACAAGGATTATCTATCTATAGCAACATTTTGTTATAGGTTTATAATAGCCACCTCTCTATAACAGACAAAATCTTAATAGATAAATGAGACTATTATAGAGAGGGTTGGCTATATATGATTGTTATGAATGGGGGTTTTGTCTATTATATTCTAATTTTCATTTGTGCGTATTTATTTGATTTGATTTGATTTATTTGATTTGATTTGATTTGATTTTAAACTTAGAGTAAACTATACTTAATGCTACTAAACTATTAGTAAGTTTACATTTTGCTCACTCAACTTTAAAAAATTAATAAAATGATAACTGAATTATTCGAAAGTTTTCATTTAAATTATTGGGTTGTTAAAATCGTTTTTTTTTTGCTTTCTCTGTTTGCATTGCCTACACTAATCGAAAACTCACTTTCCTCTCTTCTACAATTTAGGTTTTTTTTATAAAACAATTTTGAACGTCACAAATTTACAAGTCAACATCCAACAACTTTTTTCTTCCACTCATCAATGGGTATTGATCCACTGTACCGATAGTTAAATTGTCACTTAGAGCTCACTACCCGAACTTAAAAAAAAAAACCTTAACAATCCAGTGAAACTTTTAAATAATTCAATACCCATTTTGCAACTTTTTAAAGTTGAATGACTAAAACATAAACTTACTAAAATTTTTTTACCTTAGTTCTAGTTTACCCTTAAACTTAAAAACTCTAAAAAGATAAAATAAAATAAAATTATTTGTACTCATTTAGGTACACAGAATTCACAACTGCATTATCTATATATTAAAAAAAATATTAAAATCTATGGCACTGTAATATTAGAAAAGGTATTGATAGTTCTTTCACAAACAAATTATTGTTTTGTTGGAGAATATCCGGGCCTTTTTATACGAATAACCTAAAAAAATTAATTAATTAAGAAAATAATTTGGATAAAAAATTATTTAAAGAAATGATCTGTTTTTTTATAGTTAAATTTGGTGTCGCCTGATCAACTAACAGCATCACCCACTTTTCTCCTCAATCATCACCCAACCATCATATTAAAAAAAATTGGTGTCGCCACTATGTCAGGCGGCATCTATATGTATTTTTTTAAATTCCCGTGTAAAATATTGGTGTTCACAGTGTCATCAGTCTGTCAAGTAGCACCAGTCAATTTTTTTTTAATTTCATGTTAGTAGAAAACAATTTGGTGTCGTCGTCGTGTCAGATGGCATCGATGGCTACTAAGGAAAAAAAATTTAATGTCTGTCGTTGGGCTGTCAAGCGGTACCTCTAATTTTTTTTAAAAAATATTTTTTTAATTTGTGCCACCACGCTATTAGGTGGCATTGGTGACTATCAGGGAAAAAAAATTAAAGAGTGTCGTCGGTCTGTCAAGCGGCACCTTTAATTTTTTAAAAATATATATTATTTTAATTGGTACCACCACGCAGTCAAGCGACACTAGTGGCTATCAAGGAAAAAATTTTAGTGGGTGTCACTGGTTTGTCAAGCGACACTGCTGATTTTTTTTTAAAATTTAATTGGTGCCGCCACATTGCCAGGTAGCACCATTGGAACTATATAACCCCACCCCAACCAAAAAAATTGTATTTCTTGAATGTTTTGTTTTTGTTTAAGTTTTTGGTGTCTGTTTAAAAGAGAAAGGAAAAAACGACACGTCTTAATCTTATAAAGGAAGTTCAAGCCAAACACAAAATCATAATCATCTAAATGAATTACCTTGAAATCTTCAATGCCCTTCCACTGACCAATTTGTAGCTCAACTTTTTGTGCTACTCCTGCATTTGTGACCTATTCAGAGTTTACCATATTGCTCGTCTTATTTGATTTTTCTAACCGAGAGACCAAGTTTTCCTGTGGCTTTCTCTGATATGAACAAGTCTGATGCTCTCATATCAACAAGAGCACTCTTTCTCTGGTCTACGATGCTGAAGTCCATAAACATCAACCTTACCTGTCTTTTATTCCTTTTTGCAATAATGAGTACCACTGACACAAGCTTTGAAGCCTTACTTTTATCGGGTTCCGCTTTCTCTCCTTTACTAATCGCAGATGGCTTAGATCACTCTGGACAATCCCGCAACCTATGTGGCCCACAACACCAGAAGCACTTCATTGACTTCTTCTCACTCTCCTTGCCCTTCTTGGGTTTGAAAACCCTCATAATCGAACCAAGCCTTACGACCTCTTCTTCCAGATCATTATCCCCTTTGATATTTGAAAATGCAGATCTCTTTGGAAAATTCCTTACCATATGTGGACCGTCGCAAAGGAAGCATTTTAGCTCGCTCCCTTTCTCCTTCGGGTTGTTGTTGGTTTTTGTAATGCCCCTAACCCGAATCCATTACCGGAATAGAGTTACAGAGCATTACCGGAGTTACCGATTTATTTATCAGATATTTTATTTCATCTAACGTTCATATTTAGAACCAATTAAAATTGAACATATTGTCCCTTAAACGTACTTATTTTTCTCGACATGTTTTATTTGAATTTATTACTCGTCTCAATATACTTAATTTCCTTGTATCATCGTATCAAAGATAATCACATATTTACATGTTATGAGAAATATCATTCTCTTGCCATTTCTTCATAAATATAAATCAGGTAATTCATTATATCGATATTTCATGCATTTAAAAATACAATTCAAGTTATACTAACTTACCTCGTTGCTTATTCATGTTTATAATTTCATTAATCCGATATCTTTTCCTTTCCACGTTCAAGTCTCATATTCTAGTCATCCGGATCTTTATAAATAAATTTAATTTTTGTTTTCATTTATTTCATGTTCTAATACATTCAATTAATGCTCTAAATAAAATTATCATTTTACCCCTAAACTTTTAATTAATGACAATTTCATCCTTAGGCTCAAAAAAATAAAATTCTTGTAATTTAATCCTTATTTCCAGCTGTTATTCTCATACAAATTGATAACAACACATGAATTCTATAAAATATAAAAAATTTTCATAATTTCAACACTTTTCAATTTAATCCTTAAAACATATTTTTCTCCGATCTTGAACTAAATTAATAATTTCATTGAAATTTGCAATTTTAAATAATAAAATAATTCATTTCATGCAAATTGGTCATTTCTAACATTTTTACAAATTGCCCATAAAGTTTTACTTTTATTCAATTTAGTCCATGAGCCTAAAACATGCAAATTAGCCATGCTAGCTGAATATTCATACATATTTTCCTTCTCCTCCTCTCCATTCCACATCCTTAATTTATATAATATGCTACAAGTAACATTGTCAATAATTTCACTATTTACTTATATGTATATTCAAAACTGTCAATTTGCGTCATACTCACTAATTATTTATATCTTAAGCTACAGAATTCAAAATTAGGATCCAATAATTTTCCATGAAACTAGACTTACGTATCTTATTACCATAAAATTTTCATAATTTTTGGTTAAACCAATAACTACAGTTTATTCTTTAAAGTCACCCTTATTCTGCTGTCTGACAGTTCTGACCCTTCTTTACTAAAAATTAATTATCTTATTGTACATGATTCGGATGATGTTTTCGTTTATTTCTATTGAAAACAGACTCATTAAATATTTTAAACAAATAATTTAAGAACCTAATTATTTTTATCCAATTTTTGATGATTTTCCAAACTCAGAACAGGGGAACCCAAAATCATTCTGACCTTGTCTCACAAAATTTATTATATCTCATGATTCACAATTCCATTGCTTACAGGTTTCTTCTATAAGAAACTAGACTTAATAAGATTTAATTTAATATTTTATTCATTCTCTGATTCGATTTCTAAAAATTTTTGTGATTTTTGAAAGTTAGACTACTGCTACTGTCCAAAACTATTTTAGTGGAAAATGTTAATTATTAAGTTTATAACACCCTTATTTCCTTTCTCTACAATATTTCCCACCACTTTCTCTTATTTCTCTTTACTAATATATCAAGAACATAGAACCATATATAAGAAAACTCTACTTTAGCTTCATTTCCATGCTTTTTCAATAATATCAAACTTAAAAATACATGGAAATCTTGATGTTCTTACCTTATCTTATTGTTTCCAATCTTTTAACTTGATTTTCTCTCTCCTCCAGCTTCTATTTCTTGAATTTCACTTGATATTCTAGTTTCCCATAGTCTCCTTATTATTTTTCTCTCTTGGTAACCGTGAAAATTCTTTTGATTTCTAGGTGAAAATGGTCAATTTTTGGTGGAAGGACTAAATTGTAAAGAATAAAAAGTTTCTTTCTTCTCTTCTCTTCTTTCTAACGTGGGATGCATGGACAATGATGGATGGTGTGTTGTTTTTTTTCCACACACACACACATATATATAGACTAAATAAAATAATAAAATATCTTATTAAAATATTAAATAAATAATAATTATCTAATTAAATAATTATAAAATATCACCAACATCATCATTACTATCTAGATTTCTCTCTCTTTCAATTGACCATTTTTCCCTTTGTGATCTTTTAAAATTTCATTCTTAAGTCATCACTTAAATTGATAAAATTGCAATTTAGTCCCTCATAATTCTTCACCTATTCAATTTGGTCCTAATTCATCAATTTTCCTTGGTTTCTAGATCATTCCACCCTTAAAGTATTTTCACTATTTGCCTTTCAACTTTTTCATATTTACACTTTAATCCTTGAAATTTTGAGTATTTACTCTTGGGCCACAACTTTTCTTACTTTTACAATTTAGTCCTTTCTTGAATCAATATGTCATAATATACTTCCCAATGACATAACTTAATTTTCCTCTTCTTGTCACTTTATTTCTTTATTTTACTATATTAAGGATAATTTCTTACTGTAGAAATTTTCAGGGTGTTATAGTTTTCCACTTCCTGTTTCATGGTTTCCTATTGCCACTATTACCGTTGCCATACTCGTCATGTCCTTATTCATCTTTCTCATCGTCTTCCCCACCATTGCCCTACTTTTTGGGCTTGGAAGTCTTGAACTTGTCTTTCCTCGGACCAACCTCAACAAATGACTCTACCTTGGCCATGGCGATAGTAAGCTCTGATACCTTGTCGACGCAACTCTTACTTCGCTCAAGGCTTCAACCCAGCTATCAACTAATAGAATGTTTCTTTCTCACTCAAGTCAGAAATCTGAAGTATCAACTAGTTGAACTCTCAAAACTACTCCCGAGTAATACCTTGTTGCGTAAGCTGGCGTAACTTTGCTTAAGCATCTTCCTTAGCATATTGTGGGTAAAACTACTTCTTCAAATCTCTTTGGAAATCCTCCCAAGTTCCAAGAGTCGTCCCACCACATTTCTCATATGTGGACCTACGAGGCCACCACTACAAAGCAACATCAGTAAAGTAAATTAAAGTAGTGTTTACCTTAGTGGAATCATCCTCGATGCTCATTGCTTGCAAGTATTACTTCGTTACCTAAAGAAAGTTCTCCACTCCCTCACAGATCTTGTCCCTTTGAACTCTTTCGATTTAGGAATATATATTGCTTGTTACTTCGACCTCGAAGCCAACATCTCATTACTCAAAACAATCTTGTAAACTGTGAGCTCCCTCTTAAGCTTCATGATCTCTTCCTTCAAGGCTAACACCATAACCTTGAGGGCATCATCCTTTACTGTCAACTTGTTCGTAGAGAAACCAAGAGACTCCAACACAAAGCCCCTAAGTAGTTCTCTTATTGAGTCCAACTCATCGGTGCATCCCTCGACTTCCTCGAATGTCTCCCTCATGTCCCCCATGGGCTCCTCAAGATTAACCACTCGTCCTTCCAAAGTTGGCAGCATGTCTCTAGATTGGCTTACTTTCCTGGCCCTCCCACGAGTCTACATTGCCTTCGCAACCTTAGCTATGATATCAAATTTCACGGGGATAAAACTTTTTGTCTCGCAATTCGTGTGATATTAGATGATTCCTTCACTTCAAATGTGCCTAAGTTAGCCCAACTCTCGCAAAGTGATAATTTTCACAAATTTTCTTTAAGGCACCAAAATATAGCGAAAGCAATCTCAAAGAAAGAAGTTACAAATGAAATAAAGAAAGTCAAAGAAAGAGAGTGCACACCAAGTGTTTGAGTAAATGCTCTCAATATATTATATTAGAAAGAATGAAGTACAGTAGATGCGTAACAGCCCAATTTTTAATGGTGTCAGAAATAATGATTCGAGATCACTAAATCCGATAAGTGAGCTCGTAAATTTTATTATTTAGTGCTTATGAGCCAATTGTGAAGTTATGGAAGCTATGAATTAGTGATTTGTGCTTTCGGAATAATTATTAGATTAATTAGTTTTGAAAATGAGGTATCGGGACCTCAATTTTATAAACCGAGCTGTAAATATTTTTATAAATATTTACAGTTTGTCATTGAGTTAGTATTAAAGTTTCGTTAGAAAATTTTAACATTTTGATAGTTAATTAATTAAAAAGGACTAAATTGAAAAAGGTACAAAATTTGCTAAAATGATTAAATTGCTCAAGTGATAAATGAGGGAGAACTAAAAGGGAAAATTAGCCCAAAGGGGATGACTGAGGCAGCATTAGAAAGGAAAAAATCTAGAAATTAGGTGAAATAAGGGTAAAATTGGAAGTTTTGCAAAATTAAACAAATAAAACAACAATTAAAAGAAATCTAGACAATTCTTCATAAAATTTTCAGCCAAAACACCATAGGAGAGTCCTATTGAGCTGGTTTTTTTCATATTTTTTCTACAAGTGAGTTCAATTCTTGGCTTTTTTTTTGTAATTTTTGTGTTTTTAGGACTTTTACAATTAGGTCCAACTATCTAATTCATTAGTTTTTGATTCTATAGGTAATTCTAAAAGTTACCATTGATGAGTGCTGGATGTTTATGATGAGTTAACATGGTTTTTAAGCTTTAATTTTGATATATGATGATTTTATTAAGCAATTTTGATTGATATGGATTTTAGGACCAAATTGTAAAAAGGTTAAGAATTAGGGTTTGGTATTGAAATTATGAATATAAAAGGATGTATGGTAGCCTAAAATAATTAGATAAAATTTTAATTTAGAAAAATTAGCTCAATTGATGGGTTAATTGATGAGGGACTAAATTGTAAAAATAGTAAAAGTTAGGGTAAATGTGTAATTTTGAAAATGGAAAGGTATAAATTGTGAGGCGAATTAGAATAGAATTAGATGCTAATGATTGAATAATTTTATATTTTAAATCAATAGCCCGAAGAAAATCGTGAAAAAGGAAAATTAATCGAATGGTCCCTAAATTACAACAAATTCTACAAATTAGCCCAGGTAAGCTCATATGGTTAAACTTTCATGATTAATTTTTAGTTTAGGAATGATATAATGTATTATTTCATATTTTTGTTATTGAATTATGATTATTGTAAAAATATGAAAATTGAATTGAATGTTCAAATTGAATAGAACGCAGGATTGAGTACTATCGTTCAGTGACAAAGTATGAATTGATGGATAAGACGATGGTTGGACCATGGCAATATTTAAATGTAAGACCATATCTAGGCTATGATATTTTAATGAAAAGACCATAACTGGGTTATGGCATCTTAAACGTAAGACAATGGTTGGACCATGGTAGTATATTTATGTGTAAGACTATAGCTGGGCTATGGCATCCCGATTGTAAGACCATAACTGAGTTATGGCACTACGAATGTAAGACCATGGCAGGGTCATTGTAATGCACGTGTAAGACCATAGTTGGACTATGGCACAAAGAAAACGATGTACTCAAATCCATAAGACATTCTCTAATTTGACAAGGATTGGTAAGTATTATATGGAATTAGTGTGGAAGAACTTAAGTAATTATTGTTATTGAGCTCAATCAATTGGATTCATCAATCGAAGTTGTGATTGGCAGGAAATGTTTGTGAAATGCTTAGTCTAAATGAAATATTTAGTATGTTCGGTAAGATTTATATTTAAAGCCTATGAACTTACTAAGCTTCATTAAGCTTTGTAATAGGCCAATTTTGGCCTGGGCCCAAAAAAAGAATAAAACCAAATAATAAAGGTCCAAATGTCCATTTACAAACCAACTAAACCCAAAATTACAAGTCCAATCCCTAACCCAATTACATTAGTCCAATACCCAAAATCACTAAAACCTAAGCCCAGGCCCAAAAACTAGATATTTTCACAAAAACCCTTGCCCCAACAACTTTGTCCGGCTGCTCCCATGTACGGCCTCTAGCTGCCCTCGCTCTCGCCTCCATACGCTCCACATCGCCGCTCCACGTCGCCATCCGTACCTGCAGAAAGGATAAATACAGTGATAGCATAAAATAGCAACCAAAAAAAGAACAAAAAGTGAATAGAAATTTGTACTCAACTATAAAAGCCACAAGTGAATCCTATATTTTTTTTACACACGAAGAGAAATCAATAGCAAAAAAAAAACAAAAACACAAAATCAATACAAAAAAAGGAAGTAATCAGCATTAAAAAGGTTGCCTTTTATTCTATTTTATCTTCTTTTTCTCACTTTTTTGCTTAATATTTGCTTTAAGTTTTGAAAGAAAAATACGAAAATACGAAAAGAAGGGGTAGAAAATTACTTGACCTTTGGTATTCGGCCCGATGAAAAATGGCATCTTGGGGGGTTTGAAGCCAAGAAAAATGACTCGTTTTTTTTTGCCACCGTGGACGGCGACGTCGTCACCAATGACCGGCCACCGCCATAGTGGGTCGGCGATCGGTTTGAGAGAGGGGGTTTCAGTTTTTTTATGAAGTGGGGAAAATGATTTTTTTTTATAAAAATTTGACTTATATAGCCCACCCAAACGACGTCATTTTGGGCTTAAGTCACTGACGCCAAAACGGCATCGTTTTGCCTAACTCACGCGCGACCCGACCCAATACCTGAGGATCCGCGTGTTTTCGTTTTAAAAGGGTTATTTACCGTTTTGATCCTTCCGCCTTTTTAAAGTTTTTAATATGGTCCTTATTTCATTATTTCTTTCTTTTTAAATCTATCCATAGACTTTTATTTGTTTTTATTTTGGTCCTTTGACCACTCGGTACCCTGGAAACAGTGCGCTTTGAGGACTGGGAATAATTTCCCATTCAGTCCTCGTTTCTTTGCGCGTTTCTTATTCAGGCCCTAATTGCCTTTTTTATTTTTAGAGTTTACCCTCTAATTTTATTTCAATTTCAATCTGATCCTTGGATCATTTGACTTCAAAAGTTTATTATTTTAAATTGTTTCATGTATACTTTGACTTATCTACTTATTTACTTATTCATTCATTTGTTTTTTGGCAAATGTCCTATTATTATCATCATTACATTATTTTATTTTATTTTTTTATACTTTTACGATATGTTATTTATTTATTTTTTTAACCTTTTTATTTGTTATTATTTTTATCGTATTTTATATTTTTATTACTGTTATTATTATCTCACTATTTGTTTACTTATTTATTTACTACTCCTTTTATAAATTTTAGAAATGATTCACTAATTTATTATCGTCGTTATTGTTAATATTATTATCTATTAATATGTTTTATTACAAAATGCACCCTAAATTTCATTTATATTTTAATTTGATCCTCTATTTTCAATATTTTATAAATTATTCTCCTCAATATTTATTTATGTATTTATTCCTTTGTCCTTATTATACCTAAAGTTGGTATTTTCTTTTTATGTGCGATGTTTTATCATTATCATTACTTATTTATTTTATTTCTCTTTGATTGCTAATATTGGTATTAAAGTGAAGTATGTCATGCAATTAACACCATTATTGAATTGTTTATTAGTACACTCATATTTTTATCATTCGATAGCATAATATTTTATTCACGTACCTTTTCAAATATTGCTTTAATTTTCACCAAAATTCAAAAAAGGATTTTTTTAAAATAAGTAACATTTCACATTTTGGAGATTCGAGAAAATTGTACCCTAATTTATAGGGTTTCGATTTTCTTTGTTGAACCTAAATAGCCAAACTCTTTCAAATTTTAAAATACATGAATTTTAAAATAAACTAAATGCAATATTTCGCATTTAGAAACTCAAGAAAGTCGTGCCCTAACTTACGGGGCTTCGATTTTTCTCGTTAGATCTAAATAACCGAATATCCTTCTAGATTAAAACACGTAAGATTTCAAAGATAAAAAAACAAAGACAAGCTTGTTCTCAAAGGTTCAAGGTGTCGTATCCTAACTTACGGGATATTGCATTTTGTTGCTTTGAGGCGAGAAGGTCTTTAATATTCGTTTTGATTTATTCAAGCAAATTTTTCGTAAAAATTAGCATTAATACAAAGAGGGATCGTATTTTGAATTTTTTGAATTTTCAACTTTCGACATTAAGACATCAATTAATCAATTAGGTACCAATTTTGGGCGTTATGAGGGTGATAATCCTTTATTGTACGTGACCGAATCCCGAACCTGTTTTCTCGAATTACGAAGGCCAAAATTGTTGTTTTAATAAATCAAAATGTTTTATTAAAATGATCAATTACAAGGTGACCCGATCACACCTCATAAAAAAAAGATTGGTGGCGACTCCGTTATCGTTTTCAAAATAAAAGTCGACCTTTTTTTTTAAAAAAAGGTTTCGAAAAAGCTTACCTGTGTTATTTAATGTTATTTGTAGATTTTGAAGAAGTTCGGAAGATCGGATCAACACATCGGGCTACATTATGCAGATTACCCTAGTAGATTTTTTTATATATTTTTTGGGTTTATATGGCATGTATAAGGTTGGATTAGGAAAGAGCTAAATTTAAAATATGGTTGTGAATGACATATAAATAAATATGTTTGTATGCTTGTATTTAGTAGTATATTTTGGGTAAACCAATGAATGAAATTGTTTTGATAAGTTTAGGTAAACAAGTTTTGTGATGAGATGTTATATCTAAAACATGAATTTTGGTTGCTTTGGTTGCTTGGCTGGGACATATTAGTGTATTCAAATGTTGAGTGCAGGTTGGGGTTATGCAGGGTGAGAAAAGTGGCCTTAAAATGGCCTATTTTTGTCCACACAGGCGTGTATCTCAACCATGTGTAACACACGGCCATGCACATGGGCATGTGGTTTGGCCGTGTGTCCTCTGCACCTTGAAATTTCAAAATAGAATGCCCAGGTTTTTTGCACACGGCCTAGCACACGGGTGTGTGACTTGGCCTTGTGACCCCTACACCTTACACAAGGCCTAGCACGCGGGCGTGTCTCTTGCCCGTGTAAGCCACACGGCCGACCACACGGGTGTGTGTTCCCTGTTCCTAAGGAAAATTTTGAAATTTTGAGAAAAATTCTCTGAGTTTTTAATTTGGTCTCGAGGGCCAATATAAGGGACAATATGAGTGATATATGAATAATTCTAGATATGTATGTTAAAGGTTGTGAAATGTTTGTAATTAATCCGTAAAGTCCGGTAATGCTTCATAACCCTATTTCGGTGACGGATAAGGGTTAGAGGTGTTACAAGATGATTACAAATGAGGGGAAGGCTCTCTATTTATAGTTGAGTTCCCCCAAAATCGACGGTATAGATGAAATTAGATTGATGGATGATATCAAAACATATATACAATTAAGAGATTTATATAATCCCCAAGTTTGCAAAATCAAATCTTCTCATATTACAAATATTGTAATATTACTTTTCCTATTTACCAAGGTAGCCCTAATTTCTCATAAATGTTTCACTAGGCCATAAAGACTTCAAGTAGATAAGCTTCATCACTTGTTCTTCAAATCAAGCTAGTTCAAGTGGGTCAAATGAGCCATATTAATATGTAGACCTCCATGGGATGCGCTTGTTACAATGGTCACGATATTTGAATTGTAATCCGTGACACTAAAGGCTTCTTACGAATCAATCCTAAGCTTTATCAACGATAGTTGGGGTTCTCGTAAACCTTCGACTTTCAAGATCATCTCATTCATCGACACGCTACCACTACATTTACTTCTCCATTTTATTTCCTTCCCAATGTGTTTCCCTTTCCCTCTCATTTGCTTTAAATTCTTTCCTCTTTACCTTTTCACCTTCCTCTCTTTTATCCATTGCATTCATCCGCTCTTTCTTCTCGCTAACCTTTTAATTTCTCCCTCCTACTCTTTCTCATCATTACCCCTATTTCCTGATAATCGTTCCTCCTTCCCAAGATCCTTTCCCCTTCTTTTTTTTTTAGATCGTCGCTTCATTTTCCACCTCCCCATCACTTCCCATGACCCAACATCATTTTAAACACTATAAAACTAGCATGTATGGTCATCTTTCAACAAAAATTCCCCTTTTTCCTATCACCCACTCTCCTTCCCTACATATCACTGTCCCAGCCACTTCGTCAACCACTAAACCCCCATTTTTTTCCTCCACTTCCCCCAAAAAGAATAGTAGTCCTATTCGCGATTGTAGCTAATCGAAAAGCTCTACTTTGGAGTCTTCATTAGATGATGATGATGATAGCAATATGTAGCACACCCTACAAGTTGAACTTCACATCCATGCTAATGTTGTCGTCAGAAGAGGGCCAATTATTCCTTTAAACATTCAAGAGTTAGAGATTAACAAATCTCACTAGAGACATTGTCTCAAGTCACATC
The DNA here is from genome assembly GCF_007990345.1 of Gossypium hirsutum. Classification (NCBI taxonomy): domain Eukaryota; kingdom Viridiplantae; phylum Streptophyta; class Magnoliopsida; order Malvales; family Malvaceae; genus Gossypium; species Gossypium hirsutum. Next base: position 16,524,500 of record NC_053429.1, read on the forward strand.
CATAATTACAGGAACTTTTCTCCCGACCTCCTTCAACGAATAATCAATAGAATTTGGAACCTAAGGGGTAGAGTTACAATTTCATCAAGAATGGTGACTCTTTTATTTTCCATTTTAGCCTCATCTTTAGTCTTTACTTCATCTTAAGAAAAGAACCATGGTCGGTTGAAGGTGCTTTACTTATGTTAGCAAGATTGTCCCCAAAATCATCCCGTGGAGCGAGTTCTAGTTTTGGCCTAGCAGCTCCTAGACTAGTTGCACCTACACTGCCAATGCAACCTATTATACACGACTACAGGCAACCTTTGGGGCCCATCTTACATGCCTATTGTAAGTAGCCCAATTTGCCCGGGCCCATCAGAAACAAAAAAATAAAACAATTAACAAAAAAAACTTAGTCCAAAATAGTCCATTTATAGCTTTCACCAGCCCAAATACAAATTACAGCCCAAATTTCAAAACCCATTTTACAATAAAACCAAATTAAAACCCAAGCTAGACCTAATTTATGGGCCCAATGGTCTAACTCCGAAACTGGCCCAAATGGCCCAAGTACAATGGGACCTCGAAAACACTAGGGTTTCCCCTCTGTGACCTCCAGCGCATCATGGCCACGTCCGCAGCTCTCCGTACGGTGGTTTCACCTGCAAAAAAGAAACAAAATAACAACAAAGAGGGGACCAACAATGTACAGAAAATTGACAGCAAATAACGAAAAGATCTAAAGGAAAATTTCTTTTATTTTTATTTTTCTTTATTCGGCTATAAAAGGGCCGAAACCAACCATTGTATTTTTTTACGATACAGAAAAGAAATATACTCAGAGAAGATTAAAGATGATTCATTGATTGATTCTTCGTTCTAATTTTTGTTTTTCTTTACTTTATTTTGAATCTATTTGACAAATATATAAAAAAGGGGAAGGTTTACTTATTTGTTGTTTGGTGTCGACCTAGTTGACGTTTACTCCTCCGGTCCAAGGGTAAACGAATCCCTAGGGATCCAGTTAAAACCCCGTCGGAGATGGAGACGCATTAGGCGTCGATGAAGCCTGCAAATCGGAAGAGAAGGGGAGGAAATGAGAGAGTTCTAAAGTTTTTAGGGTTTTTAAAAAAAACAATGGTTAAAATGATTTTAAAACAAAAATTTTGATTTAAATAGTAAAGGGAAAAAGGCGTCGTTTCGAAGGGTATTCTCAGAGGCCAAAACGACACAGTTTTGAGCCTTTGACCAGTGACCCGGCCCGATTGCCCTCAAGATCCGAGTGTTTTTTGCTATGAAGGGATATTTGCGCGATTAGTTCATCCCTTTCGCGATGTTATTCAATTGGGTCCCATTTCTATTTCTTTTATTTTTTTAATTTTTTTCCCGATATTTATGCGCAGTTTTAATTTGGTCTATAGTTGAACGCTGCATTCAGGGGCTTGGGATAATTGCATTTTTAATCCCTATTTGTTTTCGCGCATTGTAGTTTAGTCCTCAATGTTGTTTAACAGTTTTATTTGTTTGTAAACTATCCTTTTGATTTTGTTTTTACTTCAATTGAGTCCTTTCCCTTCTAATTTTAGTTTTTTTTGGTAAAATTGTTTTTATATTATTTATTTTAAATTATTTTACAAATGAGTCATTATTTATTTTTTATATTAGTAATTATTTTAAATTATTTTAGGGTATTCATGATTTTCTTTGGAAAAACTGTTTTAATAAATATTCTATGGAATTATTTTTGATTTTATGCTATATCAATTGTTATTTTTATATATTCTTTCATTTTTTTATATATTGTTGTATTTATATAATTTATTTATGTTAGAATTAATTATTTTATGTATATTCTTTGTTTTAAATTATTATGATAGCCATTTCAAATACTCTTATACATTATTATTTTATATACATATATACATAATTCATTTAAATTATTTTTATTCTATAATATGATTTATTTTAGATTAATATACGTTATTTAAATTGTCATGTGTATTACTTATTTTAAAATTTTTATACGTATAATTTATTATTGCATATTGATGATTTCAAATTTCTTCTTCTTCGTATTATTCATTTTAACCCTTTTTTATTATCATTTTGAACTTGTTAAATTTCATTTGTGTTAATTTGCTTTATATTTCTTTTAAAAATGTCTTTTTAATTTGTCAATCTTTGAATATTAATGTTAGTGTTTGCATAATATACGATGTGAGATTATTGCCATCGTATGTATCCTAATTTGTTCCATTGTATTTTCATATCATTGTTACTCATTTGTATAGTATTATTTCCATGCATTATCGGGCCATGCTCGTCACTATGCTCTTGTTTCTTGTTATTGCACTGTGATTGAAATTCCAACTATTGTCTGACGTCGATCGTTTTATTTACTCCAAACAAACCGAATAAATTATCACTTTTATTTGAATTTTCTCAAAACAAGGCAATATTTTGTGTTTGGAAATCCAAGGAATTGTGCCCTAACGTGCTGGGTTTTGATTTTTCGTTTGACCAAATGACTAAATATCCTTTTAAAATTTCAATGCATGAGTTTTGGAAATCACGAGATGATCTTGGTTTCGAAGGTTTAAAATTTCGTATCCTAACGTATTGGATGTGATATTTTATTCCTTTGGAGTAGGAGAATCTTAAAATCCAACTCGAATTAGTCAAACATCTTCTAAAAAAAGGATCGTATTCCAAAACCTTTTCAAAATTTTGATATTAAGACATTAATTAATCAATTAAGTATCAATTTTGGGCATTATGAGGGTGCTAACCCTTCCTCGTGCGTAACCGACTCCCGAACCCATTTTCTTAAATTTCATAGATCAAAATCATTGTTTTAATGAGTCAAAATGGTTTGCTAAAATGATTAATCTCAAGGTAATCTGATCACACCTCGACAAAAGATCGGTGGTGACTCCATATTTTATTTTAAAATCGATCCACGTTTATCAAAAAAAATAGTTTCGACAGCTTGGCGACTCCGCTGGGGACAAATAAGAGAGTCATGCCGTAAATTGATTATTTTCTTTGTTTAAAATTGAAAACTTGATTTGAAAAATCATGATTCTTTTGTTGCATTTGTTTGTGATCCTTATTATTGTTGTGGTTTGAGTCTCGTAGAATACTCTTGCATTGCATTGCATGACCGTTGTGGTTACACCTTTAAGTGGGAGTGAGAAACTATGCCTTCGTGATGTTTTCACCTCCGTATGGGCTAGTGGACTGCTTCTGGGATACATCCATACATATATCTTCGTGACATTTTCATCTTCCTATGGTTATAGGGAAATGTATTCCTTTTAACTGAACTCGATCCATATGAGCCTATAATGGGTGAGGATTGAGGAATCTACTGGTTCAGGTACCCCTTTCTTTAGAACTGAACTGCATATAGTGAACCCTAAGAGCCCACCCTAGGTAAAGCTATGCTGAACCTTAGGGGTTACCTAGATAGGTGTTTGACTATTTTTTTTTTTGCTTTGAATTTTATCATTTGTATATGATACTGACCTGTTTTGTTTTGGTTGTAATTGCATGACATTGCATATTTAAAGAAGAGTCGATTCGTGTTTAGTTGCTAAGTTAGAAGGCTTGCCATGGAGAACAAATTTCTTGATAAAGTGGAGGATAATGCAGCTGTCCGCAGATGGTCAGAGAAATTACAGTTAGAGAAAGGGGATAGTCTAGCTGAGGGGTACACATCGGAGTTGTGGGACTTCACCTGTATCAATATGACAGAAAATGAGTTTCAAGAATTGAGAGATATATGGGCCCATTGGGATGATGAGACTAAGCAGTTGTTCTACCATAATTATGGTGATCTACCCTACCTACTCGACATCAAGGTGGACAAGCATTTGTTTCAGGTTATAGTTGTTTCACTTTCGGGAAGGTGGACTTGGTGCCTACTATGAAAGAATATACCACATTGCTTCGCTGTCCAAAGATCCAAGTCTGCAAAGCTTACTCTTGGGTCACTAATGTCCCAAATTTTGTGAAGAAGTTAATGATATTACTGGGATGAGTGAACAGTGGGTTACAGCCCGTATTCAGCAAAAAGGGGATAGTAAATGCATTCCTTGGGTGAGTTTGAGGGACTTGATCCTAGCACATCCGGATGTAAAGAAGAAAGTTGACGTCTTTGCCTTGAGTATTTATGGTTTGGTAATCTTTCCTAAAGCTTTAAGGCATATAGATGAAACAGTCGCTGATTTATTTGATCGACTTGATAAAAGGGTCACACCTGTACCTTCAATTCTAGCCGAGACATTCAGATCTTTGAACATGTGTCGGAGGGCAGGCGAAGGCAGATTTATAGGATGCATGCAGTTATTATTGGTATGGTTTCATGGTCATTTCTGGAAAGTGGAAAAAGTCTCTTATCGAGTATTCTCTGAGAATTATTCCCCATTAAAGGAGGAAGCAGCTACGCAAAGGAGGGATGACATATCAGAGGAAAGGTGGATGGTAATTCTTCAAAGGCATAATTGCAAAAAAAACCTCAATGTTTGGGGGCTTTTGGTTTTGTGCCCTTGACCTTTTTATTTTTTGATTGACACCCTCAACGTTACGATTTTTTAAGAAATTAGCCCAGTTTTAACGGTCAATGTGAGTTGACCGTTAATCAAACAGTTGGTCAACAACATAATAGCCCATGTGGCATGCCATATAAGCGCATGATGTCATAGATGATGTCATCTATTTAACAAAAATTTTTTTCTCATTTTCTGTCTTGCCAAACACATGGTTGCTGCCATTTTTTTCCTCTTATTTTCTCTCTTGCCAAACACCATTTTTTAACATAAAAACATAAAAACAGATCCCTTAATATAACATAAAAATATAAATAAATTTGCATTTGACGAATGAGGAATAAAATAAAAATAATTATTAAACAGATAAGAAAGAAAAAATTGAACTATAGAAGTACTACAGTTCCTCTAAATTCTTGGGTTTCTCTTTCATTTTCTACTAAAGAACAACAAGTACTTTTTTATTCTTGAGCCTGCCTTGACTAAAGTGGATCCTATGGATGGGGAGCCAATATCAACATCTGAGTTCAATAATTTCGAAAGAAGTTTATTTCGTAAAGATTCCTTCCCTTGTTTTTCGATTTTCTCCCCAACATTCTGAAGAAACCAACTACTTTCAAATTCTGAAGAGATTTCTTTATATACAGCCTCAGCAAGGTTGTTTTGTCTTGACCACCCATTCCCTAAAGTCCTATTACACGATAGTCTTTTTGCTTAATCAGATTCAAAATCATATTTTTCTCATATTCTATTCCAACCAATTCTTCAGAAGCACTTTTAAACCCAATATTTGTCAACTTTTTTATAACATCTTCAACAACATTTTTAATGTACTGGGTTTCAGGTCTAGAAAAACAAAATATAAACCAGTAAATGTGAAGTCTAAAACAAATATAAGTTGAATATAACAAGATGAGAAAAATATAGTTACCTGTTTTATTTGCCTCCTTCTATATGCTACCCTATTAATTTACCGACCTCTGCAAAAGCAACTCTCCATTGTTGTACTCTATCAGTTGGTTGCTCTAATTCATGCTTTTTAAAGGATGTCTTAAAACTCCATTATTTATATTTTTATGTTTTATTAAGGGATCTGTTTTTATGTGTTTATATTCAAAAATGGTGTTTGGCAAGAGAGAAAATGAGAGGAAAAAAATGGCAGCAACCATGTATTTGGCAAGAGAAAAAATGAGAGAAAATATTTTGTTAAATAGATGACATCATCTATGACGTCATGCGCTTATGTGGCATGCCACATAGGCTATTATATTAACCAACTGTTTGATTAACGGTCAACTCACGTTGACCATTAAAATTGGGCTAATTTTTTAAAAAATCGTAACGTTGAAGGTGTCAATCAAAAAATAAAAAGGTCAAGGGTACAAAACCAAAAGCCCCCAAACGTTGAGGGTTTTTTTTGCAATTATGCCTTCTTCAAAATCTCAAAGAGGAGGATGTTGAATGGAGAGCCTTTTGGATGGTCCTCGACGAGATCCTTTATTGGTGTAGGAGTTTTGATTGGGTACCTTCGCTTGGAATTTGGGGAGCCGTTGGATATGCCCCTTTGCTCGTATTAAGGCAATACAAATCAAGGCAGTTTATACCGGTGACGCATGGGCTAGCTCAATATGAGTTCTCGTATAAGGGGGACAATTATAAGAAAAAGGTTTGAGAAATTTTTTATGCTTGGAAGCAGACCCGTTGGATGAAGAGATTGGTTGTTGGTTCAATGACAACACTTGAATACAACGGATGGTTTAGTAAAAGGATTAATGATAATATCCCTGGGCCGAGTTTAGAGTACGCTCAATCAATGGAGAAATACTTGCAAGTGGTACCATCAAAGCTAGAGATTATAATGCGAGACTTTGAAAGGAAGAATTTAGAGCTCGGTGGGAAAGGAAATTTCAAAAGGCTCAAACGCGAAACGAGGCTGTAATATCCTGATTTTGGGCCTAGTCGGAATAGTGGTTTCGTGACCGCAATCTGAGATATAAATAATTATTTTATGATTATTTTAAGGTCTATGATATGATTGCATGATTGTGTGAAAATTTCGTGAAGAAATTTTATGCATAAAGTGCTTAAATTGAAATTAGGGACTAAATCGAATAATTTGCAAAACTTGCATTCTAGAAGTTTCTAGTATGAAATTGTTTTGAAATATTAATTAGGAGGTCTTAAATAGCAATTTTACCAATTTCTAAGTCTATGGACAAAAATTGGACATGGATGGAATTTTTGGAAAGTTTAGTAGTAAGGGCATTTTGGTCATTTAGAGGTAAAATGAATTAAAATACAAAATTAAAAGCCAATTTTGCTCATCTTCAACCCCATGGCCGAATATAGCAAGGAGAAACCATGGCTAGGGTTTTTCAAGCTTCCAAGCTTGATTGTAAGTCCGTTCTAGCCTCGCTTTTAATGATTTTTACGTTTTTGGAGTCCCGGTAGCTCGATTTAGCTTATGCTAGCAATAATTTAACCTAGGGTTTATATTTGGAAAAATAACCATAGGTGAAATTTGTGTATTTTGGTGTTTTATGATAGAATACGAGGTTTTAAATTATGTTAGACAACTTGTGCTACTCAGTTTTAAGTGAAAACGAGCAAAAGGGCTTAATCGGTAAAAATACCTAATAGTCATAAGTATATGTTAGAGTGAGAATTTGATGTTGCCATAGAAGGAAAAAATGATCAGCATGTCATAAAACATAAGAAAATAGGCTGAAGTTTAATTTACGAGCTTTGGGGAAAAAGTGTAAATATGCAAAAGTTTAGGGGCAAAATTGTAATTTTTCCAAAATATGATTTTGGGTCAATTTGAATAATGCGAGTCCTAATTAGACTATATTTTAAATGATAGAGCAAGGAAAACTGAAATCCGGGCTAAAATAGGGAAAATACCAAGTTGTGGACGAAATGGTAAGAGTAGCCATTTTCGCATACGAGGTAAGTTCATGTGTAAATGTAGTAACATGATTGTCATTTTAAGCAATTTAATGTTGTTTATATGATATGATGCTGATTATTATCATGAAATATTATGCTTTGTGGTTATTTTCGAATAAAATGCAAATTATGTGTATTAATTGTTAAATATAAAGTACTACCGAGTATTGGTTTCGGTATTTTACGGAAGATGGCAAGGAGATGTGTTCGAGGAAAATCCCGTTTGAACCTTAGGAATAGATTAGGATACAAGTGACATGTCACTAGGATGGTTGAGCATCCGAACTCGTTGAGTTGAGTCCGAGTTCACTTATGGATGCGAATGTCCGAACTCGTTGAGTTGAGTCCGAGTTCACTTATGGATGCGAATGCCCGAGCTCGTTGAGTTGAGTCCGAGTTCACTTATGGGCGGGTTACATGGTAGCTTGGCTACATATGTGGCACTTATGTGCAAACTTTCCATGTATCCGAATTATATTCCGATGTGTTCAACGGGTAAAGTTCTTCTGAAATGGAGGAATACTCAAGATGAAAGGGACGTATTGTTTAGTGTTGTGAAATGGGTACTTTGAACAGGTATGTACTTAACCCTCGGGTTGAAAAATCGATATAACAACAATATGGTAAAATGATAAATGAAAATGTGATATGAATGTCTTGGTGATGATTATGCAAATGATGTTTTATGTTTGCTTATATGGTTATGTTACTTGCTATTTGCATGTGAACTTATTAAGCATTTATGCTTACTCCCTCCTTTTCATTCCTTGTAGTTTTGACAAGCCAGCTCCAAAATTGGGAACAGTCGGAGGCTCGCTCACACTATCTGTATACCATCTTGGCATAATGGCTTGTATATTTTGAGTATGGCATGTATAACATTATAATCATTTTGTATATATGGTCTTATAATATGGTTATTGAGTGGTATGGAAATGCTTGGTAATGAGTAGCCATTGGAATGGCTAATCATGATCATATTTGGTGTTATGTATGTCAAATTACTAGCTAATCCATGGAAACCATGAAATAGGTAAAATTTACCATAAAATAGATTCAGACAGCAGTAGTGACGTGAATTTGAAAAATCACTAAAAATATTAGAAATGGAATTAAATAATGAATAAGTTATGGAATTGAAGCTTGATGAGTCTATTTTCATATGGAAGAAGCAAAACAGGTATATGAGCTATATTTTATGAGATGTTTAAATTTTTGTGAAACAGGGCCAGAGCGATTTCTGGATCCCATATTCTGATTTTGGAAATTCACCATAAATTTTACAAAGATAATTAGAAGTCATTCTTTATATGTACAGATTCATTATTGAGTCTAGTTTTATTAGAGACAAACGGCATAGTCATTGAAGCTCTGTACAGGGAGATATCTGATTCGTAATACACAGAGGTCAGAGTAGTTGAACCCTGAAACAGGGGAGTCTTTAACTAATAAACTGTACTAATTGGCCTGACCAAAAATTCTATAAAAAAATTAGTAGATAGATATATGAGTCTAGTTTCAGGAAAAATTTACAGAATTAGATTTTGAGTTTCGGAACTCGAGATATGATTTTTAAAGCGACTATGATGCAGTTAGCCAGCTTGTCTGGAAATTTTAAAATGAATTGTATGAGTTGTTTAAGTAATGAATTAAGTCCATTAACACCTCGTGTTCGACTCCGGCAACGGTCTCGGGTACGGGGCATTACATTTAGTGGTATCAAAGCAGGTTTAGACTAACCTAGCATGTGTAAAAGTTTAGCTATACATGCCACTGATCTGTGATAGTGTGATGTCTTCCGACGCGTATGAGTACCGTCTTATTTAGACAGGGTACTCTCCAACCGAGCTGCGCCGACCATGTTCAATGTTAAGTGAAGGTATTTGAGTAAAATTATGATTATGATAAGTCTCGGTTTAGAAAAGTATGAATAAAGGTTTATGATACATATGTGATAAATATTCATATTTGCTTAATGCTCATATGATGTAGTGTATGTGGCTTACTTGATAAGATGAACGGAATAAATAAAAAGTAGTAGAGGTATGAATAAAGGTCATAATATTATGATACGAGTGAGAATGTCCTTGTCTTGATTTGGACGTCGAATGTTGATAAATGTTAATGATATATAATTTTTATGAGATAAAGGATTATAATGAAATGAACTTATCTATGTTAATTAAATTGTTGGATTGAATTATATGATGGTAATGATATGTACATGATGATGCACGAAATGAAAGTTGTGATTGTGATGCAAATATCTATGTTTGTTTGGCCTTATATAATGTCATGAGCATGAATTAATTTAATTAAATGAATGGATAAGTAAAGCTGTCTAGAAAACATAGAATGTATGCATAGTATATTGTCTAAATGGGACAATAGGAAAATTGGTGTAAGCCAACATGAACGAATGACATGATTTTGATGATGTTACTATGATGATGGAAGTTGTGTCATATGTGTATGTATAAGAAAGTCGAGTCAGAGGTCCTAAAACCCCTCCCCCTTACCGAAGTGGTACTTATAATGGAATTTCATGAGATTTGTATTGAATAAGTTTCCGGTTGAGAACCCAAAGAGTACAGTGATAGAATAATTATAAGTATGATTAGAGATTGAAAATGAGCTGATAAGTAAAGTCAGAACCAATAAAGTATCGGATTGATGTAAAAATTATTGGAGTTATGCACTGTCCCAGTTAGAAAAGGAATTCTCCTTGGTAAACCGAATTACTCAGGTGCAAGGTTGAGAAAAGTGTAAATCGAAATTTATCCAGAACTGGCCTTCTTTAGTGAATGGTTTAATATGAAATTTGTGACGGCAGAACTAGTTGGGGAAATGATAATTGAAATGTGAACTATCTGAGTGTGACAGTTATGACTGGAAAGATTTAGCAGTCTTTTTTGAGATGTTCTATGTGTTTACCCGTTCTCAGAAATATTTCTATGGCTATTGATCTTCTGAAGAAATTCTTGTTATATGGGAATGTCTTCTAATTCTGGTGTTGGATGAAAGCATTGGTAGTCTGACTGGTTTATAATTTATATTGCTCTATTTCATCGGGTATTCTATTTCATTTCGTCTGATAAGAATTGATGAGAGAATGCGTATGATATTATGATTCTGTTTCTTCTACTTGATGCTTCATCTGATATATATGTATGGGAAGATATATTGATCTTGTTATATTTGATTTCAGTGGGATTAAATGATGTTTTCTTCTGGACTTTCTTTCTTTGAAGAATTATCGGGGTATTCCGTATTTTCTCTATGAGTTTGGTTTTCGATTCTCTGGCATAGTATCGTATCTTGGGTTTCTTTATCCTGGATCTCTTTATTCTGGATTTCTTTATTCCGGGTTTCTCTATCTTGGATTTCTTTATTCGGTTTTCTTGTTATCTTTGTTCCATAATTTGTCAATTACGACTCATGTTCGAAATGGGTTCTTCAGCTCGTGATAATCATGTCAAATATGACTATACTTCTAATTTGATCTTGGTAATGTGGTAATTTTAGTATTGGGATTTTTCTAATTTCTGTGTAAGGATTTGACATCAGTAAAGGCATAGGTGATAAAAGTGCGAGTTTCAGTCGGTATGGTAAATTATTTATTTGAAAGATTTCATGTGACAATTATGTCAGGATTATTTTTCCCAAGTCTGATAATAGAATTTCATTTTGTATGGATAAAAGAGAAAATAGTTTGAACGAGAAGTGTATATTTATTAGAAAGAGTTGGATATTAGTTTAAGTCACTACGAATGATAAGGTTTCCATCTTGTGAAAGCTGAAAAGTTTATTACATGTTGACAGAGTTCGGATAGATGAGAATATTGGTAACCGAAGTGTCTGAACTAGACTAGTCTACATTGAGCAAAGACTTCCTGACTTTCAGTAATGTATTGTTGTATGAATTGTGATGTGTTTCAAGACAGTGAGGTAATGTGATAGTTTAGAGCATCTGATGTTACATAAAATCGGAGTTGTTAAAGGGGTTAAAGCCGAGCATTGGGATCTATCAAAATTATCCTTGTCAGTGTTGATATTGGGATGGAAATGAGAAGGATTATTCTTGAGGCCATATCAGAATTATTTCTATGGCGGAAAGAGGAAAATGTGATGTATCCTATTGTTAAATGTTTGGCGAGATCTATAAATCATATCTGTATTGAATGAATTCCTACTCATCAGATTCATGGAATTTCAGGTCTCTTTGATTGTTGGATTTCTTGGAATTCCGGTCTCCATTAAATCAAGTTGAGATCCGGGTTTTATGTCACGATAACATGGGAAACTGAGAAGGGTTGAAAATTTAAGAACAGTTGAGAGTTGAGACTGTAAGCTTTTAGATCATATGAGAAACTGAAGAGATGTATTGGAGGTACAGTCTAAGTGCAAGTTCTTCGGCACCGAATATGAGATTAAAAGTGAAGACCACTTTTCTGGTAAGATTTTCGGGGACGAAAATCCCTGAAGGGGGGAGAGTTGTAATATCCTGATTTTGGGCCTAGTCGGAATAGTGGTTTTGTGACCACAAAATCCGAGATAGAAATAATTATTTTATGATTATTTTAAGGTCTATGATATGATTGCATGATTGTGTGAAAATTTCGTGAAGAAATTTTATGCATAAAGTGCTTAAATTGAAATTAGGGACTAAATCGAATAATTTGCAAAACTTGCATTCTAGAAGTTTTTAGTATGAAATTGTTTTGAAATATTAATTAGGAGGTATTAAATAGCAATTTTACCAATTTCTAAGTCTATGGACAAAAATTGGACATGGATGGAATTTTTGGAAAGTTTAGTAGTAAGGGCATTTTGGTCATTTAGGGGTAAAATGAATTAAAATACAAAATTAAAAGCCAATTTTGCTCATCTTCAACCCCATGGCTGAATATAGCAAGGAGAAACCATGGCTAGGGTTTTTCAAGCTTTCAAGCTCGATTGTAAGTCCGTTCTAGCCTCGTTTTTAATGATTTTTACGTTTTTGGAGTCCCGGTAGCTCGATTTAGCTTATGCTAGCAACAATTTAACCTAGGGTTTATATTTGGAAAAATACCCATAGGTGAAATTTGTGTATTTTGGTGTTTTATGATAGAATATGAGGTTTTAAATTAGGTTAGACAACTTGTGCTACTCGGTTTTAAGTGAAAACGAGCAAAAGGGCTTAATCGGTAAAAATACCTAATAGTCATAAGTATATGTTAGAGTGAGAATTTGATGTTGCCATAGAAGGGAAAAATGATCAGCATGTCATAAAACATAAGAAAATAGGCTGAAGTTTAATTTACGAGCTTTGGGGAAAAAGTGTAAATATGCAAAAGTTTAGGGGCAAAATTGTAATTTTTCTAAAATATGATTTTGGGTCAATTTGAATAATGTGAGTCCTAATTAGGCTATATTTTAAATGATAGAGCAAGGAAAACTGAAATTCAGGCTAAAATGGGGAAAATACCAAGTTGTGGACGAAATGGTAAAAGTAGCCATTTTCGCATACGAGGTAAGTTCATGTGTAAATGTAGTAACATTATTGTCATTTTAAGCAATTTAATGTTGTTTATATGATATGATGCTGATTATTATCATGAAATATTATGCTTTGTGGTTATTTTCGAATAAAATGCAAATTATGTGTATTAATTGTTAAATATAAAGTACTACCGAGTATTGGTTTCGATATTTTACGGAAGATGGCAAGGAGATGTGTTCGAGGAAAATCCCGTTTGAACCTTAGGAATAGATTAGGATACAAGTGACATGTCACTAGGATGGTTGAGCATCCGAACTCGTTGAGTTGAGTCCGAGTTCACTTATGGATGCGAATGTCCGAACTCGTTGAGTTGAGTCCGAGTTCGAGAGATATAACTAGGCATCCGAGCTCGTTGAGTTGAGTCCGAGTTCACTTATGGATGCGAATGCCCGAGCTCGTTGAGTTGAGTCCGAGTTCACTTATGGGCGGGTTACATGGTAGCTTGGCTACATATGTGGCACTTATGTGCAAACTTTCCATGTATCCGAATTATATTCCGATGTGTTCAACGGGTAAAGTTCTACTGAAATGGAGGAATACTCAAGATGAAAGGGACGTATTGTTAAGTGTTGTGAAATGGGTACTTTGAACAGGTATGTACTTAACCCTCGGGTTGAAAAATCGATATAACAACAATATGGTAAAATGATAAATGAAAATGTGATATGAATGTCTTGGTGATGATTATGCAAATGATGTTTTATGTTTGCTTATATGGTTATGTTACTTGCTATTTGCATGTGAACTTATTAAATATTTATGCTTACTCCCTCCTTTTCATTCCTTATAGTTTTGACAAGCCAGCTCGAAAATTGGGAACGGTCGGAGGCTCGCTCACACTATCCGTATACCATCTTGGCATAATGGCTTGTATATTTTGAGTATGGCATGTATAACATTATAATCATTTTGTATATATGGTCTTATAATATGGTTATTGAGTGGTATGGAAATGCTTGGTAATGAGTAGCCATTGGAATGGCTAATCATGATCATATTTGGTGTTATGTATGTCAAATTACTAGCTAATCCATGGAAACCATGAAATAGGTAAAATTTACCATAAAATAGATTCAGACAGCAATAGTGACGTGAATTTGAAAAATCACTAAAAATAGTAGAAATTGAATTAAATAATGAATAAGTTATGGAATCGAATCTTGATGAGTCTATTTTCATATGGAAGAAGCGAAACAGGTATATGAGCTATATTTTATGAGATGTTTAAATTTTTGTGAAACAGGGCCAGAGCGATTTCTGGATCCCATATTCTGACTTTGGAAATTCACCATAAATTTTACAAAGATAATTAGAAGTCATGCTTTATATTTACAGATTCATTATTGAGTCTAGTTTTATTAGAGACAAACGGCATAGTCATTGAAGCTCTGTACAGGGAGATATCTGATTCGTAATACACAGAGGCAGAGTAGTTGAACCCTGAAACAGGGGAGTCTTTAACTAATAAACTGTACTAATTGGCCCGACCAAAAATTCTAGAAAAAAATTAGTAGATAGATATATGAGTCTAGTTTCAGAAAAAAATTACAAAATTGGATTTTGAGTTTCGTAACTCGAGATATGATTTTTAAAGCGACTGTGATGCAGTTAGCCAGCTTGTCTAGAAATTTTAAAATAAATTGTATGAGCTGTTTAAGTAATGAATTAAGTCCATTAACACCTCGTGTTCGACTCCGGCAACGGTCTCAGGCACGGGGCGTTACAGAGGCCCTAGAGAAGAGCCTGTCGGAAGCCCAAGATGAGAAGATTGGGTTGAAGGCTAGGATACCCGAACTAGAAAAATCGCTTCATCAGCATTGTTGCTGCAACTCTATAATGGAGCTGAAGGTGAGCTTAGATAAGATTGAAGAACTAAAAAAGAAGGTCCAAGAACTCGAGATTGTGCTACAAAACAGTGAGCTTCGAATTGAGTTCCTTGAAGCAAGTAATGAGTGGTGTAATAAGCAACTCCACCGAACTTAGAGTCGAATTAGGGACAGAGACTACATTATGGGCTAAGTTGTGGCCCAGATTTGAGAGATGGCTGACAATTTACAGACTTTAGTAGTTCAAGCAGATGTATTGAGTGTGAAATACGAGATAGAATCAGACCGGGGCCGAAAATTAGCTTGGTTGCTTAGGAAAGTGAAATCTTTGAGCATTAGGGCTAGGCCGTATCTATAATCCATTTCTATGTAAAGAATTTTGTTTTCTAGTAAAGTTTTCTAAATGAGATTGAATCAGAATCAACGCATTTTGCATTCATTTCATTCATTTGCATTACATTACATCATATGCATTAAAGTCGACCAAAAGATCCTAATTAATTAAGAATTATTTTAGTAATCTGGAAACCGAAAAAAATCAACAAAGTTTGCATTCTTACGGTACGCGAAGAAAAACCAAAGCAATGGACAAAAGGTTAGAAAAGTTGGAACAAATGCAGAAAGAGATGCAAGAACAGATGCAAGCACAAATGCAGGAGCAATTGGCTAAGATCCAGCAGGATATGAGGGACCAAATGTTAGAGTCTCAAAGGAATATGATGAATCAGATATCCCAATTGCTGGCTAGGGGCAGGAAAAAGGAAAAAATCCTACGATCAATGATGAAGAGAATAATGAAGAGCCTCCTTATCCTCCGGGTTTTACCCCAACTCATGCTCAAGCACTACTAGAAGTAAACCCACAGAGACCATCTGTTACGATCACGCCTCAACAGTTTCAGGCCAGGGCTTCGGTACCAATGAATTTCCAAGCTGGTTCAGGCTCTAATCCAGGAGATAACCCAAATAATCCAGTTGTTCCTGATTTGGATGAAGTTATGGAAGGGGAAAGGGCAAGGACAGAATCACAAATGCAGTTAGAGGACCGATGTAAATGGCTGGAGGAAAAGTTCAGGGCAATGGAATGCGCTGATACTCATCATGGAATCGACGCTAAAGATCTGAGTTTGGTCCCAGACTTAGTACTTCCTTACAAGTTCAAAATGCCAAAATTCGAGAAGTATAATGGGACTAGTTGCCTTGAAGCTCATATTACAATATTCTGCAGAAGAATGACTGGGTATGTTAACAACGATCAACTACTGATCCATTGCTTCCAAGACAATTTGGTAGGGGCAGCATCCAAATAGTACAATTAGCTGAGTTGTACCAGGATTAGTTCATGGAGAGATTTGGCACAAGCATTCATGAAGCAGTACAGCCATGTGACGGATATGACTCCTGACAAGATTACTCTGCAGAATATGGAGAAGAGACCATATGAGAGTTTAACAGTTTTATTTGTTTGTAAACCATCCTTTTGATTTTGTTTTTACTTCAATTGAGTCATTTCCCTTCTAATTTTAGTTTTTTTTTGTAAAATTGTTTTTATATTATTTATTTTAAATTATTTTACAAATGAGTCATTATTTATTTTTTATATTAGTAATTATTTTAAATTATTTTAGGGTATTCATGATTTTCTTTGGAAATTTTTTTTAATAAATATTCTATGGAATTATTTTTGATTTTATGCTATATCAATTGTTATTTTTGTATATTCTTTCGTTTTTTTATATATTGTTGTATTTATATAATTTATTTATGTTAGAATTAATTATTTTATGTATATTCTTTGTTTTAAATTATTGTGATAACCATTTCAAATACTCTTATACATTATTATTTTATATACATATATACATAAATCATATTAAATTATTTTTATTCTATAAATATGATTTCTTTTAGATTAATATACATTATTTAAATTGTCATGTGTATTACTTATTTTAAAATTTTTATACTTTTAATTTATTATTGTATATTGATGATTTCAAATTTCTTCTTCTTCATATTATTCATTCTAACCTTTTTTATTATCATTTTAAACTTGTTACATTTCATTTGTGTTAATTTGCTTTATATTTCTTTTAAAATTGTCTTTTTAATTCGTTAATCTTTGAATATTAATGTTAGTGTTTGCATGATGTACGATGTGAGACTATTGTATGTATCCTAATTTGTTCCATTGTATTTTCATATCATTGTTACTCATTTGTATAGTATTATTGCCATGCATTATTGGTCCATGCTCGTTACTATGCTTTTGTTTCTTGTTATTGCACCGTGATTGGAATTCCAACTATTGTCTGGCGTCGATCGTTTTATTTACTCCAAACAAATCGAATAAATAATCGCTTTTATTTGAAATTTTCTCAAAACAAGGTAATATTTTGTGTTTGGAAATCCGAGGAATTGTGCCCTAACGTGCTGGGTTTCGATTTTTCGTTTGACCAAATGGCTAAATATCCTTTTAAAATTTCAATGCATGAGTTTTGGAAATCACGAGATGATCTTAGTTTCGAAAGTTTAAAATGTCGTATCCTAACGTATTGGATGTGTTATCTTATTCCTTCGGAATAGGAGAATCTTAAAATCCAACTCGAATTATTCAAACATATTTTAAAAAAGGATCGTATTCCAAAACCTTTTCAAATTTTCGACATTAAGACGGTAATTAATCAATTAGGTACCAATTTTAGGTGTTATGAGGGTGCTAACCTTTCCTCGCGTGTAACCGGCTCCCGAACCCGTTTTCTCAAATTTCGTACATCAAAATCATTGTTTTAATGAGTCAAAATGTTTTGTTAAAATGATTAATCTCAAGGTGGTCCGATCACACCTCAACAAAAGATCGGTGGCGACTCCATATTTTATTTTAAAGTCGATTCACGTTTTTAAAAAAAATAGTTTCGACACCTATGACCAAGCCACCCAAGCTTACAAAGTTGCCACATCTTGAATCGGTCACCATAGATAATCAATATATTGTGGCCACCAAGTTACAACTAGGTAATTCCTACGGTCAATCATGTCAAGGAGGATGAGGAAGGTAAGTGATTTTTGTTGCTCGATGATAGTGTTGGAAAAATCAGTTCAGAAAACAAAAAACTTGCATAATGAAATCTTAAAACCAGTACCTATGTTTTTCAAGCTCAACAATATCTAGTTAATTCTTGGCTTTTAATTAAAACTAAGCCAAATCTCAAATTCTGCACTTAAAATTTAATTTTGTTTCTTTGACTTAGTCCGTAGTTGAAAAAATTCGTTTTGACTTGGCCAATAGTCTTTATATAGAAAAAATCACTAAAATTAAAATGAAAAAAAACAAAGTACTAATATTTTAATAAAAAATACCATCCTTTTACGATAGCAGTACAGATTGGGTTAAAAACTAATTGTCTACTTTTTTCACCGAATTTACATCTTTCATAAAGCAATATTTCAGGGTATTAACTTCTCGACAGTCTGTAACATTTGTATCAAATGACCAACATAACCTTCGAAAAATTAGGTTTATATTTCCATAAAAATAGGTCATGGATTTTATTTTACTTTTCACTAAAATCCCAACCTTGCCTCGCTGGAATAATGATGGGTACAATAGGATTATAAATTGCAAGTGAAATGGATGTTTGATTCTTATGAATTTGTTTCTACGTGCCACGAATAATTAATGTGCTAAATTTCTATTTCTATAACACATCAAATACGATTACACTAAAACATTAATCCGAACGCTATGTAAATATACAGTGTCAAGTCAATCAATTGTGTAACTCATTTTAGGTTTTAGGTTAGATCATGATGCTAGTCAAGTTGTTTTGTCCAGTCAAAAGCTTCCCAATCACGAACAAAACTGGCAACAGCCTGCTTTTGTTCCTCCACAGATTGATGCCTCCGGCGGCGGTACATGTCCTCCTCTGGAAGTTTTAACATACCTCTAATAACATTGAGACCAAGGCTGCTCTTGAACTGGCTTTCATCATCAATTACATGCACAAACCCTTTGTTTAGACCGAATTCAACATGGAAATATGGGAAATTTTTCGGAATTGAACCGCGCAATCCCTTCTCACTCGTGTCTATCAGCTTCTTTGCATTGTGCTGGCTCCACTCATCCTCGGCTTCATCAATTGCCTGTGACAAACATCTTTTAGAATCATACAAAGATCACATCTACATTCCAACTATTGCTACTCAGCAGACTAAATCTTGGCCATTTGATTTTGATAAAGATCAAGTTCATACGTCAAGAACAGAAGAAGCTGCTGCTTCCATCTCCGCCACCGGTGTTACCAAAATGTCAATACATAAATTGAAAAGAACCTAACCTTTTTAAAATACACAGGAGCCTGTTTTGCAATTTCCCGTGGCAAAGGAATGCATTCAATCAGACAATGGCGACGCTGTTGTGCTAATCCCATCACAGTTTCCAAGAACACCATCTCCTTATCTTGCTTGGCAAACATCATAATTAAGCATTTCTTAAAGTTGCGGATTTCATCCCACACATTATTTTCAATTGTTCTCGTGGCTGGCTCATGCTGTCAAGGCAAAAGAGTTTGCATTCTAAATTAGGACACATCAATCTGTAAAGCGCAAGAAATATTATTTTAGTTCTACATCTCGTATAAAAGAAATTAATGTGTCCAAAATGAGTTCATTTGCTCCTAATTTTTGAAGGCATCTGAGCTACTCTGCTTCATATATCGAAACATTAATGCAAACTAGATTAGGTGCCATGAAAGGAAATGGAAAGACTACTAAGAATATTCAAATCCTTTAAAACAATGAACTATATGCCTGTACTTCAAAAATCACTCAACAATTTACTGGTCTGATGTAGTTAACATTAAAGCGCTAAAGCAAATTGTGACACCATAGATAAAAGAGTACCTGCATTGGTAAGATACAGCAGTGACCTGGCACAACAGGCAGCCATTGTGGTAGCATCAAGTATGTGAAATTTGCTATAGCAACAACAAGATGTTTTGGCCTGTTAGGGTTTTCAAAGCAGAAAAGACAGCGCTCTTGCTGAGTCAATATACGCTTAGCCAAATGATTATTTCCAGAGACCCAATTACTTTCCCCACCCTTCTTCCGTGGTTTTCTGCTTGGACCATCTTCATAGTCATATTCGTCATCAGCCTGACCAGATACACTAAATTGTTTATTCTGCATTATTCTTCGAGCTAGATGCTTATCGGTATCATCATCATCCTTCCCCTTCCTAAGCGATACATCATGAACAACATGTCTAGATAAAATACAAATAATATTATCAGAACAGAATTATTTGTAGATGTTAAGGAAAAAAATGTAAAAAGATATTAAAATGTGAGTTGGAATACTACATTAAGAATAAAACTCGATTTCATAAATTATTAAAAAAAGGAACTCAAAAGCGAAAGAAAACACTTTGCAATTTGCTTTAGAATCCCAAATGACAGTCTCATTGAGAGTTATAAGCTTACTACTTTAAGCTCATTCGAAACAGCATTTTCAGAATGGGGAATACCAAAGAAATATAAAGTTGAAAAGTTACCTGCTGTTGTTGTCAACATTCTGCTGCTTACTGGCATGATCTCCAGTGTTCTGCTTAGCCTTCATGCTCTCAACTTCCAGCTAATAAGGAAAAAAATAACAAAACCAATTAAATTAAACCAACTGAAGACAAACTTAAGCCCTATGTTGACAGATAGGAGAAAAAAGCAATATTCTTTAGATCAAGTTATTCAATGCATAAGGCACATATGCAAACAATTAAAATTTATGATCTTCTAGTTCTGAAAAGTTAAACAGGGTTCTAATACCTAGACAAGAAAAGCTTTAACAACCCATATTTTCTAGATCCAGGAAATATTTGACTGTTATAATCTCAAAATGAGAAGATCTGCATACGTTCATCTTTCTATCTATGGAATAACAAAACTTTAGCGTAGGAAACTAAGAATGAGATTGAGAAACTCCCTAATCAAATCAATGTACTGTATCAAAACAAAAGGTTGTCTTACCAGAAGTTTCTCAGCCTCATCATGCTTTCCTTTCAACCGAAGCTGCAAAGCCTTAGCTGCCAATTGGTTTATGCTCAAAGTCTCCTTTGGCATTGTAGCAGCTTCACTGGGTTTATTCGTCTCTGATGCTACAACTTTTGAGTTCATATTTCCATCATGATCTGTATGTGAACCAGATGTGATAGTATCATTTCCCTGCTTACGAAGAAATTCTTGCATGAAGTTTCCATCATTGGTAAACTTATTTGCAGTTGATATAGCACCAGCATTTTTAGCAGGAATATTTTGGTTTTTTCGTTTTCCCCAGGATAATGAATCACGGACTTTTGGGGTCTTCATGTCAGAATGCCGAAGAGATACATCCCGCAAATAGTCTCGAGTAGTGTTCTGGCAACCAAAACCATAGAAAGGATTAGAACATCTGTGGTTCCTGGACTACTAGAGTGCAACCACTATGTACTATTTTTAATTTAAACTAACAAATTATGAAATCCAGATAAGTGTCATTGCAATTACCCTTTCAGAATTTCTTTCAGACTTTCTTTCCCTTTGATTGTCTGCAACATTTTGTTTCTCATCATCTGGGCCTTGCTTTCTATTTCTTATGGCATGCAGATGGGCTCGAGGTGCAGCAGCTCTACGAGATGCTCCATATGCAGCCAGTATATCAAGAGAACCCCAACGTTCTAGAACAACCTGTATGGTTTCAACAGTAAAGGCTAATGGAATCACACTTTAAACTGTTAAAAAAAAAAAAAAAGCAACATGGCACCCTTCCTGATATACAATTTTTCCTGAACAAAAAATTACCTCCTCAATACTTCGTCCTTCTCGAGAAGCTTGCTCTTCTGCACGCTTCAAAGCTTTAAGTCTCCAACTAGCACCTCCATCCCCTACAAGCGAAGAAGATAAAAGCCTGTCTACACCAGCTCTCTTTTCTTCTGCTTCCTCTGGATAACCAGTTCCATTATCTTTCAGATATGGATTCAACTCTCTAGAATGCATCGTCTTTATCTGGTAACAGTATATGTACTATTGTCACCTAACGAATCATGCACTAATAAAATATAAAGGCAGAAAGTAAAGAATGCATTCTCCATACAACCAAGAACCACAAATGCAAGCTTGTTTAGAACTCTCCAAAGTAAACATAACTAAAGCAGTCTAAGAAATAAAAAGAGAAGGAAGCTTATCAAATCCTCGTTAGAAAAGTTTGATTTTTTTCTGAACAACAAAGAGAACCGTAAAGCAGGCAAGATATTTTTTGCTTTAAAATATAAATATCTCCATCAGCAAGCATTTATGTTTGTATTATGCCAGAATCAAAGAGAATAAAAGGTAAAAAATCAGCTAGAATTAATAGCTCAAGTGCCATACCTCCTCAGTAGGAGGTTCCTCAACTTGTTCAACAGCAACAGGTTCTAAAGGTTTCTTATCAGTCTTAAATGCAGGTCTGAGCATCCATTCCAATCCAATTTCTTTCCTCTCAATCTCATTCTCTTTCAAAGGAGATTCTCTACCATCATCTGCAAACCAACAACAATAATAACTGATCAATGTCTAAAATGAACCAATCATCAATAATTCAGAACAAAAAATTCTCTTCTCTTACCCCTTTTCTTTCCAACTCCTGAATTACGTCTTCGATCCTCATCCACATCTTCAGACGAATAAGCTGATGACGATGAATAACGTTTCTTTTTACTTCTGGATCGTTTCTTATTCCTCTTATCCTTTCTTCTATCTGAATGCCTCCCTTTATTTGTATCGGAACTCCCTTCACTCTCACTTTCGCTTGAATACTCCTCTGATGAATACCACTTCTTATTTCGTCTAGATCCTTTTTCTATTCTCTCAATATCATCATCCGAAGAACCACAATACCCAGAGCTTTTCCTTTTTCTTTTATTCTTTTCCACTTTACTAGTGTATCTCTTATTCTTCCTATCTGATTTCTCATTTTCTTCCTGGTACAAAATAATAATAATAATAATAATAATAATAATAATAATAATAAATCTAACTGAGGAAATTTTACTGACAAAAAGAAAGAAATGTGAAATTGATGAATTATACCTTATCAATCTCATCACGAGGTATAACCTTCACCCCAGAAAGCATATTCTACAGAATTCAGCGACTTCAAATTAAAATTAATTACGAAAGCGATAAACTTCTATAATATAAAGTAGATAGAGATGAGAAATAAATAAAAAAATCAAGCAGACTCACCGTTCCAAAGAGGAGGAAGAGGGCGGTGGACCGGCGGTGGTTAGGGTTTGGAAAGGGAGGTTGCGACGGTTAATTTGAAGCTTGGGCTTGTATTTTGAGAGGTTTTCTTCTATCGAAGGGAAGATACTCGGTGGATTTGGGATTTTAACCACGTGGTTAATTAGTTCTAAACTCTACAATCTTAATAAGAAATTATTGTAGGAAAAATTCTTATATAGGACCTTCCTATATACTATTACATTGGATATGGATCCAATTAAAAATAAATTATTATAGGAAAAATATGGACCCAATTAATAAAACTAGATTAAGATATATTCACGATTTAAGTGAAAAATAATTTTTTATCCGTCTGGTGCATAATTTTTTTTAATGTATATATTGATTGGAATCTAATATATTTTAATATTCTGAATATATTATATGATTTAATGTTGCGAAACAAAATTATTAAGATTAAACAATCAAATGCATGTATACAATGTTAGAAAATCTTGGTATTTAGATATAATATATAGTTAAGTATAAAACATTATTGTTGAAATAGTGAACAAAATATGTTAAATTGTAGGCAAATAGATTTTTTTTTATGTAGAAAAAGTAGCTTAGAATAAACCAAAGTAAAAAAAAAAAGGCATTTGATTAATAAAATGTATTAGTAGAAACAAAAATGCCTATACGTATACATTAGATTAATAAAATATAATATTTAATATTTAAATACATAATTTAATAAATTTGTCAAATATTTTTGAATAAATGACTAGTTTATTATTAATAAATAGTATCGGTTATCTGCTCAATCAAGCTAAATCACGTGCATCTAAATATAGACTAGCAGACAGAAACAACTAAGAGAAAAAAAAAACAATACTCATCCTTGTATAGAAAAGAGGGGAAAAAACAAATATCAATTTATCTCCCCCTCTCTTCAGCTACTTTGTTGGAACTCCTGGCTCCCAATAAATTTCCTCTTTTCCATATCAAAATTGAGCTCTACTTTAGCCACAACAATCTCACCCAAAGTATTAACGAATCAATCTCAACTAACTCTACCAATCGATATTTTAAAATAAGAATTTTCCTACCCTTGTTAAGCCTCAAATTCTTGCTCCATTGGATAAGTCTCCTCCCTAAAGCAACTAACTTGTTAGGAATATTACCAACACTACTCTCCAAAAGAGCTCGTGCCTTAGCTTCGAAGCCTTCCTTCAATTTCTAGTTTGCATTGAACCGAACAATTTAGCCCTCTTTTTGGAACCTAGCAAAAGACTCAATTTGATTTGTGTTAATAAGCAAGGGACAATGATCAAAATAGCTATGAGGCAAGTGCTAAATCTTGTGATTTGTGAACCGAGAAACCCATCATGTGGAAGCTATTCCATGATCTAACCGCTCTCGAATGAGTGTTTCCTGAGATCTGTCACACTCCCAACTAAACCAGTGCCTATCATAACCCAAATCAATGAGCTCATAACCTTCCAAAGCAGAACGAAAATCCTCCATCTAACTAACTGAATGAAGATGGGCACCTTGCTTTCTCAGAGCATACAAAATTTCATTAAAATCTCCCACCACAAGCCATGTGATTCCATCAGGATCATACAAACGACGCAAGAGGTTCCACGATTCCGATAGACGACTTTCTTCAAGGGCTTCATAAAATCTCATGAATCTCCAAGCACTTCCACCTTTAATGATCTCAACGTCAATATGGGATTAAGAGAAATTTTTGAAACTAACATTACATCCTTTGTAACAACCCATTTTAAGTGAAATCAGAACAGTGGTTTCAGGACCACAAATCCGAGCCAGAAAGAAAATTTATTCTAATATTATTGCATGGTTTGTATTATGATAGGAATGTTATATGAAAATTTTGATGAGAAAATTTTACCGATTATGTGCTTAATTATGGAAAGGACCAAATTGTATAGAATGCAAAAGTTGAATTCTAGTACCTAGAAGGATCAAATAGCTATGGAATTCAAAATAAGAGGTCATTATATGGTAATTAGACCATTAAAGAAAAGTTAGTAGATATTTTTGGTGATTCATCCGTGGAAAATTAGAAAAAGGCAAGGACTAAATTGGAAATTAAAATAATTAAAAGATGATAAATGAATTAAAAAGAAATAATATCATTTTATATCATCTTCTTCCCCAAAATATACATGAAAACTGTAGGAAAGAGAAAGCAAGCTTTCTTGGCTTAATTGGGTAAGTATTCTTGTCTCGTTTTTAGTAATTTTTATATTTTTTATATCGAAATAGCTTAATTTATCTATTTTGGGGATTAAATTGTAAAGATATCAAAGTATATAAATTTTTCATGGATGAATATGCTGAAATTTTGAAATTTATGGTAGAAAATGAAAGGTTGTTGATAGATAAATAACTTTTGTAAAGTGAATTTTGATGAAATTATGATTTAGGGACTAAATTGTAAATATGTAAAAGTTATGGAAAGAGTCTGAATTTTGTGAAATAAAAGTGCTGTAAATGTTACATGAAAATTTCAGTTAGGCTTAGAATAAGGATTAAATTGCATGAATTTCATTTTCCGAGCCTAGGGACGAAATTGGAATTTATGAAAAGTTTAGGGGTAAAATGGTAATTTTACCTAGGGTGTAAATTGAATCCAATTGAGTATGAAATGGATTAAAGTGATGATTAAATTCATTTATATAGATCCGGGTAACTCAAATTCGAAGCTAGATCGAGGGAAAGAAAAATTGTCGAATTAGTAGACTTTTAAATACGAACAAGTATCAAGGTAAGTTCGTGTAACTTATTTATGTATGTTAATATGTTTGAATTTAATGTTGTATTTGGGTGAATTATATAAATGTTTAAAGTACGAAATAAATCACATGCTCGATATTGCTTGATAAATGACTAGTTCCGTTTGAATAATGAAATTCGGTGGATATATGTGATTTCCCGTATTGAATATGGTCTTGCATATGTTGCGGACAAAATTTAGCTCGGACGAGCAATCCTGTTATAGCCCTCTCGAGCATCCTATTAAACAGTTTTTGCGAGCATCCTGATCAGTAGTTATTTAGCATGTGTTGCACACTACCGCAGCTCTTTGTAAGCATCCTGTTATATAAATCGATCGGTTATGATGCAGCATATATTGCGGACACAAACGCAGCTCTACGTGAGCGTCCTGATATAGGCTCTTATGGGCTTCCTGACATGGCTCGCTTGAACTCCTTGTTACCTTATCCGATGCTCCCTGATATTAACTCTTCAGAGTTATCTGCTAAGCTCTATAAGCTCTCTGAGTAAAACTCTTCTGAGTTTCCTGTTTAGCCCGGATTAGTGTCCTGTTTCATGGCTCATCTGAGCATCCTGATATGTGGCTTGAAAGTGTGCTCTCTGATTCTGTGCCCTAATGGGTACCCCTGATTATGAGTTAACGGCTTATTGTTTTGTACACCTTGTATGTACTACCTGAGCTGAGTATCCATCGAAATTTCAATGATTCAACGAATAAATCCCTGAAATGAGAAATTATGAGACTAAATGAATTATATCTTGAGTGTTTCTGAAACACCTGAAAGTGTAACATGATGAGTTCATCCATATTTAATTGATGCATAAATGAAATATGTTACTAACTTGCTTACTTAAGTGTATGTGATTAGGCAAATTGCCAATTTGTTAGGAAGCATGTTATTATATACTTATTTTATTGAATGCGATTGGTAAATATAATTCCTGTTATACGAACTTACTAAGCATTAAATGCTTACTAGGTTTTATTTTCTCTGTTTTATAGTATTCGGAAGCTCGTTAAGGTTAGAGAAAGGTCAGAGAATCATCACACTATCCTCCAGCTTGTTTTGGTATAAAAAGTAATCTTATTTTGATATAATGGTATGTATAGGCTAACTTTGCCAATGTTGGTGTGAATGGTTGTTTATAATCTAGCCATT